>NC_143152.1:26305899-26636029 GCF_041381405.1 Jatropha curcas | reverse complement strand
AATTTAGATACCATTTATATTAAAATATATTTTTATCCTTTAAATTTTATTTTTATTATTTAAATATTTGAAAATTATATCTAATAATCATATTTTAAAATTAATATTTATTTATAATAATTATCTATATCTATATTTCAATTTTCAATTTTCAATTTTAAATTCTTTTATTTTTTTTATTAAATCACTAAAGATACTTCTTTTTAATCTAAAATTTAAACTTATTGCTTACACAAAATAATTATCTAATTTATATTTGAATTTTGAATATTTTTAATTTTATTTTATATCCATTTATTTATAATGATTATTTATTTTTATATTTATATATATCTTTATCACTATCATACTTGAAGATGATCAATTTAATTTTCTAGCAATAAGTATATGGTACAAATATCATTTATTATTTAATATTTTAATTGCCAAAATTATAATAATTTTCTAAAATTTAAAAATGAATATAATTCTTTTTTTTTTTAAAAAAAAAGCCTAATAAAAATTACAAAAATTTAATTTTATCAACACAAATAACAGTAACTGATGACTCATCTAAATCTATTTTAAAACTCATAAAATAACTTATCTAAATATATTTTTAAAAAAAATCAAAATCCCGCATAATGGCGCATAGCTTTACCTAGTTTTAATATAATTATAATTACACCAAGCAAAGTGAGCTACATAATTATAATTACAAACTGATTTTTATATAAATTGAAGTAAGCTAATGCAAACTGATTTTGATGCTTTGAAGGTGCTGAGTCCACTACGACTATATAGGTTGTGAATTTATTCGTGGGAAATCAAACCAAAAGTTTTTTTTTTTCTTATTTTTTGAATAAACAGAAAAGACATTTTAGCTAAAAATAATTACAATACTTTTGATATCTTTGATTAAAATTTATTTTTTAGATAATAAAATGTTAATGAATTTAGATTTAAATGAAATTCAATCGAGTTTTCAAAACTTAAATATGACAAATTTTAGGTTAATCTAAAATACATATCATTGCCAACATATTTTACACTTTAAAATGTTAGGTTAGTTTATTTTTAAAAAATAACTAATTTTTAGAAAATATTTTTCAAACAATACAATTTTTGTTGTTTGATTGTGATGATTGCGGATGATACCCATATAATGGTGACTCCATGTGATGGGTGAATTAATAAATTCATATTTGTAAGATTATAATAAATTTATTCTTTCGAAAAATAAAAAATATATTCTGTTAAAATAATTTTCTCTTTAATTTGAATTTTTTTTACTATTTATTTAACTGTTTAAATAGGAAACAAACAAGGTACGTGAGGGATAAGACAAACTCCTCCATAATTATAACTAACTAATTTTTCCGAGTAGCCCAAATATAAGAAAATGCAAAAAATATTTTATAAATAAATAATTTTCTGAAAACAAATGAAATCTAAATATTTGTTTGAAACAAATGAATTTCATAAAATTATATATGGAATTCATTTAGAAATTTATATTTTTGTGTTTGCAATGAAAAACTGAGCAATCCAACTTTTTATGACAAAACTACCATTCTCTATCTACAAAGTCAATTTTTCACTTTTTTTAATTATTTATTTTATCAAAATTTTTTATTTTAATATTTTTTAGTATTCTATTACCATTGACGAGAGAGATTGAAGTTAATTATCCATATATCACTAAATTGAATTTAATAATTTTATTAATATTATTTTTATATTATATATTTATTTTAATAAAAATATAAAAAAAATTATATAACATAACACAAATATAATTATTATTTATTATTTATTTTTGTGAAATTACTTTATATTTCAATAATATTTTAGAAAATAAAAAGCTAATGAATTTTCAATTATAGATTATCTCATACATGATTATATGGAATTCAATTAAATAACATGTTTTAAATTAATGATACCAAATATGAATAATTCATTTATAAATGAATTTTATTATAATTCATTTACAAATAGATTCTATATTTTAAAATTCATTTATACTAAATGGAGTATAGATTTCAAATTAAATATATAAATCAAACACAATAATAACTTAATAAGGAACTTAAGTTTCTAATTTATCATTTTCGTTTTTTCCCCTATTCAAGCAACTGATAATGGTTGTACGGATTAATAACCTTATATGTTGGAGTAATTGGAACAGGGAAGTGGGCCAAAGGCTTTTTAAGGTCCACCTCCACATCGCCGAAGGACGTGGGCCCAAACAAAATCAGTTGGTAAAATATCTTATCTCTCGTCAATCGTACGATGGGCTTCAGTCTCCCTCCATAGCCCAGCTCGCATTGAATCAAATTAAAAATAATCGAGACATAAAACACCGAGATGTGGATCCTCACAGGTTAGTTGCTGTTTGCTGCTCCTCCCTCTCTGCTTGCACTTAACTGCCTTATCTTTTCTCTGCTTATAACCAACCCGTAAAAATTTCAACCGAAACATGAGAGAAGGGAAATTCAGTTTGACTTTCAAAAGCAAAGCGAACCTCAAAACGTCATCATACAGTCTCGTTGAAAGTAACGACCATAGCCCTCTATGGAAGACCGCGCATCTCTGCTGCTGTATCGATGGTGGTGGTGGTGGCTGTGATGGCAGTTTCCGTAAATTTGCCTCTGTTTCAATGGCAGAGAAGGTAGACAAATTTGAGTTTGCGCCGAGCTCGGCTCAGCTCTTGAAACATCCGTTGGCTGCACTTAACTATGTGCCGAGAGAAGCTGCGATTTTCGTTGCCGCAGCAATCTCTGGAGCTGCGGCCAAGACAGTTACGGCTCCCCTCGACCGTATCAAGCTCCTTATGCAGGTGTTGTTTTATTAAGCACCCTCAATTTTGGTTACGTTTCTATCTGTTACTTAAATGTAGCTTCGGTTTTGACGCTGTCGTTATAGAGTTTGGTGGCATGCTTGTCTTTTTCTGTCTCATGATAACTTCCAGTCTTCTTTCTTGTATTACTTGTTTACTGAGGAAATGAGGAAAATTTTGTATACCAAATGTAAAAATCTTAATATTTTGTAGAGATTCAATTTTTTTTCTGGTTTAATTGATTTTAAATTATTTGATGTGTTGATAGACTCATGGTGTGCGGGCTGGGCAAGAAAGTGCTAAGAAGGCAATTGGTTTCATTGAGGTAATTCAGAGTTCACCAAAGTGTTATCTGTCAAATTTTATGCTATGTTTGGATGGAAGAATTTAGAATGCGAGATTTAGACATTCTATAATTTAAAGGTTAGTCAATGCTTTAATTGATTATCTCCATATATGTAGTGAGAACGTACTAAATATGTATATCAAATCCATCAAATGGAATTTTCATTCACATTCTTGAACCTAACCTAATCTATGTATCTAGTTAATCAGGAGGAATCTGTGTATTGTGAATTTCATATCCGTCCATGTAAATGCATGGTTAGCATTTTTATGTGGTGTCTTGTTGTACAATGAACCGCAGGCCATAACATTGATAGGAAAAGAAGAAGGATTAAAAGGGTACTGGAAAGGAAACCTTCCTCAGGTCCTTTTCCAATTTTCACTTTCTTTCTATATTTGAGAATTTTCTTATTTCCCAAATAGAAGCAGTCAAGATTTGCTTTTTAATCTAGAATATCTGCTAAAAATTTCAGGTGATTCGGATCATACCTTATACTGCGGTCCAGCTCTTTACTTATGAGACTTACAAGGTGAGAGTGAAATGTCTTTAATCAAATTGGAGGACAATATTGTATGCATTTGGAAAGTTGACATTTTGCTGATGTGTTGGTTTTATAGAAACTGTTTACAGGAAAGGATGGTGAGCTCTCTGTTGTTGGAAGACTTGCCGCAGGTGCTTGTGCAGGCATGACATCCACTTTTGTAAGTTAGTAATGCAAATGCCCGAATTTTCCGTTCATGGATTGCCACCTCTTGTGCTTCAATTGATTTACCTTAAGGATAATTTGTTCAAGTTTAAGATGATGTGTGAATTCTGTCTGGTTTAAGAATTTACTTTGTGCATAGTCATCTCAATATATCCCTCTTTTTATCAGTTCAATCTCATACCAGTTTTACATGTAGTATATGCACTTTTGAATATTAGTTTTCTTTCTTTCTTATTTCTTAAACCTCCTTTATTCATCTAGGTGACATACCCTTTGGATGTTTTGAGATTGCGCTTAGCAGTTGAACCAGGATATCGGACTATGTCTGAGGTATGTTTGACGGCGTGAATTTTGATTATGATAGATGCTTCATTTTACAAATGTGGATTTTAATGGTTTATGCAGATGGCCTTCAACATGTTACGCGAGGAAGGAGTTGCATCCCTTTATTATGGTCTTGGGCCTTCTCTTATTGGCATTGCCCCATACATTGCTGTGAACTTTTGCATTTTTGACTTGTGAGTTCACTAATGCCTTGAGCATTTTATTGAAAGAGAAGACGATTGGTGTCTTATTGATCGTCTTTTGATGACAGAATTAAGAAGTCCTTGCCAGAGAAATATCAACAGAAGGCTCAATCATCTCTAGTCACAGCTGTGGTATCTGCCGCTGTTGCAACCCTCACATGCTATCCTTTAGACACAATTAGAAGACAAATGCAAATGAAGGGAACACCCTACAAGACTGTTTTGGATGCCTTTCCAGGTAATTGACATAAATATATGGAATATAGATGTGCGGCGAGTTCTGTCTTTTGTCAGATATTACTGTAAAGATTTCTACACGTAATGGCTCTTCTTTCGAAGTATATTGGCAAAATAAAAATTTATTGGTTTACAAGGAATTTACATGTTAGTAAACAAGCCTAATTATAAAGAGAAGGTGCCCATAAGGAGTTTAAGGATTGAACACAAATCAAAAGAATGCCAGAAAGGGATAAGGTATAGTGGTTAATATTGATATTTGGTATAATAAAAAGGCCATCAATCATGAAAGATTCAGCACATTGCTTTTTCAGTTTTTCCTGTTAATCAAAGTTTTAGCTTTATAAGAATTCAAACTATGGTCCAAACCACACCCCAGCGCTTTATCACTTGAGCTAATACTCTAGTTATGGCGTAGTTAAAGTGTATGATAAGCTCAGTTGCTTTCTGCTCAAATTGTTTAATAGAAAAAATGCACTAGGACAATGTCTGCAAAGCATGCTTCTGTGCATATAGTCTCTCAAGTTTCTGTATATAATGCAGTTTATAAAATCTCCACTTATCAACTCATTAACGAATTCCCCAGTTTATGGAACTGCACATTATCTCTTGCATTTTTCATGCAGCTCTATGCCTCTACCCCATTTTGACTTGTCCCTCTAGCATGATTTCCAGTATTTATTGATGCTACATAACTCAATAGATCGTGAAAGTTTCCTTGTGCAATTCTTTTTTTCTTTGGGTTAATTTTAGGGGGAGGTTAAATTTTGATTCTAATGGATTGTGAGTCTAATTTTATGATTCAGGGATTATCCAACGTGATGGAATTATTGGCCTGTATAGGGGTTTTTTGCCAAATGCATTGAAGAACCTACCAAACAGCAGGTGAGCAATCCTTCTCACTTTGATCGTTTGATGTCTCTGCATTTTGAGGATCCTTCAATATGATACCTTGTTTTGTTAGGAACCTATAAGCTTTAGCCTTACCCTTCAAATCGTTTATTTGGGAATATACCTTGTTTGGTTCTTCCTGCAGAAGACATACTTGATAATGTGATAGTGAGTACGGCCAACCAAGATTCTGGAACTGGAACCAAACTGTCAGTGCTGGCAGGTTCTCCAGTTAGCCAGTTCTGGCAGGCTCCAACCAGTTTCCAGCCTATTTTTTGAATTTTCTTTTTCAGGTTTAGAACTGGGACTGGGAGGTTCGCTCCCAGTACTTTCTGGTTCCTAGAATGGGATCAGAAATAGGTTCTCCTGGTTCTGTTCGCTGCCAGCAAGGCTTTTGTTCTGGGCCTATTATATCTGAGGGCCTGAGGCTAATAGAAAATGTTTGTTGTTTTTGTTTTTAATTTTCAGACATCTGGAAAACAAGGAATATTGCAAAATGGATGTAATTAGGCTGATAAATCTCTTTTATTTTCTTTTCCCTGCAGCATTAGGCTCACTACCTTTGACATGATGAAACGTCTAATATCAGTCGGTGAGCAAGAGTTTCAGAAAATTGTGGAGGAAAACCGTGAGAAACAAAGCCAGAATCCCAATATTTGAAACAATCCTGAAGTGAGTCATGTTTATGTTGTTGTCTACAATTATTCTGCCGCCCTATTTTTCTTTTGGGCGTCATGTCTCATTAGAAGTAGGTGGTTTTGTGTAGGAGTTTTCTGTTGTGAGTTCAGCTGCCAGTGAAATGCTATTATTCTTTTGTAAACATTCATTTATGCTAGTCAGGCTACCATTTCTTTTCATTTCTTTTCTTTTCCGTTTAAATATTTACAGTTAAACTATTTATAAACACGTGATAAACCTATTTTTGTTTCCCAAGTTGCAAAAATTGGTAACGATATAAATGTGACAGTAAGTTCTCCAACAATTCATAAACAGTGTCACAAATTCATCTAATTTTAATTAAACCAAATTGTTTCTTTCCGTCATTTCATCAAACGTGTAAACACATACAGAAGCACCAGCATTTTTCAAGCCCTTTTTAATAACGTTGCTAGCACCAACATATTGTCTTTTGACTGAAACAGTAATAAATGTGAGCAAGAGAAATGTTCTTTTTACCTTCTCAATAACATAGCTAGCACCAACATATTTTGTCTTTTGACTGAAACAGTAAACGTGAGTAAGAGAGAAATGTTTTTTTTTTTTTAAGTTTTGGAGGATATTGAGATTTTTCATCTTTCTTAGCCCGCTACTGGCCATTTTGTTTTACGTGCTCTCTTTTTATTTTGACATGCAGTTGATGCATAAAAGGTGGTTTGTTGTTAATTTCATTTCTTGAATTGACGGAATTTTTTGTCCGTGTCAGGTCTAACTTGCCGTTGCGGTCGTCTCTGCCGTAGCCATACCATCACCATAGTAGTAAAATAAATAAAAGAAACCACCAAGTTCACCCTTCATCACAGAACCAACGAACTGACTCGGGATTGAGCTGCAAGAAAGAAAGAATCAGAGTACGAACCTACATGAAAGAGAGCCGTAATAGACGATTTTAAAATTGATTAAAAAAGCCAGAAAAAGAAAAGAAATTAAGATTCCGTTTGTTTCTATAGAATAATTTACAGAAAAATAACTAAAAATATTTCCAAATAATTTATTTTCCGTTGTTTGATTGTAATTTTGAAAATTAGTTAAAAATATTAAAATTTTTATCTTACAAGACCATAAAAATATTAATAATAATAGAAATTTTATAATTTAAAAATTTTATTGTTAGATATGAAAAGAATGTAAAAAAAATTAAATTATGAAAGCCGCCGGTGATAGCGCGGTCGGTGGCCGGTGGTGGTGGTGGATGGTAAACGGTGATTAATGGTAGTAATTATGATAATTAATAAATTAAAAAATATGGATTTATAAGGTTTGTATATCCGGAAATGTTTTACTCTCTCGAAAATGAAAAATTGTTTTCCTTAAAAAATGACTTAATTTTCCTTTGACCAAAAAAATATTTTATATTGATTTATTTTTTCTGAGAGCTCAAAATAACGAAAAATTGTAAAAAAATATTTTTCTATAAATTATTTTATGAAACAAATGAAGCCTAAAAGAAATAAAAGTGAAGTTCAAAACAATTGATATCCAAGAAAGTTTAAAAAATGAGAGACAGATCTAGCATGAAGGAAGAAGAAGAGGAAAGAGATGGGACTCTAACAAATGCACTGCTTCGTGGAGTGGGTATCCAATGAATATTAATTTTCATTGACCGATATATTTACAAAATCCAATCTGAATCCGCTCGATGATCATCTCTAAAATGAGGAGAAGGGAGACAAATAAATAACGTAAGAGATTTGAGAATAACAGAGAAAATACTCGTTAATGGCTTAATACTATTTACTGCAATTGACAAAACTTCTTTTGATTACTGGTATAAAGCTAGCAAAATTTCTAAATTTATGAGCATATGATAAATCTCTCATCAAATTTATCCTCCACTAAACCAAATTTGCAAGTTGAATATCATATTTATATATGTACTCTTAGAAAATACATAAATTTATTTTTGTATTTTTATAAAAAAATTTATGATACCTTTAACTTTTACTTTGAGCATTAAATACTTTAATTTTATAAAATTGAATACGTTATATATTTTATTTCATCAATTAAACACATTAATTTATATAATTAAATTAATTAAACACTTAGATAATTAAAAAAATATAAAAATTATTATTATAAAAATTCTATTAACCACTTGTCAAATCAATATTTTATATATAAAATATAAACATTTTGATTTTTTTTTTTAAATAAATGTGAGATTGTTACAAAAACTGAAGTTCGAAGTGCCAAAAATTTATTTTAAAATTTAAGATAACACAAATTTTATTTTTGAAAAATTTAGGGGTTAAATTATGTAACCTATCTATTATATATTTCGCATGCAATTCACGTGCACTCTTTATCAAATTAAACTTATATATGGACTAAGTTGTTAAATATTTAGAAATTAAAATTTCAACTAAAACACAAACTTTTATAAAATAGTAACTAGTACATATTTAAATTTAAATCTATTTAAAATAATATTATTTTTATTTTTTAAAGAAACAAAATTTAAAGGTCAAAATATATGGATTCATTCACGTATTTAAAGGAAAAAATTTATAGTATTCTAAATTTAGCAATGCATCAAATTTTGGTAGGCCAAATGCATAACTTTTCCTCTGAAATTTATACAAATTGTCATTTGTACCCTTTATCTATGCGAGGGATTACTTATCACTTTAACTCGTTTTTTTGTGTTTTTTTATTCTTGAGCAAATTGAAACTTGTGTTTGAATTATACTCACGTTGACGTGTCGTGCCGTAAGCAATTGAAATGTCATTATCAGAGACACTTCGTCGGTTTCCACATTTTCAAGAACTAATGAATAGAGAAAAACAAATTTTTAATTGAATAAGTTGGAAGATTTTAACGCCTCTTACAACAAAACCTCTGCAATTGAGAAGAAAATTAAAAAAAAAAAAAGAGAGAGAGAGAGAGATAACTCACAGCCCAATAACAATCATTGCTGATATTATAGCCACCAGTATCTCACTTAAGGTTATCCAAATGGTTTCTCTTTCGTGTTCTCTTCGTTGCCAATATCATATCTGAGTTGAGTTTGAGGTCTCTTCATCAAGATGCCTTCTCATTTCCCATGCGCCACTATTTCATTCTCACTTTCATCAATCTCTGCAATCACAACAACCCAGATGGAAGATCATTTTTTTTTTAAATAGAATTAAAAGAAAGAAAAATCTATTTTAAAAAAAAAAAAACATTAACCGCAAAACAAAGAATCTCAAGATAAGGAGAAACACAATGGTGGGTGAAGAAGATGTGCAGAGAAAGAGAGACAAAACAAAACCAAGAAGAAAATCAACGGTGGGCTTGATCTAAACTACACAATGGTGTTTGGTTTGGTCTGATTTTCTTTGTTTACTCAATGCTTAATGCTCTGGTTCAGCCTGTTTACGAGAAAAGAAGACAATAAGACGGATGGAGAGTGAATATGCCCTTGGTTTAAGCAAATGGGGTTCAATACGACGCCGACGCCATCTTTTACACGTAGGATAAAAACATTACTGTTCACGCGCGATTTCCTCCATGCTCCGCTGATCCAGTATGGCAAAGGGTAAAAAAGCTACTATAAAAAGAATGAATTAAGGTTGAAAAGTTAAGAGATGGAAATGACAATTTAAGGAAAGTTCAGAGTAAAAATTATACATTTAGCCAATTTTGGCGACGTGTACATTTCTTCACACAATCAATAATAATATTGATTTTTTTGAATAAATTAAAATATTAATTTAAAATATGGTTGATATAATTTTTTTCACTGTAATAATTTTTTGTTTTTAACTATCTAATTATTGTAGTTTTAGTGGTTAGAGTGTTTTAATGAAATGATTTTATATACAAAATAAAATGATTAATATTCTCACTAGTTGTATACTTCATGGATATTCCTATTAGGATAATCCATCATAAAATAAAGAAGCGATGGACAGTAAGGCAACTAAGCGCATTCTCTTTTAACGTCTTCTACTTAGTTACAGAGACTAACGCGACATTTTGCAAGAGATGGCTTACTCTCTCCAGTTCTCGTTCGCTGCACCAGCTCTCGAACCTTACATTAGAACCAAAGCTCGCCGTTTTCAAATTCTCTGTTGTTCAGTAGAGTCCAGAGTTCAAAAGGGAGAAGATGACGATGAGGCCAGCAATTGGAGGTAACCGCTTCATCATGCCTAACTTTACATTTCACGTTCACATGTCGTTTGCTGAGTAAATGCGTGGAAGTACTCTATTAAGGAATTTATTAGAGCCAAATTGAACTATTAGGTTGTGCAGTGTAATGGATTCTGTACTCTTGGTTCTGATACCGGCAAAGAGTCTGGAATTGCAATTTGAATTGTATGTTGTTCTTATACTTAGCAGCTCAAAAGAGTATATACTGATTTTTTTGCTTGTACAGGGGTCATTGCAAATCGAATGTGATTTTGGTGGAGAGATATAGCAATGGAACTGCTAGAAGGTTATTACTATTACTGTATAATCTCTCTTTTATCTTCGGGTTTTGCTTTTATTGTATTTATTGATTTATTTTTATCTAACTTTTCTTAATTGTTTTGTGGAAATTTTTAATTTTACTGCTCTTTTATTCAAATAATTAGTTAAAGATTAAGAACAAGATTAGGTTACATTAAAATAGGTTTCTGGTATTAATTAAAACAGGGATGTCTTTTCTTATCTCTCTTTTGTGTAATAATTTTGCGATTGGATTGGGAGGACTTAAAAAAATGATAAGATTTCAATTTATTAGCTTCATTGGGTTTCTAGCACTTAAGTTTTATTTGTTGACTAGATTCATCAATGAGAAATGTAAAAATGTTTGCATGATTAGACAATGTTTTACATTCACTGTTCACATAAGAGTTGCAGATTGTATGTGGCCTTTTCTCTAGGCTTTTAGTGATGATTAAGTATGTATAGAATAATTGCTTACTATTGAAACATGCCAAAATTTACACTTGAATAGTAAATGTGATGAAAATGAGGATGAATTTGAAATATGTGCAAAGACAAACTCACTAATCTAACTTGTGGGAGAATAATGTTTTCTTTCCCCTCCTTAGCAAGTCAAAATCTTTTTTTCCTTGTTGCAGGAGAAAAATGTTTTTCTTTTCTTGATGGATGGATGGATTCATTGAGTAATAATTCATGATGTATTGCTTTGAAACAAATTGTGTTATTTGTATCTTTTTTCTTTGCATATGAGTCGTTTCTCTTGAATCTTTGATTGACAAACAGATACATGTTGGATGATGACTTGCAATTAAAAAGTTTTCTTGAGGAACATGGTGCCAAAAATAGCAGGTCCCAAGAATCACATTCGTCTGGCACAAAATTATTATGGCTTCCATATATTGTCAAAGATTTTATTCTACCTGCAGGCTTCCCAGGTAACTAGTGTCTGTTTCATTTTTTTTTCATGTTTTTTCTTTTTCTTTTTGGCTCTATTAATTTATTTGTCATCCTATTTCTTTTAAATAATTTCCCAACACATTCTTGTTCCAGATATTTGAAATTTTTTGGCCATGCCATGTGTCTATTTACTACATCAAAAGAAAATTTCTTACAATTATTTTGTTTTCCATTTGTATTCGTTGTATGTCTCAGAGTTCAACCTGTGGTTTCATATTTCCTAGAACTAACTTTTTTCTTACCCTTCTTCCCTCTAAATGCAGGATCAGTTTCAGATGACTACTTGCAGTACATGTTATTACAGTTCCCTACCAATGTTACTGGGTGGATCTGTCACACGTTAGTCACATCAAGTCTTCTCAAGGCATGTCAATCTAACTCAGGCCGTTAATTTTCCTTGGGTATGTTTTCTAGGCATAAGACTTCTTAACTAGTTTCATTTTGCTAGAATTTGCAACCTATGTTATGGTTCATAGAATTGCAATATGATACTTAATGAAGTTTTTATTAAAATTCTATCTCCTTATCTCAAATACATTTTTAATTATGAAAAAATGCACAATTATACTCATTTCAATTTCTATGCACCACAATTTAGTACATACAGGCTGAATAATTATGACAATATACATACAGGCTGTTGGTGTTGGCTCTTTCACAGGTACTACAGCTGCTGCTTCTGCTGCTGCCATCAGGTGAATCTTTGTCTTGGTTGGCTTATTGTATATTGGATATATCAAATTATACTCTATTTGTAAAGTTTATGCAATTAGCATTTTTTTGGACTAAGTCATAGGTTTTGTGATTGTTTCTGCAGATGGGTGTCAAAGGATGGCATCGGAGCTCTAGGACGTTTATTCATTGGTATTATTGTTTTCTTTTATAAAAAAATTATATACCAAAAACGGAAGTTTAGTGCCAAATTCTTTCAACTTATCCAGGTGGACGGTTTGGAAATCTTTTTGATGATGATCCAAAACAATGGCGCATGTATGCAGACTTCATTGGCAGTGCAGGAAGGTCTGTGGTTTAAACTATTTGTAGGAATTATAAATAAAATGAAATGGAAAATCTCATATTTAAACTCCTAAATTTCCAGCTAGACTATTTAGATCTCCAACTTAAATTGTGTTTACTGAGCCAGTGTACTTTGTATTTGAGACTATAAAGTCAAAGTTTCACATCCATTAAACACAGACATACATGCTCTTGAAGGAATCTGATGTTCTTGCTAATAATCCTTGAGTGCTGGGAATGTGCATTATTCAGTCGAAACCACCAATCTGAACTGAAACAAACCAAACCAATTTTGTTAATTTTGTTTGGTTAAGCCCTTAAGACAGTTTTTTGCTCGATTTGGAAAAACGAAATTAGTTTACTGTTTTGGTTTTCAACTTGAGGATACCAAATCAAATTTGAATTGATTGGTATGCATATATATAGATGCTGTATTATTTGATGCACCACATCTGTATTCTGTACAAGAATATAATGCTAGATTGCAACTCCTTGTTCCTCCTTGGGGAAAAAAAACTAAGAGGGTTTAAGAACGTGTTATAAGGTACAGGGCTTGATAATCAAAATTTGAAAAATTAACAAACTCGAAGTGTTGGCTTTTCCATATTAAATCTGAAAATAGGACTATTTATTCCATCATTTACAGCATCTTTGATCTAACCACCCAAGTGTATCCTGGCTACTTCCTACCATTGGCTTCCCTTGGAAATCTTACAAAGGTATTCTTTTCTAAAGCTCTTTATATATACTGCACATGATTCATCATTGTTTAAATTGTTCCACATCACATAATCATATGCTGTTTGTATATGGTTCCCACATTGTTTCCCAGCCACTTCTGCTTTCTTTTAATAGGACAAAGATCTCAAACAAAAAACAAAGCAGGATGTGTCAAGGGTGAGCATAAATGTAACTTCAGTGCATGGTGAACATGTAAATTACATTTCATACTGTGAAATATCATGTTCCAATTTTGGATTTTGATCGTTAATCCCAAAGATAGATTGTTCATGTTTTTGCTGAATTAGAAAAAATGTCATTGTCGCTCAAAAAAATAAAAAGTTGCAGGATTTTACAAGGAATGTAGGTACTAGGAGAATAACAGGGGACCAGCGAGTGAGTTCTGTTTTCTGAAATCAATCAATTCAAGGATTTAATTTAGCTGTAAAATGCTTTAAAGTTATGGTCTGTGTGTACTATTGACACATATATAGATGAACAGTTTATTTGTGTGGGAGTAAACTAAGATAATAGGAAGAATCATATATTATTGTTTTCCTTTATTCAATTACTGTCTTCAGCTCTTGAAAATCATACTAATTTGAGTCACTTTGTATAATTTCTTCATAAGATATATCATTGATGCAGAATTTTTAAGAACTCAATGATTATACATCCATACAACATGTCCATGTCTGTGCAACATAGCGTTCAGTTGATTAATTGGCGACATATAATCAATAGAAGTAGCTCTATCTGTTTTGTCTACATTTTCTGTGCTTTCCATTTTTGTTTATGTAGCGATGAAAGTCACTGATTTAATATGCTCAAGAGCTGACTTGATTTGTTGGAGATTGGCATTCAAACAGGCTGTAGCAAGAGGATTAAAAGATCCCTCATTCCGTGTAATTCAGAACCATTTTTCAATCTCAGGAAATCTAGGAGAGGTAGCTGCAAAGGTGTGTTGCATTTTATGTTCTTTGTTGATTAATGGGTTTGTCACATCTCCACAATTTTATAATGCTTTGTGTTTCCAGTCATTGCATAAACTGATAATTTTGCCTTGATCATCAGAAATGTTGGGCAAAACCTATATACTTTTCTACAATTGTAGTGGTAATGTGGCTATTTTGTTGTCATTATTGTAGTTTCAAAAGCATTTATCTCATTTTTCTTGTTGTGTCAATAATTTCTTCCCTGTTACAAATTATCGGGCAACAGATGTGGTCAGACTTCTCCAGTCTTGTTAATTTTCAACCATTTCTATCTCGGGATTCATGATTCATGAAACATGTTTGAAATGTTTTTGAGAAAATGATTTTTCTGTTGTCATCAATTAAACTATTTCATCCTGCTAGATGAAACAGTGTGGTTAACACTATAGCGCACCCACAACATTTTCATGGATGCAAATCAATGAATTCTGGGGGGGAAGGATCACTTGCCAAAACAAAATGATAGTCTTAGATGAAGTGGTATTGCTCCAACTTAGTTTGAACCCATTTTAGAAAAATTTAATAGCATGCTACTGAGTATGGAAGAAAGACAAGCCAGGAAGAATCATACATTAGCATCAATAATACTGTGTTTTATAATGCTGAAAGTTGAATAATGATAGATCTTTCAGTAGTGGTAAAGAACTGCCTCACCTTTGTGCTGAAATTTTTAGCTAATAAGAAAGGGAGCACCTGAGATTTGAACTTTGGACCATTTGGTCGAAGCAATTCAGCTATCTTGTTGAAGAACACTACACCGAAAATCTTCAAACTTGCTGGTGATGGTCCAAAACAATGACTAAAATTTTATTGTGGATTGAAGATATCAATTTTAACTGCAAAGTTCAGGTGCAATCTGCTTTGTTGTGGGAAAAACAAACTCTCATGGTTTGAAGTACTTGCTTGACTTATGAAGTTATGATATCGTGTGATGCTTCATAGGTCATTTTTGTACACTAAATATTAATCTACTCATTGGCTTAAACTCAAATATTATTTTTTGGAGGCATTTTTGTCAGAATAAGTGTTAAGCCTTATCTCAATAATTGAATGGAAATAACAGAGAAAAATCTTGATGTTTAAAAGAAGTTTTCATTTTGTCGTCCAAAGTTGCTGCCTTTCCATTGGATGAATGCATATAGGGAAGAAAAAAGAAGGCATAGGTTGTTACTTTAACTAATATTCTTTTGTTGAATGTATGATGTATAAGCTTTTCTAATAAAAGAATGCTTACTTGATAATTTGTTCATCAGGAAGAAGTTTGGGAAGTAGTTGCTCAGTTGCTTGGCCTTGGTTTTGGCATATTGATCCTGGTATATTTTTCTAGTTTCTTGATGTTTCTCCTTATACTCTTGAATATTATTATTTATTTAACAAACAGCACTTTTTATGCATTAAATTTTAGAATTATAAGTGCAGGATACACCTGGCCTCGTAAAATCTTTTCCATTGTTGGCATCAACATGGATGAGCATGCGGCTCCTGCACCTTTGGTTACGTTATTTATCACTTTCAGTTCTACAGTTTGACACAGTAAGAATGTTGTACTGTCATCTCCTTTTTCCTTGAGTTGGACATCCTCTTGTCAGAGGATAGATGCATTCATATTCTTAATGAAGTGTGATGAAACTTAATTAATGTAAGGAGAAAAAAACAGTGGTGATGGTGGTGGTCGCTGGATTTGAAAGACATGTTTATAGTTGACCATTAATGGCATTTCATTCTACTGAACCTTTTACACAGATAAATCTCAAGCGGGCTCGTTTACTGGTGAAATCACATATTTTACACAATTTTGTTTTAGGTAACTCCATATTTTACGAGTCTCTTTTTCATATAAGCCATCTCATTTTACAGTATGCGGCATGATATATTTGTTTCAGGATGTGTTGATTGTAATCGAGAAGAAAATATTTTATCGTGGGAAACTTTCATGACGCCACGGATTACTTTTGGTGTACCCTTAGAGGAGATGGTCGGCAGCGGCAGATCTGTTACCAAGGTGTATTTTCATTTACAGCAAATATTTAGCAGCTTAAAATATTACATTTATTTGCGTACCTTAATAAGGGTAGATGGACTTGAGCCACTCTCCTATTATTATTTTTTAGGAAAAGACTTGACTATATCCAGAGTACTTTCTCCACAAGTAAATGAGATGGGTTCCATTCATATAGTGGACCCATAGTAATTGAAGGCACAACGGGCACTAGGGCTCAAAGGGCTGCTGGAACCTTGGCGCTAGCCTTTGGGTGAAGGCGTGCCCAAGTGCGGGGAGGTGCAAAAATGAAATAAAATAAGGTAAAACACATAAATTTGAATATTATATTTTATCAGGAAAAAATCAGAAATAAATGGGAAAACAAGGCCTCGATGTATCATACCTAGAACTAAGTGAGAGGGGACGATTATTGCATCAATAGGAGTTCCTATCTATAGGGTGCGCTTTCAAACTTTGGTTTGCCTACCTCTGTAGTTACAAAGAGAGGGGCTTTGAAGCCATAATTCAAGCTAAAAGAAACTGGCTGTAACAGCTTAAGTTTCAAGACAATTTCATTCCTTCATAATCGCTGTTTCGTCGGGCGGTGGCTTATTTCTAACACCCCCTTACCAAAGGCGACCAGCTTTCTAGTTGTTACGTTACGCTGCCATTTTTCCAATATCATTGAATAGCATGGCCCGGGACTCCGGTAACTCAAGTGGTAGAGCCAATAAAACACTCACAAATCAGAAAGAAAATCGTCAGCATATATATTTTAAGATATTGGAATTTAGATAGAGGGGAGTAGAATCAAGAACAACAGCAACAACCAAGCCTTAGCCCAAACTAGTTGAATCAAGAACATGGGAGAAAAAAAGGAAGAAAATAGAAGAGAAATTGAGAGAGACGTATCTGAATGGCTGCTAGCTGGAGGCTGAATGAAAAGAGGTGAGCTCTAGATGAAGTCGTCATGGATGAATCACAGATTACATCATTGGTTTCATATTGCAATCTATTTATTTTATGTAAACAGATGCTAGATAGACAATTTTATATTGAAAGAAAAACCCTGCATGACTTGGTTATATATATAAAAAGGTGCATGCTTTTACCCAGAGGTGCTTGCCTGAGTGAGGTTGCCTGCCTGAGGACATTTGAGGCGCAAGCCCTTGAGCCATAAGGCACACCTTTAATAACTCCAATCGAGGTAAAACACCCATTAATCACAAATCTAAATTAACAATGTTTAGAAAAGTCATCAAGTCATATTTTTCAATAGATTGCTTCCTCAAAAGTAAAGTTACTTTATGAAGCTATTAGTGCAATTCTTCTGCTTATGTTGCCAGGTCCTTTTACCATTTAAGTTGCACTTGTTTGCGCTGTTGTCCTTCTGAAGTGTCAAGGCATCAATTAGGTCCTCGTTTTGATCATCTGGGTCAAAGTCCTGAAGAAATGAGCTTCATATTTTAGAAGTTGACTACACAATTATAAATAATAAGGACTTCATCAACTTGTTTTGGTACTTTTGAATTGAAATAAGCCATAAAATACAAGGTAGCTGTCCCCTTCCCATAAACCTCCCTGTTCCTTCATCTAGGATCTGAACCTGAGACCTTGTGATGGGAAAGAAATCTTTATCAAGTAAGAATGTTTAGTAAACTACATATTTATTATGGTACGTCAGATGCTCAAGTTTGATTTATACAAGTATCCTCATCTTTTTTGTTTCTTTGTTCTTTTTGGAACAGGTGAAGACACTTTTAAAACTATATGCAAAGGAAAAATATTTTCTTATGGTAAACCAACAAAGAAGGGACTTTGAGGTGTTTGTGTCATTCAAGGTGCTCAAATATAGGAAATAATTTGGAATGATACAAGTGAATAATGTTTAATTAAATATTTTTTCGACTTGATCAAACTTAAGATTCCACTGCAGGTTGGAGCTACTAGTATGTCGGTCTTACGGAGTGTGTGGCAGACTTATTGGCTGTATGAGAACTGGAAAAGCTCTGTTAATGTATTTGATCAGCTTGCACAAAGTCTACTAGAGATGGAAAGTAGGTTTGAAGATTTTATCCAGAAGTTGGATGTAGCAGGATGGAAGAGGCATCAAATAAATCTGAAAGTCCCAAGAGATATCTCCATTGAACTGGATGCTTTTTAATTTTCGAATATCGGTAATCCAAGTATCATTAACATGTTCAACAGCAAAAACGAAAACCCTTTGGCTGTAGTTCCATTTATTGGTCAAATCTTCGAAGAAGGTCCAGCTTCATGCGTGTCGTCCACCCTGACACAAAAAAAAAAAAAAAAAAAAAAAAAAAAAAAAAAAAAAGAGAAGAGGCTGAGCTCCATGTTTTGCTAGAAGTTATGTTTCCAGTTGACTGGAATGCCTCAACTGTCACGGCAGACTCGTAAGCTGCTCAAAGATAAGTCTTTGGTCTAACCTCCTTTTTCAAATTGGAATTTGCATTTTGATGCGAGTTGATGTTTCTTTCATAGTTAAAATTTTGTAGCCATTTTTGCAATTTGAATACAAGTGGAATTAATAGATGCATTTAAGTCATCTTCATTCATGCCTATAATGGGAATCAATATTTCTTGTTTATTTTATTACAATTAAGACAAAAAAAATTGTGAAAGAAAAACTGTCATATTTTCATAGGATTTTAGCTATTTTTTAAATAAAAATGTCACATGGAAAGTTTACCAATCACAAATTTAGATTAATTTTTTTAAAAGACAAATGTAGATTAATTGAGACATTAATTCTTTTTTTTTTTTTCTTTAAATGGTTTTTTTCGTTGCTTTCATTTGTAAGAAATGCAACTAGAGTTTGGATTTCCTTTGTCTCTTCTAATGGCTTTTCATATGTAAGAAATGCAAGTTCCGTTTTTTTTTTTTTAATATATATAGGAAATTTTGAGAGATAATTAGCTCTAATATGTCATAAATGTTTGATCACACTAGATTGTTACTCAAATCCAAAAGTCTGCCGTCCAAAACTTACTAACGTAATAGTTAAATTTTATAAATGGATCCCACATTTGCCTAATCAATGTTGATTACGCAAATGATAAAGAAAAAAAAAAATGAAGTTTGACCACTTTCACAATTTTTAGCTAATTGTTTTAATTTTATCAAATGATACCATGAATTCACCTTGGAGATGTTTATGTATATCAATTAAATAAAGTGAATTCTAATATACAAACATTTCAATTTTATATATCCTTTTATTTGGCTTCTTGATTTTTATGGCAAATTTTAATGTCTCGTTTTCTTTTGTTTATTTTTGAGCTTTTCAGTCTAATTCAAGTAGTAAATAAATATCAAAGGGTCAATACTAGTTTGATATGGAAGTTTTTTTTTTTCTTTTGTTTTTTTGAATTATTTTAATTAAACTGCTAACTCTATTTTTAGTTAGCAATTACAGAGTTTTTATTAAATAAGCATACTTTATCTTTTTTGAAAAATTAATATAAAGGAGTTTTGGTGGTTTTTGAAAATTAATATAATTACTTTTGATTTAATAGCTTTTTAGCAAAATCAACTCATACCGACTAAGTAGTGCTGTGAGTAAGCAGTAAGCTTTAACGTCCAAATCAATAAGTTTTTGACGGACTAGCGACGGAAGCCACAAATAGTTAAAAACAATTATAAAATTTAAAAAATTGACTAAAAATATAAAATTGGCAAAATCTAAACTTTTTGATATTATTTGGCCTTTATTATTTACTTACTCTGCCTAAGCTTTATAAAGAATAGTAGATGAATCTATAAAATTAAAAGAATTAATCCAAAATTTTATTTTATTATAACATACCAAATAAATTATATATATATATATTTATTATTTTTTGAGAATGAAATAAATAAAATTGTATTTAGAACTTTACAATAAGACGAAAAGTTTTTCTTCGGAGGCTTTCCTGACGTGCATGTAGGAATAGTTCGTTGGGCCTTAAGCGGGGCCCATTTCATTTACCAATAGGAAAACGTCGCGCTTCTAAACGTGGGACCCGCATTAACGGTTGGATCAAATCATGCATGGTCGCCACGCGTCACTAGATGCTATATCAGACGTTACTGGTATACACGAAACACTAAAATACAGCAAAATTTTAACGTCACCATTAGAAGCACCAATTTTCTAATACAACCTTGCTTGATAAAGAAACTGTCTCTAAAATAGACTCTACAGTGAGACAAGAACCATCACTGACATGTTACGAGCAAAAAATATCCTGAAGCCGGTAGCCGGTAGCTTTATAGATTTCGAGGAAAAGTTAAGGGTAGTTTAGTAAGTTAATATAATTCTCAACCTCTCTCCATCCTTCTTCTAAAAATTATTGAGTAAATAAAAACAATAAGATAAAAATAAACTCAACCGACGAGAGATATCTATTACGTGTTTTCCAAGCGAAATACTAAAATTGTAAAGCTCACACTTCCTGCTCTCTGCTCTGCTTCTCTCTCTGTGAATTGTGGTTTTTGTTCTTTTTTTTTTTTTTTTAATTTAAGGACTGTTTGGTTATGAGCTTCTCCTCTTTTTTTTCCATGGTGTTTGTCGGGTTGAGGAGTCGTTGAATGGGCGGTGGTGAGTTTTGAAAGAGTTGTTTTGTTCTGTTTGGTTTGGGGGTGGAGTAGGAGAGGAAAACAGTGAAAAATGCGGAAATCGTTTAAGGATTCTCTTAAGGCTCTTGAAGCCGATATTCAATTTGCCAATACACTGTAATTCTTCTATTTTTGTCTCTATTTATTTATGTTTTATTTTTTTCTTTTGTACTTGTTAAGTTATTTGTTTCTGTGTATTAATCAATCTTAAATTTCCAATTTTTAGTAAACCCTGAGAAATTTGAGTTATAATTTAGATTTTCATGAGCGATCAACTTTGTTTTGTGGGTTTATTTTGGTTGATTTCTTAGCTGATGTTTTTTTTTTTTTTTTTTTTTTTCTTAATATGAATATGACCTTCTGGATAAGATACTGTAGATATTTTATAATTTGGATGATTCTGGGTAAGCCTGAATTCACTAATCAGTAACTTGCTCACCTGCTTTTGCGTATACAGTAATTAACACTGTAAATCACACGTAAAAGGGAAAGTAGTGGGTTTTGATATTTTTGAAGGCCAGATGTAATTGGAAGTATCAGGTGTGCCTGCAGTTTTTATTTCTAACGGGGGCATTTACCTAACTTGTGCCCCTTTAGTGGATAAAAAAGCTTTAATCTTTATGGAACCTTTATCTTTTTAGATATTGAAGATTTTGAAGTTTAATTCTGGTGTTTTGTTGAGCAAGAATTTGGATTTGCTTTTTACACGTGTGATCTATTATATTTGCAACTTACCCAAAATGAAGAAATATATTGATGTTGCTGTTAAGGTGATAAGCAAATATAAAACCACAGAATGAATGGAAAAACGGACAGAGGTCAAGCACATGGTTTGTTTTGTTGGCTGTCCTATGAAATAATATATGATTACCACTTAATTGGACCAGATTAATTATTCCATTGTGGTCTTGCTTTCTTGAAATTGGGAGTTCGAATTATGCATTATCTCTGTTTAGTATATTAAGCTTCTTTCTCATGCTGCCAACTAAGGAAAGTTGGTCTGTTGTTTTTGACATTCTTATGGCTCTGATTTTTGTTTTTTGTATTTTCCGCTTTACAGTTTTGTTCCTCGGAGAGAAAGAAAGGGTTTGCTTTTTGCATGGACTTGTGCATTAATATAGGAAAATTGATTGTGACTTACGTTCAGATTATTGTGTTTCATTGGTAAACGTTTGTTTGTGATGCAGTGCTTCTGATTATCCTAGGGAATTTGACGGTGCCTACCTTCAAATGAGATTGTCTTACAGTCCTGCTGCTCAGTTTTTCCTCTTTCTTGTTCAGTGGACTGATTGCCACCTTGCTGGTGCCTTGGGACTGCTTAGGATTCTCATATACAAGGTGATTTGCATTTTGTGCGATGACTAATGTGATGTTATGTTTTGGAGAATTGAAATCAGTATTTGATTGTTAAAATCCCCTCTGCCTGTGTTGATAAGATGCTAACTTTTCTTAAATGTCAAGGGTGTAATAATATGATGTTGTATCACAGGCTTATGAGGATGGAAAGACAACCATGTCTATTCATGAAAGAAAAGCTAGTATAAGAGAGTTTTATGGTGAGTATATGTATGGCGGTTGATGGAATGTTTTGAAACAATGCAGTTTATTGTATAGTGTATTTGTCTTGTATTCTTATTTTCTTGTAGGACTAGTCAAGCTTATCTGATTTCACCCATTTTGGATATTTATTAACAGGGGTGATATTTCCTTCTTTATTGCAACTTCAAAGGGGAATAAATGATGTAGAAGAGAGGAAACAGAAAGAGATTTGCGCTAAGTACAAAAAGAAAGATGAAATGGACAGAGGAAAGTTGTCTGAAATTGATCTAGAGAGGGAAGAAGAATGTGGAATTTGTATGGAAATGAACACCAAGGTTGTATTGCCCAAATGCAGTCATTCCATGTGTATGAAGTGCTATCGGAATTGGTGAGTTAACTATTTCACAATATGTTTTTATCTGTGAATGTGGCATCATGTCTGATTGTTTTTGGTATAATTTTGGGATTGCTGAGGGGGCTACAACCTGTCATTCCCAAATTGTAGTCACAATCAGGGAATTATGTTAACTTGCATGATTATAGAATTCTACTGCCTGTTTCTTCAATGTAGCTGCAGTGGCTATATCTTTCAGTCTCAGTGCTCAGTGCATGCTTTATGTTGAAGTTTATTGCATACAAGTTAATTGATGTTTTGTGTATTTTGTTGTTGCTTCCACCATTGTCTAAAAAAGGCATCTCCTCCTTATTTAAAAGCTCTTCCCACCCCCACCCCCCTTCCCAGAATAGTGCCTCTGCTTGAGTTTTCAAATTGCAGGAGAATCATGGCAAATGTCAACTCTCTAGTAATAAGATTTGCCTATTTGGCACTAATGTCAACTTTCATTAATTATGGAGAAATTCATCAAAAATGATATGCAGTGACAACTTAACAGGATTTGATAATATAAGCAAGGTTAGAGATAAAAGAAATTCCAATCAATTGAAATCAGAAGCATGAAAAGGAGATTTGAGGTTGGAACTAGTTCATGTAACAAAGCAGTCCTGCAACCTCCCTACCTATCCCAATCCCTGCTGCAGCTTTATTTATTTATGGTTCTGGTCTTAAAGAACTCGCACATGCTCTATGCTTGCTGCTCCAATTAGTAGCTGCTAATTTAAATGCTGTTGCTTCTTTTATGCTTCAATTGATTCTACTGACTGAATTCTCTTTTTTGTTATACTATTAGGCGGGCACGGTCCCAGTCATGTCCTTTCTGCCGGGACAGTCTTAAGAGAGTAAACTCGGGTGACCTCTGGATCTACACCGGCAAAAATGAGGTTGTCGACTTGTCGTCGATTACCAGGGAGAATTTAAAGAGATTATTTGTATACATTGACAAGTTACCTCTCATTGTTCCAGAGCCAATGTTTGCTTCCTATGATCCTTGTCACCGATGAATATCAGGCTTAGAGATCTGTATATAATTATTTAGTTGATTGTATATGATTATTGTTTTTCCTTTCTCAGGAACACATTCTAAGTTGTACATACATGTTGATGATTACTGGATAATTTTATTTATTCATTTAGATTATACGTTGGAATTCAATGCATATTCTGTTTTCTTGTTTGGGAGAGTCCAAGCTTGTATGTAATAAGTAAACAATAAGGTGATACTTACTGCAGACTTGCTAGTGTGATCCCCGCTTTTACGGGGACAAATGCTGATTATATAAATTTTCACTATGGTTAATAAAAATTTCACTATGGTAACCCTAAATTTATGCGATTAGTCGTTCGCCTGTTTATGATTATTTTGTTCATAAAATAAATTACTCTTAGAGTGAGATACATGAATTCAATCTTCCTTAACCAAAGGGTCTCTTTAAACAACATTAATGAAAATAAAAGCTGAGTAGATTGTTTTTTATAAATTATAGTTACTAATTTTGATAAAAGTTGAGAAATTTTTCAGCTGAAAGATTTTTATTAACTATTTTAATAAAAAAAATTACATTAATTGAAAATATTTGAAAATTATTCTTACTGAAACAACCTTTTATTCACCAATCGGTTGGTAAAATCTCTTTGGCTCAAACCTAAAACCTTCGTCCTCACGTAAGCAAAAAACCCAACCATACGACAAAAATTCCAGCTTTTATTTTATATACATGTTATATAAATATTCAGGTGGGAAGGTATAGTCATACTCGATGTCTTAACATCATGTCATGGAACAAGATAACTGATGCATAATCAGACAGGATAAAAAAATACGAACATTTATGCACACAAGGTTGAAAAACTATAGATGCTATATTTATCTAGTGTCAGATATGGTTTTATGTATAGTATCCAAGTAACCGACAAGGCATCATGGTAGCAGGGTAAATTTTCTGCAAAGAAAAGATTTCCCTCCTGCTTCAAATTAACAAGATGATATATAACCTACTAGCAGTATGCATCTACAAGATCCAAAATCTCTTCCATAAATCACATGATGCCCAAAATCAAAAGTATCCAAAGTTCAGTCATCATCATCCTCTTCCTCTTCCGCTTCATCCTCTTCTTCCTCCTCTTCACCTTCCTGAAAAGAAAGGAGACATAAATAAGTGCTAATATCACCATGACAGGAAAGAAAAACATCTTGTCAACCTAACGATATTTGATTAGTTTTCCTATTTTAAAAATGAAAGAATAAGACAGCTGCAGCCATAAAATTTTCCCCATTTCATTAATGCCTTCAAAAATTAACTTGCATAAAATTAAGTTGACTGACTGGAAAATTTAGTTAACTATGTGCCTAGAGGTTCTGCCAACTCAACAGAAGACTAAGCAATTATCAAAGCCACATTTACCATATCTGCTGCTCCATGCCTCCATGTTGCAAAAGCACAGAGCGAGAACAAACACCGTGTTTAGTATTTCAATTTGGTAATGAATTGAGAAGGTTAACAGTTTATAAGCAATGCAGCTATACGGCAACAATAATGATATGTGAGCAAGCTGTCTAAGACAACCATAGAGCGGCTAATATATGTTGAAGTAACAGATTCAATATGTCATAAAACACATGCAAATTGAGTATATTGTGAAAAATAAGCTATAATGCGGCAACTCAACCCAGTGATAAACAGGTTGACCAACCTCTCCAGTAGCCTCATCATCTTCATCATTTACCTCAGATTTGGACCTGTCTGACTCCTCATCATCAGCATCAGCTGCACTCTCCTGTCAGCATAACAGAGACAATAAGAACACACAACAAACAACTAGAACACTCCTTTGACAGGCGAATGGTTGATGCATTATGCTCACCTGCTTCTTGTTGTATGCATTCATAAGCTTTCCATAGTCATCCTTCTTTTTGGCAGCTTTAGCTTCGTATGGTGCTTTTTCCTGCCAAACCAAGAAATGAAACTTAAAAATTATTTACAACCATTTCACAGAATAAGAAGTTCTTTCAACAACTGTTTCCAAATACAAGAATAAAAAAGATGCTAAAAGGAAACAAAAACAGTTAATTCAAGTAAATCCCAATAAAATGGTTAGTGTGCTTGCATCGAAAAGAATGTGATGAGTTGTTAATGTGTTCTGAAGCTTGCAAACAAATCCCACGTAATCAAGAAACAAAGAATATAGATTCATATAGCAAGTTTAAACCAAGAGATACACAACCTCACAAACAAAAAATCACATATTAGAAAAAATTCCAGTACTTACAGCAGGAGACATGGATTTCCACTTCTCTCCCCCAGCTTTCCCAACCTTCAATACAGAATTATGCACAATGAGATAGGTTAAAATAGCAATTTAATATACAGATGGTCAAAATTTGTTGATAGCTTACAGCAGATACAGCTGTCACATGAGGATTTTCTTTCTTGAAAGTCTTTCGGAACTCCTCACTGCAACATAGAGATAAAACAAAATTAGAGCAACCTTAAGGCCTTGTTTGGTATAACTAAATTCCACCAAATTACGTTTAAACCATTCGAAATATTCACATTTTCATGTTTGTTATAAATGAAATATTAAATATTCATTCCGTTCCCATAACATTCAATATTATAGAATTCGACATAACTACATCAAATACAATAACTCATAAATGGTTTATAACGTCAAATTCATTTATGCCAAATGAAAGGAAAAATTTCGAGTCAAAAGAGTCAATTAATTTGCACTGAAACACATACAGGAAGACAAAGAAAGCACTTGGAGGTCTTTTTGGTTTGTTGGGATCTTTCTTGGCCTTTTTCTCCCTCTTAGCTTTTTGTTTGCTGCTCCTATCAGCAACTGCTGCTGCTGCCTTCCTCTTTCCAACCTTTCTGAAAATGATAGAGATATATATGATCCGTCACAATAACATTCCGCTAATCGCTGTATCCAACAAATGTACAACATCAGATATCAATAGGACTTAGTACTAGGCCAGCAAACCAATACCTTTTATCTTAAGAATATCCTTTGCAATTATCATGACAACCCAAACAAAACATACAGTATAATTTGTTAATTAATGATATAAAACAAACAAAACATTTGAAAATTAACTAACCTGTCATCAGCAGGCTTCAAAGCTTCCCTAGAGGCCTTTGCAGCCCCTTTACCTTTGGTTGTTTTCATTCCTACTTAGTCCTCACCTGTTGGAACAAGAGTTTAGATCAAGTTGATCAGTTCAATACATAATTAATTGTGATACAGTTTCACTATTAAAACACTTCCAAATTCCACAAATGGCAACCTTAGCCCAAGGCGCCAAGTCATTACTCCAATCAAACAAATCAAAGCACCAATCTTTACATGCACAAGTACAACTATAAGCATAAATGATTAACTATAACATTGATACTTACGCAACAAACATAAATAACATCCGAAAAACTCATCAAGAAAAGGTCTATGAGTTCTACAAATGCCACAAACTAATTAAAAACTAAGGTTCAAGTCTACAATCGACCAGTCAAATCCACCAAGAGAACTATAAGAAAACAGATATGATATATCAAAAAGCTCAATTATTGAATATGGTATATGAATATATTCAAAAAAAAAAAAAAAAAAAAAAAAAAAAAAAAAAGAAAAAGAAACATCTAATTCACTGTTAGGTTGAATATGACAGCAAACTCAATTTCAACAATAAAATTTCCCAACCGTGCAAGTTTTGGTACTCTCTAGTTCTTCGTCAAGAGAAGATAAACAACAAAAACCAAGAGAAAAGAAAAGGAGTAACGGAAAAAAAGAAAACAGAGCATTAACAGCCAGGAAAATTATCAAGTCATCCACTACCTCAATTTTCTGAGAAACCAAACAAACGATAACAACCAAAGAAAACGAAATAAAGTAATAATAAAGATAGCAGATCTAAATAAACAAACGCAACCTAAGAACCAGAGAGAAACGGCGATGCCTCTATTTGAAACAGAGTTGAACACAACAGAGAAGAACCGATGAAGAGGGAATAATATAACGAAGGAAAAAAAAAACAAAAGCTAGGGGTACGACCGACCGAGTGAGTGGCGAACTTCGTGAAGTGACCGGAATAACCGGTAAACTTCATGTCCTCGCGCCGTATGAGTCAGCATCCTATTACGGGCTAAGCCGGTGCCCAATCCTCGAGATCATAAAGCTTTTTTGGGGATAAATATCATGACCTGTTTTGTATTCACTCGTTTAAATAGAGTTTTGTCCTTCTTTACCTTCTTTTCTTATTTAATTATTAAATGAGAGATTCTAAAATTTTGGTTAAATTCTAAAAACATTTATCATAATAATTCTCTTTATAAAAATGAAATGTAAATAAGACAAGGATATAATTGTAAAATGAACAGCCAGCATAGCATGGAACTCAACTTTTTTGAGTGGTGTGGCGAGTGATGATTAGCGCCGAATGATATCTTAGTATCTGTGTCAGCGTATGAATGGTTTCACGAGGGTGGACTTTTGACCGGATTGTTGACTTTGAAGTTTTCTTGGTTTGACCATTTTTCTTAGATTATTATAGAATAGAGCTGCTTGGTTATGCTGTTTATTTTTTTTTATTTTTAAATTTAAAATCTATTTTCAATTTATAAATTAATCTGAAGATAAATAATTAAGTGTTTATTAAAATCATTTAAAATTTTAGTTTTAAATAATTTAAGTAACTAGTAGTGCTGGCATTTGCAAGAATCATTAGATAATATAGTATTTGTTTGGTCAAATAGTAATTTTAACGTAAAAGGCAAGTCAAAAGTAAAAACTCTTTTACCTTTGACTTGTGGGTTTTTTAAATAAATTTTTTAACTTATAAAACAAACTAAACATAGCATAATGTAAAATAAGTATATACACTATGACTTGATAATAGATTCGGATTCAAATCCACTTCATCTAAAACTCAAAAAAAAATAAAAAACATTATCTTACTCTAATTTTATAATTATGATTTTTTTTATTTATATGGAAAAATACTTTTTCTTTGAATTTCTATAAACATACGATAGTCAAAATTATACTTTTTTTTTTTTGAAGAAATCATATATGGCGATCCATTACTAGGTTATTTTTATGGGGTAATTTTTGAAAACTAATCCTTAAAAAAAAAAGAAAAAAAAGAAAAACTGTTATAAAAGAAAACATTACATCAGTGTCTATTGTATTTTTGTAGATAAAGTAAATTAAAAATATTTAAAACTTGAGGTATAAATGTAAATTATAATAATTTTGTTTATTTTCTTGTAATTCAATCAAAGTTGATTATTTTACCTTTTTGGAAAATTTTAATGATAATTCAACCACTCTAAAATTACTAAAAAAAATATAAAATGACAATAACAGTAATTTGAATATAAAAATGGAAAGGTTATTCTCTTTTTTTTCTTAAAGATGATTCCCACCTTTTTTAAACCTGAAATAGATAGCAAATTATGGTCTCTTTTCATGAAAATTATTTTCTAAGTAACTCATTTTCTATTATTTGATTGTTATATTTAAAAAATTAATAGAAATTATTAATATTTTAATTTATAAACTGTAGAAATATATAATACTTATAGAAATTTTATATTTTAAAATCTGTTATTAAACAAGAGAAATATTACATAGAAAAATAAATTATATTTGTATGCAGTCAGTGATAGATGGTGGCGGTGGTGACTGATGTTGGTTGTTGCAATCGGTCATAATAACTAAATATTTTTTAATTGGTTAATATTCCTAAACCTTTAAAATATTTTCAAATAAATTATATTTTAGAAATAAAATAAAACATCATCAGCGAGGACAGATCCGCATACATTCTGGGCTCGGTAAAGGATTTGGATAGAAACTTGCTTTAAAATGGATTGGGTTTAAAAAATTGTCGATTGGGACCGGAGAGACTTGTCTTAAAATGGACTGGGCTTTGAATTTGCCAGGGATCTCATGAAATATCACTATTTTTTTTATATATTATTATCACATGCATATCAATATTTTTAGGTTATTACACCACATTTTATTACACACAGGTGTCAACATTGGACAAGAGACGAACAAAACTCCTATGAAACTGGAGGTTATCCTTTCAAAATCCGAAGGGAATCGAGTAGATTTTCTCCTGGGAAGATCAGCCACAAAAAAAATCATACAGCATTCAAACAGCAGAGTGGTAGTCATTGGACCCCACATCGAGATAAGGCGAAGATAAGACCGATACTTTCGTAGTCGTCAGATGGATACGCAACTTGATCCAATGGCTATTCCCAAACACCATGGATAAAGCACCAAAAGTTCATTAAATCAAATGTTTAAAACTTCACTTGCTATACAATAACACAACAACAATCAAAATCACCATCTCCACCATCTATCCCGCCACACGTTAGAACCTAACCATGGCTGCCTCCACAGCTGCTGCCGCTGCATCATCTTTCATGGGAACACGCCTTTATGATATTTACACTAACTCTGGTCGGATCCAAGCTCGGTTTGGATTTGGCACCAAAAAGTCCGCACCGAAGAAATCGTCCAAACCCAGCTCAGACCGGCCGCTGTGGTATCCAGGAGCCAAGGCACCGGAATGGTTAGACGGTAGTTTGGTAGGTGACTATGGGTTTGACCCATTCGGGCTAGGGAAACCCGCTGAGTATTTGCAGTTTGAGTTGGATTCTTTGGATCAGAACTTGGCGAAGAACTTGGCTGGTGATGTGATTGGAACACGTACGGAGCTTGCGGATGTGAAGTCAACTCCTTTCCAGCCTTACAGTGAGGTATTTGGGCTGCAAAGGTTCCGTGAGTGCGAACTCATTCATGGAAGATGGGCTATGTTGGCTACTCTTGGAGCTCTTGCTGTTGAGTGGCTCACCGGAGTCACCTGGCAAGACGCCGGAAAGGTACGCTACTATATATTAATTTTCTAGCCATTTGGTTGCTAGTCTAATATTCAGTCATCAAATATAAGCCGTAGCTCATCAATGGTGTGTTTATCTCAGGTCGAGCTAGTTGAAGGATCATCATACCTCGGGCAACCATTGCCGTTCTCTATAACTACGTTGATCTGGATTGAGGTTTTGGTGATTGGATACATTGAGTTCCAAAGAAACGCAGAGCTAGACCCAGAGAAGAGGCTATACCCTGGAGGCAGTTTCTTTGATCCATTAGGTCTAGCAGCTGATCCAGAGAAGAAGGCGACCCTTCAATTGGCAGAGATAAAGCACGCTCGCCTTGCCATGGTTGCTTTCCTTGGTTTTGCAGTTCAAGCTGCTGTTACTGGGAAAGGACCTCTCAACAACTGGGCTACTCACTTGAGTGACCCTCTCCACACGACCATTATTGATAACTTGACCTCTTAAAACATTACCGCTGGTCATCCTTTTTCTTGTGAGAAAGTTGAGAATGTTTTACTAGGTTGTTTTACCATTACATGTGCTTCCTGTAAAAATTATAACATGGCAATTTAAGTTAATTGTTCTGCTTTTGAAATGGCGATATTGCTTCATCATACTTCATGAATAAGTTAAAACAAAAGAAAGAAAAAGGGGAAATTCCATATCTCTAGCTATAGGGGATGCTCAAACAAAATTAAATACAAAAAAAAAAAAAAAAAAAAAAAAAAATGTTAACCTCCTAATAGACTCTACGTACCTTATATCTAAAATTAGGCAAATTTTAGGTCATGTGTCTTAGATAGAAAGGAAGGAATATTTTTTTATATTAAATTGAAATTCTTCAATTATTACTTAGATGGTGCTAGATGAACATACTAAATAGTTTAATTGATTGATGATGATGATATTTATGCAATAATTGTTTTTTTTTTTTTAAATATCGTTCTATAACCAGGACAATAATTAAAACACTTTGCATAATTAATTAATTAATTACTACGCTTACATTTGTTATGCAATTAAATTGAATATTGTTATCCAAAATTAATTTATTAAACTCTCCCAAATGATGCATTAGGAGAAACTAGCAATTATGTTAAACCAATGATTAGTAGGCTATGAACATCATACAAGTTTGTAAACTCGTAGGCATACTCGAAATTAAATTCACTTCATCAGGAACAAAGAGGCCCCCACATTTAAGTCTTCATTCCAGCCAATACCGTTCTTGTTCTTCAAATCAGCCACTATAATATTCTTAAAGCTTACAATAGGAGCATAAGGAACATGAAAAGAATTATACCAAGGGGTCAGATCAACCATTAACACTATCTCATTCTCCTCTACCGATTCTTCATCCCACACCTTTTTGTCTAATCTTCAGACAAAAATGTTATCCTGTTGGACACAAATCTCATCAAAAACCTACGGCTGCTTGCCAAACAAAGGCTAATCGAAAAAGAGTACACGGATTACTGGCATAAAATCTTCGATTGGATTCAAAAATGCATAGGCCTCGGGCTTCTCATTGATCCATTTAAACCATACTAAATGACTAACAAAGTTGGGCCTGACAATCAAATACCCCAAACATCTATCAAAGGCCGGCCCAATCCCTTTGAACGAAAGCATAATTACGCCCAGCGCCTTCTGCTTTTATTGTTAAGCAATTTTGTATTGTTTGTCTCATTCGGACGTTCTCGCAGCCGTCATCGATCTGACATCAAGTGTTTCTGTTTCTTTCTTTACTTGGTCCTTCAACGTTCGCGCGCCATCCTTGCAAGCTGTAGAAGAATGCAAAATATATAGTAAAGAAGAAAGTTACAGTAGCCAGTAGAAGAAGAGAAGCAACAACAAGCTCCCATGTAAGACCCGCTCCGCTTTTAATTCTAATCTTTTTGTTTGTTTTTTTTTTAACTTTCCATCTTATGCAAGTCTTAAATTTTTAGATTTCATTTTTGTTGTCACTTCTCATTGTCTTTATCTTATATAATAAATTAAATTTATTTTACTGGTTCTGGATGTGGTTGAGCATAAGCGAAAGGTATCTTTTTCATTCAACTGAAATTTCATGCGTACAAGGTATTTGATTATTTGCCTAGAGAAACAGGATCATTGTATATTCCTTCTATTCTTAAGTGTTACCTTTGCATTTATTTGTTTGTTTATGTGGAAAACATTTGAAGATGCATGTTTGGTTAAGGATTTTCTTCGGTTCATGATTTCTTAACTATCTCATACTGATTAAAAGCTTTGCCGGCATTTTGAGTTTGCAAGACCCTCCTGTTAGTTTGTCAATGACACTGAGATTCTATTATTGAGTTTCTTGATAAGGATTGTGAGATTGAGAGTCTATTATTGAGTTTCGTGATAAGGATTGTGAGATTGAGAGTCTATCAATAGAAATTGCATGACATTGATTTTGGTGCAGATGGTTGCAATTTTCCACTTGACATGCATCTAGTTGCAGAATGGGATCTCAGAATATTTTGTGGCGTTTGGCAAAGAATTGCTTCACGGTTGGAATCATAGGGCTCACTGTTGCAGATCGATATGCCAGCATTGTTCCGGTGCGAGGAAACTCTATGTCCCCCACATTGAATCCCGGGACCAGCACCTTTTGGGGATCATTAACTGGTAATTCCTTTTAGCAAAAACTCAACAGGAGTGGTTTCCCTATGATTTTTCATCCATCGATCATTTTTTGGCTGCAGATGACCGTGTTCTAGTAGAGAAATTTTGTCTTCGGAAATACGAGTTTTCACATGGTGATGTCGTAGTTTTCCGGTAGGTCTTTTCCTAGGCAGTATTTACATGGCATTATACTCGAGTAACCACCATATAGATATAGTGCTCTTATAACAGAGATTCTCATTCTGTTCCCTTCACATTTATTAAGTTGTACAGCTCAAACATTTTGGTCATCTTTGTTTGTTCCAAAGATTAACAGGAAAAAGGGACATTAGATATTTCTTGGAACTCATAAATATGTACTATTTGTCAAAGCTAGTAATAAAATGCCAGTCAAGAAGGAATGGGTTAGTCTTTTTAGGTTTAAACGCTACTAGCCACTTGTACTTTCTCTTGGAAGATGAGCGGGTGTTTTGTGTGTTTCATGTGCTTTTACGGTGGTTCAGAAGACAGAAGTAGCTTTTTCGGTAACTCTATCATTCACGTCAGAAAACTACTATGCAACTAGATTTCTAATTGAAAATTCACTTGATTTAGAAAGTTGTACAAGCTGCAGAGTAACTCAAACGTAATTTTTCCATTTTAACTTCAGATGAGTCAGAGAATGTAGATTTTGGGCCTTACAGCCAGCCTAAGCTATGCCATATGAGTTGTCAAGTGGCTATTGCCACTCGGTTTGTGAGGGATAACTCTAGTTTTGAAATCTTGATGCATGCTAAAATTGGCTTGCTGTGTGCGCCAAAGTGTTCAGCTTACTGTAGGCTCCTTTGTCCCATACCATTTTCCAAGTTATCTTGACTAGATTACAACATACCAAAAGAAGCTGAAATGGGCTCAAAAGAATGATATATGCACTTGAACTACTGATTTTTTCATTCCCTGGTGAAGTCTGAATGAGATTCAATTTGCATTCTTACATGCCCAATATTAACTGTGCCTGTAAATGATATTTGGTGTTAACATGTTTTTAAAATTTTCATTCTTAATGATATTCTCTCTATAAATGCAGAACCAAGTGTATAGTCTTACCAATCAATTTGTGATATATAACTGGCATTACTGAGCATAAAAAACAGTGCAGATTTTCTGTCTGATATCTGATATTGCTATAGTTGCATCTTTGTGCAGCTCCCCAAATAATCACAAGGAGAAACTCGTAAAGAGAATTATTGGCTTACCAGGTGAATGGATTGGAACTATTCATTCAAATGATGTTGTCAAGATTCCAGAGGGACATTGTTGGGTTGAGGGAGATAATTGGCATTGCAGCGCGGATTCAAAATCTTTTGGCCCGGTGTGTACATAAGACCATAATTATAAATAGCTTTTACTTTCTAATTGCACTTAATGTTATCAGTTTACCTAAAGCCTTTGCTGAGTTATTTATTAGCAATATGAATGATTTTCTAGTAGAATCTACGTATGCTTCATTTTTTTAACATATAAATTCTTTCTTGTTTTGTCCTAATAAAAAGAGCTATTCATGACAGATTCCTTTGGGGTTAATTAATGGAAGGGTTACCCATATTGTATGGCCTCCTCAAAGAATAAACAAAGTTCAGACAAGAATGCCTCAGGAAAGGCTTTCTTCCTTCTAATCAAAATTCAAAAAACAGTGAGTCCTTTTTTACTGGGACACGGGGATACTAACTTCCCTCTAAATTTATATTTTTTGCATTGTTTTGTTGTTTTCAGTTGGTAGTGCTCTTAAAATAATTTTTGAGATGTATTATTATTGTTGTCACTGTTGCTCTTACTGTTATCGATTTGGCCAACTCAAATGGATCAAATTATTTATAAAAAGGGATAGTTTGGTTTACACCATTGAATGAGTTCAGTGATGTTTTAATAGAAAAAAAAAAAAAAAAAAAAAAAAAAAAAAAAAAAAAAAAGATTTCTAATTCAAATGTTAGTGTTACAAAGAACGATGCTAATGTCCCATCGAGTGGCTTATTGCAATATTGTTGTCTTCTGAATTTCTAGGGTTGTTATATGGCAAGAACAGACTTTTCCATGGTTAGATTTATTTGCAGTCTGGGTAGAATTAGCATGTCTTTAACTTTTAGAAATTGCAGGTCCGGCGGATTGGAGTTCCAGAAAATTTGACATTTTCCAGTAGGAATATTGCTATAGAGATACATGGCTCAAATTAGAGATTCCTTGTGATTCCATGTTGATATATTTCTTTTTTTTAATAAGATAATGTTAAGTCTATTTTAGAAGTATTAAAAATCAATTTTTTGGAGTTAGCATTGGTTATAATATGATTCTAAATTGTTTTTTATAAATATTTAATTTTTTTTTTGAGAAATATAAATATTGAAAATTATTAAAATCCATGACTATGTATTTATTTATTTTCAAATTTTAGGATCTCGGAAATGAAAAAAAGTGAGAACAATGATCCTCCAACTGAATAGAACATGCAAGGAGTGGTTTATGTTTGAATTTAATTTTCATAATATCTGATATCTCTCTATATAAGATCTCCATTTGGTGATAATTAAAAGTCAATGGGTATTAGTGTTGCAGATGTTTTTTAATAAAATATTGAGCATGCAACTATCTTTTTTTTTTTTTTTTTTTGATAAAATCTACTTTTATTGTATTTAATCACAATTAAAAAAGCATAAAAGATATGCATTATAGTTATAGAAGAAAATAAAACTAGATGTGTAATTATTAAAATTAAAATTAATTAGCAAATAGATTTGCTTTCGAGTTGCAATCCTAATTTATCAAAGTTTGATTTAAGGTATCACATAAGGCTTTTTATTTTTTCATTTACAAGTGTACCTATTCTCAATTTAATAAAAGATAAAATAATATTTATTCTATCCCATAATATTTGTTGTGGTTTGATTTACTTGCTGATTAACAAATTTTGGTTAATATAGTTAAACTCTAATTTTATTTTTTACTTTTTAATATACTCTTATTAATTAAATAATCTATATTTAATTATTATTGATCAGATAAAATTTTCATAGAAAAGTTAAAATTTAATATTTTAATGTTATTTATATCAAGATTTATGATTAATAATAATATAGTAATTTGAATATTATATTTATTGAAAAATATATATATATATTAAATAAAATTAAAATAATAAATTCTAAATATTATTTACTCCTAAAAAAGAAAATAAGATAATAATTTAGAATAAATAAAAAGGATTAGGACAAGAATTATGGGATAGACAAGCAACAAATAAGTAAAACTAATAGGCAGAGGTGTAACTTGGATTGGAATATCGGAATATTTCAATTCAAATCGAAATTTCAAACCAAATGTTAATTTGGAATGGAATTTTGGAATTTAAAACTTAAAATGGAATTCATTTATTTAAAATATTGGTATATGGAATATGGAACTGGAAACGAAAAATGAAATTCCATATTCCATCCATATACCAAAATTTTATTTTATTGTTTTTTAATTTATATTTAAAATAAAATATTAAATTAAAAATTATAATAAAATATCTTTAATTTTTCATATTTAAAAAAAAATTCTATTTAATTCTAAAACTACCGGTTTAATAGAATATTTTAACCATAATCCAATTAATACTTCATCTATTTTATTTTGTTTGCATGGTTTGACAAAATAAAAATATTAAAAATTTAGTAAACAAAAATTATTTTGCCCTTAACGGCTTAACTCATTAAAATATTAATAAAATCTCTTTATTTAATGAACAACTATAAAGGTTATTATAAGAAAAATAATTGTTTAAATATATAAATTTAGAAAAATTGAAAATATTTTGGAATCTCTGAAAAAATAAATAATAATTAAATAAAACGGGAGGAAGAGAGTATAAACTATGTGCTTGAATATTTCTATATACTTTATTGGGTTAAAAATTACGATTCTAAGTTATAATGTCTTACTTTTTATTTAATTATACAGTTTCAAATATTTTAGTACACTTTAGACTCATAATATATATTTTTTGTAGATTTAACACTTTTTAATGGAATTAGCGACTACATACATTGATACATCCTATCATAAATGGTATTATCTTTTGTCGATTTTGTAATAATAATATTATTAATAATTATTAAGCCGTTAATTATATGAACTAAATTATTAAATTTTAAGGGTGAAGTATAGTTACTGTCGATAAACATGTAAAACTAAATTTTTTAATTTTTAATTATACATGATGTTAATTTATTATTTTTAAAATTTAATTATATCTTTTCAGTACACAGATATAAAAATATCATAATATGTTAGATTTGTATTTGGTTAAGAAATTTGGAACTATCAAATTCAATATCAAATTTCAATGGAACGACGTGAAATAAAATTTTAAATTTTAAAAAATATTTAGAAGGGAATGAAATATGATTTCAAATTTTAAAATATTTTGCAATGGAATTAGGAATTAGAGGAGGGGTCATTTTATTCTATATTGTCCAAATTACACCCCTGCTAGTGGGGAAAACGATAATAAAAAGAAAGCCGAGGGACATCAAGGCAAAAATTCTCGTCGAAGAACGTGACAAGTGTTGCTAAATGCTAATGCTCACAGGTTGAGGTTGGGCCCAGAAGGAACGCGAAAGTGCCCACTCGAATTCAGAATTGCATTTTCGCTCACATTTCTGTTTCCTAGTGTTACTGTTACTATATATGGAGAGAGAGGGACATTACTGTTGTCTCCATGAAACGTTTTCACATCTTTTCTGCGCTGTCTGTGACTACTGGTAAAGATGAATCATAACCAATAACTCCCTTGTTCTCTCTCTTTCTCTCATAGTATCACTTTTTCTGCGCAACATAGACATGTGCAATTTGTGGGATTATGATTCGATCTTTGATTTATACAATTTAGGATCAATTATGTTAATGTAATTTAAAAAAAAAAAAAAAAAATTCTTTCAATGTTGGATTTTGTTTGTTCATTTATGGCTTTTGGTTTTTTTTCATTTGAAGGGAAAGAAAGAAAATTTGATACTTTGGTTGATAGATAGATTGATCGGAGAGGGGAAGAAATGGGAAGGCTATTTTTGATCAGTCTTGAGGGAAACATCTATAGTTGCAAGCACTGCCATACCCATCTTGCTGTTGCTGATGATATCATCTCTAAGGTTTTTTTTTTTTTTTTTTGCTTTTTCTCTTTACCATTTGCACATTGATCCCTCCGCTTCATTTATATTTTCATCGAATTTGTGAGTTAAGGTTCTCTCTGCTTAGTTTTGCTTGCAATGTGATTTAGGATTAGACATAAAGAAGATGACGAGTGAATACTCATTTGTTCTTTTTAATACATTTTATGATTTGAGGCTATATTTTGTTGGGGTTTTACTGTTGAATGATGTTTCGATATATAGCATTTTTTGTTGTTTATTTGTATATTATAATGGCACAGTCAGGTTGTTTGTTATAAATTGTTTTTTCTCAGTGATCATGCGGATTATTAGAAACTTCATTTATAATGTGATTGGTGGGTGAAATTTTGCCGTTCTTATTTTATCATCTATAATCGAAGTCATTTTTATGTTTTCAGTGTCTTGAGTCCATATCTTGAATCATACTACATACATATTCACCAGGTTTAATTGGCGACACGAATTCATTCTAACCTTTGTTTTATCTTTGCTCCCAGTCTTTCCACTGCAGGCATGGAAAGGCTTATCTCTTTGATAAGGTGTAAGTGTACCATGATTTTGGTCTTCATTACTAGTTAGACTTGTGTATCCATTCCATAGAGTTTCTCCTACAGTTTCTTTTTTATTAATTTGTTTTGTATGCTGATCACCATTTCTAGCTGTTTGATTTGGCATGTTATTGACCAGACTTCTAGATGTATTAATGTTAATAAAATCTTGTGCAAAGTTGTGTCCAGAACTTTTTGTTGAGTTGCTGTGTCATGGCTCCCTTCTGACCGTGTTGTTGCTTACAAGGAATTAGATGTAAATAATCCTAATCATTAGTCACATTGTAGCTTCTCCACATAGCATTTTCTTAAGTTAAGAATATGTAGTTGCTGCAAAGCCTATATTGAAGGAAGCAATTGGAAGATTATATTTTCACCAGTGAATAGTGAGAATATCATTTACCTTAGTTCTTCGGAGCTACACAATGGCGTGTATTTATATGTTGCCAGCTGTCACTAATGTTTCTTTTTCATTTGCATTTTGTCCGTTATGTGGTCTGTCTGACGTTGTTCTGTCTCAATGATAAGTGTGAATATCACAGAAGGAGAGCAAGATGAGCGAATGATGATGACTGGAATGCACACTGTTGTTGACATATATTGTGTTGGTTGCGGTTCAATTTTGGGGTGGAAATATGTGAGAATTTGGCTTTTTTAAAAAATTTATGGATTGTATTAAGAATTTACTGCATTAGTCACTTTTAAATTTTTGGATACATTCTTTCTTTGGTGAGTTCAGGAGTATGCACATGAGAAGAACCAGAAATACAAGGAAGGAAAATTCATCCTTGAAAGGTGAGAATCCTCCTTATGCTGGTGCATCAAATTATTCAACATTTTGAGACTATTTTTATTTTTTACAAGGTTTAAGATTTTGAGTCCTGATGGAAGCAACTACACGGGCACTCAAGAAGCTCAGGGTGTCGGCAGTGATGTCGATGATGCTTGATTGGCCACACGGTTAGGAATGATTTCTGAAACTGTAAATTTTCTGCTTCTTGTGCTTATTTCCAAGGCTGCTAAAGGGGTTCTAGATTTTGCAATTTTATTGTTTGCACATCCAACTAAAAGTAGTTTCCCTTGTTGCATTTGGATAATGATTAATGAATGAAGTTTCGTTTATGTAGTCCTTAAATGCATTTTTAACTATTCTATCAGATAGTTACTACAGTCATGTCATTCCATGGAGGTCGCTGCAAAGTTAACTGGTCATTCAATTCCACGTCAGGAATTATGAATTGGTACTGATCTTGGTTTGCACATTTATGCACCTCACCTCTGTTTATGATGTTAGCTTTTAATTAAAATTTTTTAACAACCATATTCATTGTTTTGTTCATTCAAATTCAACTAATTAAACAATTAATGTTCTTTTTTTATCATTTTAAGTTAAACAACTAATTAAATAACTTTATCTACCAACACCTAACCTTCTAATTTAAACTGCTATATGAACGGATAGCTAACAACTTTAGAGAGGTGTCAAACCTTTTTTTTTTTTTTGTTAATAGTACATGGTACCCTAATCTTTAACGTTTGACAACAATGATGGTTAAATAGCTAATAGTTAGTAAAAATATCTCACAGCTGTTATAACAGAGCTAATGCAATTGCTAATATTGTTTGAACAGGGTTTTACCTACTCTCTCTCTTTGGATAATTTATTATAACACCTTTTAATATTAATTACAATTAGCACATTAGTCCTTTTGCAATTTGTTCATAACCTAACACTTCAAGGAAATAATCATAATCATGCAATTGAGGGGTTTTTTTGGTTTTTTTTTTAAGCAGAAGCACCACTACTGTCGTTGCCAGCCAATAAATCAAAGGGTGAGGATCAGGCCTGACAACATTAACAAAAATTAAATAATATGATTGATATAAATTAAATTTGGTTCTTACATACAGCCTTTCTATTTACCAAAATTTTCAATAATTTAACGAGACTTATAAAAAATTTTATTAGGTGACATATGAGCATAGTGTTTATTTCCAGCGGATGGTCAGGTCAGGTGTTAATGACACTAACCACCGTCGAATATTGTCGAGGGATACAAACGCCTTAATTTTCTACTGGAGACCGTAAATGGTGTGCACGCACGTCTTTTAGATCATAGAAGCTGGACCCAGAAGACATACGGTGGGTGCGGTTGGGGGACGCCACATGTTCTCCAACTGGACTTTTGCAGTGGTAGAACTAACTAATTCAAGGGAAATAGAAGCTTATTTTTTATGGGGAAAACATTTGTTAGAAAGAGAGACGAAGTTTGAAATCGTAGTTTGAGTTTGGGTTTTTTCTAATGAGTTTCTGGTTAATTTTTGTACTTGAATTAGACGATATAAATTTTACAACTTCCACCTTCATCTGTACATTTACTGCACCAGAAGAAAGAGACAGAGAGAGCACGAAAACGGGATCTGGACTTCTGGAGTGGTGGATTGCAGAAGATGAGAGAGACAAGGGTGGCAATAGCAATAAAGGTACAGTTGAGAGGTTATTTTGATTTTCGCATATTATTAACATTGTATTTGGATTAAAATAGATGGAAGAACTCACTGATACTGTGCTTTTGAAATAATATTTAATTTATATAGATACAAATTTTAAACCAACAAATCAAATAAGCCCCTATGACTGGACCGAAGGCTTTTGAAATTTAAAAAATAAAAAATAAATGAAAAGTATTTATGCTTGCACTAAATTGAAATTTAATAAGGGGCAGGTGACAGAAATTTAAGAAGGAAAGAAGAAAAAAACTTTTAAAAAATACTACTCTTCAAGATGAGTATTGATTGGGTGGAGAGTTGATCATACAACTGATTGAACATTGAGATTGAAACCAAAGGCAGAAAGTGGGTCCCGCAAAAGCAGAATCGGACACCGGTTAAAAACCGCGCGATTCACGAGGGGCGGCCCACTTCCAGGGGATTCAAACTCTGGTCTTGATTTTCTAAGTCACAAATAATGACCGTCAGATTAAAGGCTGACAAATCTCGAGAAATCCAACAGCCCACGTTTAAATATCAATTTTGAATGCACTCACAGGTTATTACTATTGCGTTTGTAAGCTATATTAGTCAAGCCTCAGATTCCCTGCATGTGCCCCAGGATAACAATGTTTTCCCCCGCGAATGCCAATGCCATTCCATTCAAACTGCACTTCTTTTGTGATTTAACTACAATGTTGCCCTCCTCCGTGCTTGGCTCCCTGTAGATTTTTTTTTTTTTTTTACATGGCTCCCTATAGATTGTAATTAGTTATTTTAATGAAAATGTTGCATATATATTTTTATTATATTTTTATTTTTATATGATATATACTAGCTAATATATTATTAACTTTTTGTATCAATCAAGATTAATTAATATGTATTAAAATGGTTAAATTTATTAAATACTTTTAAATTTTCAAAGTGATTGTCAATAAATAATGACATTGAAAAATAAAGAGTAATTGATGAAAATTTTATTTTTAACAAGTAATATTAAATAGTGGGTATAATATGGATTTACCGTTTAATTAGTTCATTAAAATGGTAAATTGGCTATAATTTAGGATTAACGAAAAAGAAAAATGTGCCCAGCAATTGGACGATGGGGAGAATAATCTTTTTCATAAAAAAAAATAAAATAGTAATTGATATTGAAGATTTTCTTAATGCTGATCAACTGGCTTAAGTGCCGTACATGATTAAGAGTAATGAAGTGTGATTTATTATTTCAGTTATTATTTGTGAGTCAATTTATACTTATTTTTTAATACAAGATTAAAAAAAAAAATCTTCTTTGCAAATTACAATTATCTTCTGTCCTTTATAATTAAGATTTTTTTTACGTAAAATATTTTTAATTATAGCTACGATATGTAATTTCAACCTTTTGTACTGTACTACCAAAATAAAATAAAGAAAATGTCCTCTCTTTTATCGTTTTTTTTTTTTTAATTATCTTTAGCTCTCCCTTATTTCTAAGACTTTTATTTACTTTCCTCATATCAATTTTGTTTTTTACATCACAAGGTTGACTTTCTTTTGAGAAAAGGTTTATACTCTATCGTCAGGTCATACATATATTTACCACTAAACTCTGTCTTAGTTTGCATATATTATTTTTAAACGAAGTTACATATATTTACCCTCGAACCTTTAAGAAAAAATAATAAAATTTGTTTGACACGTCTGGATTGCATGTAACATTTGAAGTAACTCATTGATGTTTACTTGGCAGGATTAGGAAGCATAGAAATTTATTATAAAATTTACATTTTTATTCCACAAAATTATTATATACTCAATTCAAATCCTATTAAAATTCAAATTCAAAGTGCCACCAATTAAACTCTGCCTAATACATAGAAATACCTCCAAATCTATAGCTTGTTGTCATTATGTATTTACAATTTCACATGCTTCACTTGTTCGATAGTTTTTACACCTCAAAATTCAATTTAGATTAGGATTAGAATGCAATTTTTGGGTCCAAAAAGATAAAATTATAGATTTAAACTTATTTAGAGGGACCAAATGTAAAAATTTTTATAAGAAAAAGGTTCACATTTAATAATATTAAAAATAAAATTGAAATTATCTAAGGACATTGGTTCTATCAACCCCACCTAAAATTCATTGGTAAAAACCTAAGTCTCAGGATAGAAAGTGAAATTTATAGTTATAAATGTTTTAAACGGCGATATGGATCCTCCTATTGATGTTGGTTGGTTGTGTCCGTTGCTTTGGTAGTTTTTATTTATTTATTTGAATTAGTCCCTCTAAAAAATTATACAATTTTCAAAAAACTAATTTTTGTATAAAGTGATTAGCTAGTTATGTTTCGCCTCAAGGATTAGGCTTTTTATATTCTTCAATATTCTTTATATTCGAAAAATACTATATATTAGGTATCTGAAAGGGACAAACATCCTTGAAAGTGGTGAGAACATTTCAATAAATTTTATGTGATATTAGAATTCACGGGTAATATCTCATTTCATCTGTGATTTGAGAGAGAACCATTTTGCTGAAAGGTGTAGATGTGACAATATCTTTTATTGCTTAGATTTGATTTTTACTGCTAAGATTATATGATATTTTTTTCTTTATTTATTCTTTTTTCCTTTTCCTATCTCAAGAAATGACTTTAAAATGATGTATAGTTTACTGGATTTTTTCACTTAGCATTTCTGAGTTAGGATGAGTGTATTGAGAAGACCCGATGATCCGGATTTAGATGTTTGACAATGTTAAGTTTTTTTTTGGATTTTAATAATAAAAGAAAATTTTGCTCATACAAAAAAAAATCTTCATATGAAATTTTGTCTTAGCTCTCACATCATACAACAATGATGGTGCATGCCCGTTAGAGCAATAGTTCAATTAATAGTGGTATCTTTTACTACCATAAAAAACAAAAAAAAACCCTCAAGTCTCACATTTGTTTCATTCCTAATGTGAATCAAACAAAGTTTTATAGGCATAATACGCAAAATTATCTTCAACCTTATAACATGAAAAAAAAAAGTAGGGAGAATTATTGGACAGAGGAAATAATATTTTTGCATTCTAAAATAATTAATCTATATTTATATCTATATAATTTCTTTTTCTTGTAATATAATGAAAATTAATAAATAAGTAAATTCAGAATGCTTTTCTTTTTTAATATAATGTATTATATTAAATAGTCAATCCGATATATCTCTAAGAAAATATAATTTTTTACTTTTTATTCAAAATTAAAATTTTTAAATTATATTTTTCCAAAAATTTTCATTGTTTAAAAGATTTATACTGTTTTGTAGATAAATTAATTCACATAAATATTTAAAAGAAAAAATGTTATATATATATATATATATATATCATAAAAAATTGAAACATTTAAAATAACAAAAAATTATGGTTATCATTAAAAAGAAGTGATAATTGACTAATTTAAAAATTGGTTATTGCAAAATTGAGGAATATTTTTTTGATATTTGTGATATAAACATTTTGTTGCAAAATTAATAAATAATTAAATTAACTGAGATTTTATTTATATATGAAATTAAGTCCTTATTAACCAAAACATTAATATTTTTTATGTCATTAATTTTTTGCAAAATCAAGAAATAATAAAATATAATTGAAAAATCTCACGTAAAATCGTTTAGTAATGGCATATTCGTGATTATCTCTTGTTTCATAGACATTTACACAACGGTTTGAAAAATCCTCCAATGTCTGCCTTATTTGTTAGTATTATTTAAAAAAAAACCAAAAAATTCCGAATACTAACGGGAGAGAAAGCGCCTTTCGTCAAAGGTATCAACAGCGAAGACAAAAACGCCATACCTGAACTTCACCTGCTTTTCCCCCTCCATTCTCTCTCTGACTTCAATATCACAATTTAAACATTTCACTTTCTCATTTCGTCTTCTTTTCCAATTAATCCATCTCCATTTCTCTGACAACAAAACTGCGTCGAGTAAGGCTATTTCTTTCCTAGCACAGATTATATTTTTCAGATATTCAAACGATTCATGCTTCTCTCTATTTACAGTGTTTTTCTTTGTTTAATGTTGGATTTTCAGATCTATATATATAGCTCTGTATTTGGAAAGGAAAGCAGTATCTGATGATCCTTGATTAGCTTTACAACAGAGAAGAGCTTGGAATATACATATATTATAAGCAAGGAAGCTTCAAGATGGTGACGAAAGAGAAAGATGAAGAGTTGGCGCTTTTTCTCGAGATGCGGAGACGAGAGAAGGATAAAACTAACCTTTTTCTTCTTTACAACGATAACAACAACAACAGCAGCAGCAACAGCAATGGTGTTGATGCCTCTTCGGGTGAGAAAGCGCCGGCGTCGTTTTTTAAATTTGAATTTGCTATTAAAATTGAGATCAGATATATTTAACTGATATTGTATTTTTCAGGAACCAATAATCGTCTTGGTTCGCCGATATCTAAGATAGTTGCCTCTGTGCCGGCCAGAAAGACAGCTGCTGAGAAATTTTTGGATTCAGAGAATGATAAATCTGATTATGATTGGTAAAGTTACTGATTATCTTTTTGAATTGGTAATATGAATTTGTGTATTTTCCAGTTAAATATGTCTAATGATGGTTGCTTAGTTAAATATTTGAAGAGGAGCTAAAATTTTTGGAGACCAATTGAAGTAATATAAAATTACTCAGTAGTTTATATAAGCTATTTCTTGCGGTTGATTGCAATCAGGCTTTAGTGAATAGAGAATTATGTTTGTTTGGATCAATATATATATATATATATATATATACACACATTTTTCTTAAAGAAGGAACGGCATAAATTGGAAATTAATTGCAAATTTCATGCCCATTATTAGCGAAATATTTTCCTAGAACAAGTTTTTGCAAATTTCTTGGTAGAGCTTTGATTGGCCAGTGATGCCAATAGTTTCTGAGTTTAATTATGCTGTCACAGATTATGAACATTCATACAAAGCAGATACATTTGGCATGGTCTATGGATTTGCTATATGCCAAATTGGTATTAATTATAGTAATTTGGTCTGGTAGAAGATGTATTTGGCTGAGTATTAATAAGAGATCTCCTGCATTCAGGCTTCTTACACCACCTGGGACTCCACTTTTTCCTTCTTTGGAGATGGAATCACAGAAAACTATAATGAGTCAGATTGGGATGTCTAATGCTCGTCCCACTGCTCTAAAGTCAAGGGTAAGGACTGCATAATTTCAGATGCTTTCAAGGCTTAGACACTTGTTGTGATCCTCTGCATTGATTTTCTCTTCCCTCCATTTCAAGTACCTCTTTTAGCTCGCACCCCGCAACATTCTCTTCTCTTTACTCTTTAGGACAATCTAGCATGTTTTATCATGTTACATGAAAATTCACATGGAATTGGTGCTGCAGCTGACAAATATACAAGAAGAACCTGCTTCAAGGACTAATGTAGCTTCAAAGCGGACAACTATGCAATCAGGAGTAAACTCTTCAAATGCCGCTAACAGAAGGCCCTCATCATCTGGGGGACCAACAACTGCTGCTAGACCTGCAACACCAACGGGGCGGTCCACTTTAACAACTAGTGGTAAGCCTGCAAGACCTTCCACTCCTACTTCTAGGGCCACCTTGCCTTCGAGTAAGCCTGCTGGTCCTACAGTGAGATCTTCAACTCCTACTAAAACATCTGCACGCTCTTCAACTCCGGTTTCCAGACCTTCATTACCACCTTCAAAGTCAAAGTCAAGATCAGCAACTCCGACCCGCCAAATGTCAGCCCCTTCAGGTGCAGCCAATGTGGCTGCTCCTCCTGGTGGTAGGTCCTCGTCAGTGACAAAGTCTGTTCCGGCTACATTGAAAAATCCAGTACCATCACGTGGCTGTTCTCCTACTGTAAAGTCTCGGCCTTGGAAACCTAATGAGATGCCTGGGTACTCTCTGGATGCTCCACCAAATTTAAGAACATTGTTGCCAGAAAGGCCAGCTTCCGCCTCAAGGGGTAGGCCTGGTGGTGCAATTGCTCAATCATCGTCGATTGAGGCTGGTTCTAAAGGTAGACCAAGACAACAATCATGCTCTCCTGCTAGAGGAAGGGCTTCAAATGGTAGGCGAATCTCCATTCCCACCAAGAGCAGAACACAAACTAGTAGTGGTGATGATGTGAGCCCAGTACTCATGGGAACAAAAATGGTTGAAAGAGTAGTAAATATGAGGAAGCTGGTACCACCAAAGCAAGATGACCACTCTACCCATAATAATTCCACTGGGAAGTCATCTTCCCTTGATGGCACAGGCTTTGGTAGAACACTCTCAAAGAAATCTCTGGATATGGCTTTGAGGCATATGGTATGCATCTTTTCCTTGTTGTACTGAATATCATGTTAAACAAATCCCAAGTTAACCATTAGTTGTTTCCAAGTTGAAAAAGGTGATTGCTTCGGATTCGGATCCTCTAATTTCCTTGAGAACGTCTCTGCTCCCTGTATTATCGTAGAATGATTAATATTTTTGTTATATGTGGTTAGAGAGGCTTACTTGGGCGTTATTCTAATATTTGCTCGCTTATGGTAGGTAACTGAGTTGTCTTGTTCATATATATCCATACTGATTTGGGTTTCTCTCTTGAGCAGGATATAAGGAGAAGCATTTCGGGTAATCTACGCCCACTTACCAGCATTCCTGCTTCCTCTGTGTATAGTGTGAGGTCAGGAGGGTCTGCAAAAAGCAAGACATATAGTGGTTTGGATTCTCCTCATGCCACAAGCAGCAATGCTAGCTCTGAGCCAAGTGTCAACAATAGCTCCTTTTCTATTGATGCTATAGAAATGGAAGACAAAGAATTTGGAAGTGAGATATGAAATTTGTTGCCTCCGAGCCAGCAGGGTAAGCGATCATATTAATGGGACAATAAAAGCCAAATTGAAATTGATTCTGCATTTGCCTAAAATTGTCCCCACCTACTATATTTATGCTTAGAACCTCATTTAGCTCAATATTTAAGAGGCACTTTCATCTGAAGGTGATAGTAGGCAAGGAATTTACTATTCCTTGAAAACAGTTTGAAGAAATTCAGGTGCCTGCATATCTGAAAAATCCTTTAATATATTATTGGAACCAGTCTGTTGGAAATATTTTATGAACCAATTCTCTGGATCATCTCTTCAACTGTTCCGGTGTATTAGTTAGTTTTTGTACCGCTTAAAACTTCTCTGAAGAGCTCCTTCAGCTTATATACATGTTTGAAAATTTATTGCTGAAATAGAGTTTTGTTTATGAATTTGTATATTTGACTTTGTGATTGCTCATAAGCACAGGTGCCATAGAAAGGTACAGGAGGTTTGACTCGATTCTTTGATCAGTTCAATCCAATTAAATTTAAATAAGGGTAATTGAAAAAATAATTAAGGTTACCCTTAATATACACTTGGTGCCTTTTGTAATAAAATTAATAATTTTAGTTCTTGTACTATCATCGATAAAGAAAAAATGAGATTTTGACTTGTTAAGATTTTAAGGAACTAAAATGTTCAAAAAGAAAAGGAAAGCAAAAAACAAAAAGTTCAAAAACAAAAGATTTTAAGGAACTAAAATATTTTGAAAATTAATAATTTAAAAACTATATTGCAGTTAATTTAAAACTTTGAGGATATATTAAAATGTTGTATAATTTATAATAAAGGATTAAAATATATATTACGGTAATTTTAGAGGAGTGAATGTTTAGTTTGGCCATTTCTAAGTATGGTTTTATTTGAAAAAATTACGAAAATATTCATTTTATTTTAAAAAATATAAAGATGAATTTATTATATTTTTTAAATCACAGAAAACATATTGTAATTTTTAATATAATATTTTAATATTTTTTATTTTCCTTCCTGACTTAAAAGGAAAAGATGTACAAAAAGACCTAATAATATAAAATCAGTAAAATATAAAAAATAATATATTTTAAAAAATAAAAATAAATTAATTGTATTTTTACAAACTATATAAATTATATTATAATTTTTCCTTGTTCGCTCTATTCGCCTTAGTTGGGCTCCATTTAAGAACCTTTGCTCGGCCTTCGACAATTTTGCTGGCTGGAGTGGATAGTGCGTGTCGCCAAGTATGGGAACATGTATAAGTTCAAACGGGAATAGCTTTATTCCCTAGTATTTATTATATTTAAAATTTCATATTTTTTTAAAAAAATATTAAATTTATATAAATTATAATAAATTATTGATTAAATTGATTATATTATTATTATTAATTTAATACTAATTATCTAAAAAAATTTATTAAATTGAAATAGTCAAATTATTAATCATATATAAAGGGTAAATATAGATTATTACTCATTAAAACCACAAATGTGACAAATATTTTAAAATAAATTATTTTCTCAACGTGATAAGTATTATAGAATGGGGGTATTATTATCCACTACTATTTTATTATTCATTTAATAAAAAAAAATAAATAAATTATGATAAAATTTCAAAAATTTTATAATTAAAGATAAATATGAAGATAAAATTTTCATCATAATGAAAATTCTAAAATCAACAAATAAATTTTTTTAAAAAATAACTTTAGGTTTACATTTTTTAAAAGTTTAATTATATGTCTTTATTTAAAAGCTCAATATTTATAAAATACTCTCAGGCTAACAGTAAACACGCCAAACCTAATGATTTGTTTAAAAATGTTATGAATATACCATGAACTTGAAAGAAATTCCAGTAAAAACTAATTAAAACATAAAAAAAAAATATAAAAAGAAGGATATGTAGTCATTAGAAAGAGTATAGTCATGAGATCAATAGCGATAATTTTGATTTACATTATTTTTTTTTATATTTGCACGAGAAATTCAGGCCCGTATCCATTTTAACGGTTTACAAATCTAATTAATTTCAGCTCGCCCTCTAAAGCAAAGAGGCTGGCTCAGGGGAATTTTTATTGCGGATGATTGAACTAATAACTTTAAGTCATGATGATCATTCTGCAAGTATTTTTTATCACTGAGCTATCCCATTCGGATTAATTCTAGTTATGTGATTGATGTCAGTGATTAAGCAATTGAGAATTTAAAGAGCAGTTAAAATTGAAAAATTTATCGGAAATTATCCAATAAATTGATGCTTGTGATTTTTAACCAGTGTGTTAATAATAATCATTAGTCGTTAGGAAAACCCTAAAAAAAAAAAAAAAAAAAAAAAGACTTTGTCAAATGCTTCCTCGTATCTGTTACTTGATCACAACAAGCAACGCGCTTGAGTCTAATTTATCTCCAAAAGTCACACAAGAAATGCTGATAGCAAACAGATATTGTAAAATATAGTAAGACAGAAAGCTACTTTTCTACCAAAACTCTTAAATATGTTAATTAAGATAGAAATTCAGTTTAACAATTTAACCAAAAATTGGGCAAGACATAAATATAGGTCCATTTGTTAAATTGATTTGAAAACAAGTTTCAGGTCATCATCAACCGGATGACTTACAAAACTGGGTAAGGGTTAAAGATTAGAGTCCTTGTTAACCTACGGGCTCAATTGACAATGTAAACTGAATATGTGAAAAAAACTTTCGAATTTAACTCCCACTAAACATATATATAAAGAGAGATGAAGGGCCACTCTTATGATAAAATCCGGATACAGGTAATTTTAAAAAAAAAAATTATAGTGATTGCTATTATCATCTCTTCACAACAATTAATATATTAGGTTGTGTAAAATTTATGCTTATAAGTTTGCAACCTCATTGTTTACCTGTCCGATATTTGGATACGTGGAATTAATGTATTAATCTACTAGAATGTTCATTGTCCAGCCGCCAGCGCTTACAAACCTAAGACCAACCATTTTTAAATATTCGATGTAGAATCTATAAGTTCATATGTTGAATTTTGCTTCTAATTTCTTTTTTATTTTTTATTTTTTTATTTTTATTGTCTAACATTCAAGGTCTAATTCTAGTCTATGCAAATAAAATAAGTTTATTATTATTACTATTATTATATTTCAATATGCAATTTTTCATTTTTTATAGGGAATTATGAATTTATGTGCCATGACTAGCTTAGTTGACCCAAGTAGGGACGGAATTTCGCAGCCGCCACTGTTTTGTTTTGTTTTATTTCCCCTCTCTCTCTCTCTCTCTCTCTCTCTCTTAAAGTATAAGTTATTTTTAATTTATTATTTTTTCTCAAAATATAGGTCGTTTTGTGTATTTTAAAAAATAATAAATAATATTTTTTTTAATATTGATCTTGTTCACGCTAAATATAATAAATACTTCACAACCAACTATCAATTTTGAGATAAATGATAATTTGGTCAAATTATCCTTGAATTTATTATAATCTAGAAGAATTAATTGCTTGTTTAATCCTTACGGAAAAACTTAAATAGGGATAGATGAAGTAATTCATGAGAAGTCCAATCAACTAAATAATTTTATCAGTGGATAGCACTCCATAATATTTGTCATATCTCAAATTTTACATCCTTTAAGAAAATCATTAAATTGTTAATTAAATCGACTATGTTACCATTAATTTAATATTAATTCTCTAAAAAAATCATTAAATTGAAGTAATAATTATTGGTCATGTACAAAGAGTAAACATGAAAAATATATTTATTAACTCCTTAAACCACAAATATGACAAGTATTTTAAAACAAATTATTTTTTCAAATATAACAAATATTATGAAAACCGATATATTAACATTTATTACTAAATTGGTGATAATATTTATGGGATGAATATCTGGAATTTTGAGCTACTATTTGTATCCATATCCGTTTAAAATTATTACTATTTGTATTTATTTTAAATCTATTAAAATATTTACCAGCATCCCAATTTTTTAAAATTTTACTATCTAGACATATCTCAAACTCATTTAAAGTATTATTTACTCTTTAAAAGAGGTACATATCTTTATATTTTAAATTATCTAAACTAGAATTTATTTAAAATATATTATTCACTAATAAATCACAAAGCAGGCATACACTCAAAAGTTAATACGCATATATTATTGCGTATCTAATAATTTTACTACTAGTGTTTCAAATACTTTAATAACTATCTATATTTCCCTTAAATGCATCAAAGGGAGACAAACACTCTAAAATACACGTTACATTTTCATTCCTATGCAAGATGTGAGAAGAACAATCAATTATAGTCACTAAATGAAATAAATACTTTAAAATATATATTACATTTTGATCCCTTTATATAAGACGTGAGAAGTTAAATCAAGACAAGCAGATCACGCGAGACAAATTCTACGAGAGTGACACGTACATATCACAAATGAATTCAATGGATCTTCTAGAAAAAGTATTTTACGCATAAAATAACAATTTAGAAACTTGCAACTTCAAGTCTGAATCAGATTTGGAAAGGAAACCTTCTTATCGGGTCAAGAGTCAAAGTTAATTAGAGATTCCCCGGGTGATTTTAGATTTTTTTTTTAAATTTTATTATCTTAGTACTGAATTTTTTTTAGTAATTAGTGATTGGTCAGCGCTGTCTAATGATGCCATGTGAGACACATTCAGGAGATATCCCAGCCTTTAAAAACGGCGTAGTGCAAAGGCTAATTGAACGGCACAACAACTGAAAACGGCTAACAGTAGCTTGTAATTACTTTCATGAGAGGGCATAGCGCCAAAGCAAACCCAAGCAGTCACTATCATTTCACCTTCTACTTTACGCCCATTTTTCCCTGTCAATTTCTCTCTCCCACCATTTCCTCCTTAAAAAGAAAACTTATAAATCAAAAGGCGATGAACAACCCACTTAGTTCTACCTGTTTTTCTCCAATCCTTTACTGTTTCTCTTTCCCTATTCGCTTTTTTGACATTTCGCGTTCCTTCTCTAAGTACTATACATCGCCATTTCAGCCCTCGCCATTTCAATAACTTCTGCGTTCTCACGGCACGGGTTATTCTAATTTAGACAGTAATTTCTAATGCTAATTCCCTGTTTTATAATGCGAAATACATTTTTTTTTTTCTGCTTTTTGACTTTTCTATACTTGGTGGTGGTAGATGATTGATGGTGGTTGTAGACTTGAAGTTATTAAATCATGTTCTTATTTATATTCAGTTGTTTACTGCTTTTTGTGTATTTATTATTGGGTATTATTGTAATTAATTTTTAAATTATTGTTTTTCTTGGGTTTTTGAGTTGGCTATGATCTTGACAGTTACCGACACTGCAATTATATATATGGCGCTGTTAGTCTATATATGATAATGATATACAACACAAAAGAGACTCTTTTATTTTCGAGTACTTTTTTTACTTTGCTTATGGTTTTTATGGTGATTATGGGATAAATTCAGGATTGAAGAATAGATATGGATTGAGGGTTTTGCTGTGTAGATAAGGGATTCTGGTTTGCAATGAGCTTTACCTGCTTTGGTTTATCAAATTGGTGTAAAAGGACTAGTAGTCACGACCAACAACGGCCAGAAGGTAAGAAGCTCCTCTATTCTTCTTTTTTTTTTTTTTTTTTTGATAATTTGAAAATTTAAATTGTTTGATGAAAGTATAAGTGTAATAATAGACTAATTCATGTTGTTAGACTCGTCCTTGATTATACTCTCCAAGGGTTCTAGGTCATATTTTAGATTTTTCTGGATTATGGATTATGGATTAGGAAGAGAAGCGGTTGAATGTATTCTATGGTATAATGCAATATCTAGAAATGATGCAGGTGTTATTCTTGTTTATTGGGGTTCCTGATTACTTTCTTAATGCAAACTATTAGAAACTGGAGGTAACAAACACAGTATAAAGCCAGGTTTCCCTTATCATGCTACCTGGCTCAAGATAATCTTTGCTGATCTAGATATAAATGGAAATAGATTGACTTGTGTGTTGGATCAAGTTACTAGTGACTCTAGCTGCTTTTACTAGATAGGTTTATTTAATCACCATTCTAGTAATGGAAGTTGTTACTTTGAATAATTGATTATAGGGCTTGTTCTATGTGGAGCTTGGTGATGCATTGAACTGTATTGGTTTAGAATCAAATTTTAGGGATAATTGTTCTCAAACCATCATTGAAGGGATGTTCTCCAGCTGGCTGTATTCAAACTGTCTGTAGATTGTTTTCTGTGGACAAATGACAGTCAATTCTGTCAAGTTTAGCACAAATGTCAAAAAAAACCTGTTGGACCAGCGGTTGAACTTTTCTAATTTGTGGGACAAACTATGGCCCAATTCTGGATATGTCAAAATCCTTTTATTGCCAACCTAAAAATTATGAAAATGTGCAACATATCCAAGTAATTGGGTGTATGACTGCCAAGATTTGTTTCCATGTTAAATCTATATATTGTTTTTCCTATGTTGGATGCCTTTAGAAAATGGAATGCTGCCAGCTGCTTCCTTTTAATTGATATTGGATCTCTGCTATTGGGTTACTTTGCCTCACAGTGTTCTTACTTGCTTGTGTGTTTCATTTATTCATGGCTAGAACTTGCCACCAACAATGTGAGGGTGTTCTCTTATAATTCATTAAGATCAGCAACAGAGAATTTCCATCCATCATACAGAATTGGTGGAGGTGGTTTTGGAGTTGTCTATAGGGTGAGTCAAATATCCATTACTCATTTGTAGTTGTATTTATAGCATCTGTAGCCTCATGGGGAAGGGGAGACTGATTAACATCTGTACTGGTCATATTATTTTAGTTGCAGTTGTTCTAATGTTTCAGACATAACTTATATTGGTTGACTAAGATGCTCGTTATATTATCCTTTCTTGGGACGAGATGGGTTAAAAACCGGGAATAGATGGAGAAGATATTAGTTGATTCCTCTTGGAATGCAAGTGTCCATAATCTCACTTTTTGCAGTTAGTGCTGACACAACTTTTTGAATTGATAATTCCAGGGAGTGTTGAGAGATGGTACTCAAGTAGCAATTAAGTGTCTTTCTGCAGAATCTAAACAGGGAAAGCACGAGTTCATGACAGAGATCAAGATTATATCAAATATACATCACCCGAATCTTGTTGAGCTCATTGGCTGCTGTGTTGAGGGCAGTAACCGAATACTGGTATATGAATACCTGGAGAATAATAGTCTGGCTACTTCTTTACTTAGTGGTAAATGCCAAAATTTTGAAATATCATAAAATGTTGTGCCTATTAAATAACTCTTTGGTCTTTTTTTTTTTTTTTTTTTTTTTTTTTTTTTTTTTTTGTGGGGAGGTGGTTATTGATACATTTATCTAATATTATGTTCAGTTGTGGAATTCAAGAAATGAAATAGATAAGATTATTTATCATCCATTCTTTTTGAACTATTTGTGACTACAGATAAGTTCTATATTTTCCCAATCTGGGCACAAACCTGTATATATATGTATCTTTGAGTGAATTTCAGAAGTTATAAATATCACTTTTAGTATGCTGTAATGGAGTTTTCTAACACTGTATGCTTGGCTTTATGCCTTAAAATGTTGTTAAATTGAAATATTGTTACTAAACTGCTGGGGTTGACTCTTGACTGTATTCAGGTGCTGAACCACATGCTGCACCTGATTTTGCAATAATGATGATGTTCTCTATCTTTCTCCAAGTGTGTATTTGTTGGTTTTCGAGTATGTTAATTTCCAGCAACAACTATGGCAGGTTCAAAAGGTAAACATATTGCTATGGACTGGTCTAAGAGAGCCGCTATTTGCCTTGGTACAGCAACGGGTCTAGCATTTCTTCACGAGGAAATTGAGCCACCCATTGTCCACAGGGATATTAAGGCTAGTAATATACTTCTTGACAGAAACTTACAGCCAAAAATAGGGGATTTTGGACTGGCAAAACTTTTTCCAGATAATGTCACTCATGTTACTACTCGAGTGGCTGGAACAGTGTGAGCTTACTTATTTTAGCATTTCATTTATGTATCAGCTGCCTCTACTTCTCACTATCTTCAAATTTGGTGAGAAAAAGTTACTAGGCTTGCCAAATTAGCTACTTTATCCTCTCTCTAAAGGATTTAGTGCTAAATTTTGTTACTTTTGCAAACAAAGAGATTTCTTCATGATGTTATTCCCTGCTATACAATTATGTGTTTAGTTCTGTATAAACTCATTGTCTCCCTTCCACCTATTCTACTTTCTTCTTGCCTTTTACTGTCACTCATAATTTTTTATGTTTTGCAGGGGATATCTGGCCCCAGAATATGCCCTACTGGGACAGCTTACCAAAAAGGCTGATGTATATAGTTTTGGTGTACTCATACTTGAAATAATCAGTGGGAGAAGTAGCAGCAAGGCAGCATTTGGGATAGATTTGCTGGTTCTGATTGAATGGGTATTGTTTTAAACTTGTTTCATCAGTTGCGTTAAATCATATTCATGCTATTTTTGTTTTCCATGTTAACTTAAGAAACAAGAAAAAGTGCACATTAAAAGAAACACCTCGATTTTTTCTTTTATTAGCTTCAATGAGCATCATTGGCTCTTTAAGTTAGGGGCTGTTCATGGTGTCCCTAGTTTGATTGCTTTAATGGCCAACAGAAAAAGTAATATCAGCATGCTACTCAAGCATTCAGCAAAATGGTCAAATCATGAAACATTCTAAAATAGTCTAGAAATTAAACAATATTATGTCAATTTAGCTTTTCATTCAGTATGTAGTTCAGTTTTCTGAATGTCTTGCTATTTTTATTTGTTGGTCTTTCTGTATGAAGGAGATTTTTCTGCGAATGGATGCAGGGAATAGAGGAGAGGAGACTGGGTTTAACTTGAACAAACTTCTATAACTATACTTACTATACTATTAATATAATGGCATTGCACTTCAACCAGGGAAATGTTCCCTAATTCTTTGTGATGTACTAGGATCAGACTGATGGTTTGCAATGCCTTCTTTTGCACAGTTAATTATGTGCTGATTTGAAGTTGTATGTTGATGTAGACATGGAAATTGTGGAAGGAAAAAAGGCTTCTAGCTTTAGTTGATCCCGAACTGGTCGCATATCCAGAAGAGGAAGTAATGCGCTTCATTAAGGTTGCACTCTTTTGCACACAAGCAGCTGCACACCAAAGACCCACCATGAAGCAAGTAGTGGAGATGATTTCCAAGAAAGTTAACCTTAACGAGAAAGCACTAACAGAACCAGGAGTGCACAGGACTAATACCTCTCAGCACTCAGTAGGTGGTGGTAGTTCAGATGACACATCATCCTCCCAAAAGAAAAAGGGAAAGCTGTTATCATTTGAAAGCAATCCTCCCGGAACATCTATTCAACTCGATAGTAATCAAAGTGTGGCACAGCTGCTTCCGAGGTGATGCGTTAGCTAGTTCTTTTTACACTGTCTCTTCTTTTTTTTTTTTTTTTTTTTTTTTTTTTTTTTTTTTTTTTTTTTTTTTTTTTTTTTTTTTTTTTTTAATTTGTCTTTCTGAGCAGAATGTAGAAAGCCTGTAAAGTCCTAGGTTCTTTTACAATTCTTACCCCTTGTGCCTCTGCCAATCTTTTACTCTTAACTTTGTTGTTGAGAGAATGGGTGAGCCTGGGGGATCAATGTGATAAGGGTGACAACTATGTATATCACCTGTAGGTGTAACTAGTTGATAAAATCTATTCATCTAATACAAAAATCTGCTAACAGCTTGCCTTTTTCGCACCTGTCTTCCCCTCCCCTCCCCCTCACACAGACTGAGGGAGAAGCTTCATCACTTCAATCTTGAATATATATTAGTATTGGAGGCTTCTGCGACACAGCATGGCACAAGTGGATACGTTTATAATTAACTTAGGTTTTGTTTGGAAAAGAGATGAAAGAAAATCATAGAGTAAGGAAATTAATGAAAGCTATTTTACATTGAGCAATACATTGTCTTAATTCACTCATAGTTTTTTCTCCCATTTGGAGAGATCTTAATTATGTTTGGCCGGAAGGAAAATAGTGAATATTTTTCTTTCTTTGATATTTTTTCACACTCTTTCCAAATAAAAAAAGAAATAATTTCCCTTGATATTTCTCTTACATCTTATCTTTTGTTTAACAATAATCTTGTAGACTTCGTGTCCATGTTTCATATGTTCTTTGTCCATGGGCTTCATATTAAAGCTAAATTGAATAGGCTTGACCCAATTTTTTGGCTTTGCTGATGATCCATCATTCCATAAAAGAATCTTAGGTAATGCTCTTTTCTTTTCTTCCTCATTTTTCTGTTTTCTGTCTATACATTGTTTTGTTATTTGTCTGTTATTTTTCAACTTTCATGTTTGTCTGATTCCTTTCGGTTGCTTATCTGTTATTTTGTTATAAGTCACGTGCTTGTCGGTCCTGTGTTGGTTGGTTATGTGTTTTTTTCTCAAAGGCTATAATGTACATATAAATAATATAATATATGCATTTCAAATATAAATTCTCCAGCAATTACATTATCAAATGTTATCATTAATAATTCCAATCATATTATAAATATATCCTCACCAATAAAGGTAGTGGAGTTTAAACCTGGAAAGCACCACCAGTACGGATGGGGTTTTGAGCAGGAGACTGTAGGTTTGTGTTATCCCATATTTGGTTTAGTCAAAATATATGACTTTGATAATTATCCTTCTCGTGAACTAATTTTTAGCGAGTGAGTTACGCCCAATCTATTTTATTACAGTTTGCATGTTTGTTCTTTTTTTTTTAAAATGGATCTTAAAATCCTAACGCTGTCAGATCATGTTTGTAGTTTTTTTAGAATTAGATACTAAAGATTAAGTCATTTAAATGTACAATACCAATGCAGTAGTTTAAATGATTCGTATTAGATATTTGCATATTCTTTGCTTTCTAGCAAATCCGTAACCATCTTTTATTGGTCATAAAGCTTTTCAGAATTGTGTTTTATAATATGTTTAATTTCGTGTCGTGTTAAGGTTAAAATATTTAACATGATGAATAAATAATTTATGTTTGCATTTATCCTAATCCCGTCATTATGTTAGGTGAACCTGATGCGAACGCAACCCACCAGCCTATTTTGACACTGCTAATACAATTTATTGCCAACTTGCACGAAAGTTACAAACCAATCTAGCTGATCAGTGGCAGGTACAAGTGTTTAGGCCCCATGTATTATTTTCTCAGCTCACGTAAATGTGAGAAGAGGGCCTACTATATTTAATGGTTGATATGCATATACACATTTGTTGCTAACTTTAAGTTGTGCTTCCACGTTGCAGTTTGTAGGGGCGGCCATTTTCCAGTTTTTGTAACCGGAAACCACCGGTTCGAAGCCAATGGGAACCGGAACAGAAACTGTCGGTTTGAATCCGGTGTGAATCAGAATCAGAACCGTGAGGAATTGGAATCGGTCCGAACCGAAATCGGAATCGGAGGTCTGCGATTCGGTTTCGGTTTCAACTTTTGAAGAACTGTGAACTGTTCGGAACCGGCGGTTTTTTCAACCGGTTAGAATCGATGGTTCCGACGGTTCGAAGCGGCGGCTACATCCGGTTTCAATATATTGTTGTTAAAATATTTTTGTGAAATCTTAAAATTAACTCTCCTAATAACTATATAATGGCTAGTTTTGAGGGCATTTATGGAAAATTAATTTTTTGGATCTACTATAACATATCATTTAAAAAAAAATAAATTAAGATCATGCCATTTTTCTTAAAAAAAAAAAGTATTTTAATAAATAAATTAAGTTAAGCCTTTTTTTTCTTTATAAGTTTTTTCCAAAAATTATTTAATAAATATTTAGAATTTAAAATTTCAACAAAAAAATATTCCTAACTTTTAACTTTCGATTTCATAATGCTGGACAATCGATCGAAAACTGACCAAAACTGTTGATTTGAAACCGTTAAACAACCGAAATTGAAACTATAACCGTCAATTTCCGATTTTTTGATCCAGAACTGAAACCAGCAGTTTCTTCAAGATTTATTAAATCTAGAACCGAAACCGGCGGTTCGTAAATGTGGCCACACCCTAGCTTCAATCTTAACACATTCTTTAATGGTGAACTGGGAAATTTCTAGAAAATAAAGGGGCTCAAAGACTTAAAACGATAAATGGTAAAACAGAGCTGCCTGTACCATTAAAATAGGAGTTCAAAGCAAAATACGTGTACAAGAGAAATATTGATAGGAAAAGGCAAAATTCACATGAAATATATCACACCAAACCTTAAGCCAACAAAATTGACACAAACCATAAAAACGTTCCAACACAGAAAACTGCCAGGTGCCAACCATGCCAGCTTCCAAATACTGTAAGAAGCAATACAAGTTTTAAGATTATACTAAACTTTACAAACTCACTACTAAATTTACTTTCATATGCATATTTTTAACATCTAGCAGCTTTGCTTTTCAAGCAGCTGCTATTGAGACGGGAATTGCTGGAGCTGCAGTTGTTGTAGCCTTAGCAGAAGCAACATTTGGCGTGGCAGTGGGGGCAGGGGATGCGTCCTTAGCGTCTTTTTTCAGCTCTGCTGGTGGTGGTGGTGGTTTGGGCTTCATGTGAGGAGGAGGGTTATGTTTAAGCTTGAGAAGGATTTGACGCATTCTTGACAAGTCAGTTGGCTTTCCAGGCTTGGGTCCCTCGATCACAACAATAGATGGCTTCTTGTTCTCTTGATCTTTCTTTCCTCTTTTCTCCATGGCTGGTACTTCATGTGGAATGAGCTCCGCAATTGCTTTCCAGTAATTCTTCTCAGCTTCGGCATGGAACTTTTCCCGGTTTGCCAAGAACAGCTGACATGTAAAGTTAAAAATCAGATTAGGCATTGTTTAGTCTTGCTAACTTCATTTTTGAAATGCAAGCAACGATATGTTTCAGAAAACTTAATGCTACATCCTCTATACATTCAGTTGACCGCCGTTTGTATTTCCTATGTTCCTTTTTCAGGGATTGATTTGGCTACAATACAGATAACGACTTCCATTAGTAATATGACCACAATTAATTACCAAGTCCATTCATATTATAACAAATTCGATTCTCAGTTTTGCAAGTTTATTACTCAAAAATCACCACACCCGTCTCCTTCAACCGGTACCCTTCCAATAAATCACAACAACACTTTAAACATTATGACACCATTCTTTGCAACCTGATCCTTATTTAACGATTTTGGCTTAAAACAAGAAACACTTCTTTTATGTATATTCCAGTTTTTCTTTGAAATAGCGGAAAACAATACCTGAAAGGGACACAATACATAGTCAAATCACTTCAGATGTCCCTCCCTTCTCAGTATAGAAAATGAAAGAAGATATCAAATAATTTAACATTTCCCAGCTCTATTCAAAGAATCAGCCCTTCAATTCCTTCCAGACACAATAATAAACACAGTGATGAGAACTTTATTCAAATTGAAAGAATCCAATGAAGACCAATTTAACCAACAACTCCAAAAAATGGTAGCACTTTAATGGACTCTGTTCATGAATGAATATAAACTACCCAAGTTCCCATTGATATCCCATATAATATAACTGAGAATCAATAACTAAAAACATATTAATTGATCCATTTGCAAGAAAATATTATATGTGTGTGTGTGTGTGTGTGTGTGTGTGTGTGTGTTTACATGTTAAGGGTGAAGTATAAAATATGCAAATTTGTCTCTCACCTCCTCCTTCTCCCTATTGGAGGCTTTGTTCTTCTCAATAGTCAATTGGCGCTTCCGATAGAATTCCCTTTTATACTCCTCCGCTTCCTCTATTATCTGCTGCAACATCTGTTTCTCTTCCTTCTCTTTCTCTTCTAGTCTAATCGCATTCAGCCTGTACTTTCATTCACAGTTTCGCACATCATAACACCGATGTCAGATCACCATCAGATCTACCCAATTATTCATGTTTTGCTTTTTAGTTGAAAATTCGCCTGGAAGTTTAATTATTTTGGAAAACACCAGATCATGTAATTAAGCAATAATTTCTGATTAAGAACTAACAGAGATACTATAACAGAACTTAGGAAGTAATTTATTAACTAATTAAGTACTGGCAGAGAACAGAATCGAGAGCTCACCTATGCCACTCTCTCAATGCAAATCCTTCCTCTGCCTGCATCCCTGCTGGTGGTGGCAAGATCGGACCATTAAATCCTTGGCCGCCATTCTGCTCCGGAGAGAAAGCAATAGAGAATCCTCCACCAGCACCACCAGAATAGATCGACGGAGGACTCTCTCTCACTGGATGAGATGAGTACATGTCATCGCCACCGGTATATGCATGAGAGGTGAAGATCGGCGACGACTCAACGGCCGAGTCCTTGACAGAGTCAGTATCGAATTTGCTGTAAGACTCGAACCGCTGAGAATTTAAGCGAGGCTCATAGCCGATGTATCCATCATCGTCGAAGGGACTAGTGGAGCCGGTGAGCCGAGACTCGTCACCAAATGAACCGGCGAACGATGACATGATTCTCTGCTCGTCTCTTCCCAACCCCAGTTGTTTGCTTCGTTAAGAATCACTTCACAGGTCTTTTGAAAAAAAAAGCTTGTCTTAAATTCGAAACGAACAGAAAGCATGTAAGCTCGCATGCAGTTCAACACTTTTTCAATTTTTATTGGTCAAAATTAGCTTTCACGAATCGGTTAATGCCGCGTTTCAACTTAAGGTGTGGCTGATGCATTGATGATTCTCCATGCAAAGAAATAGACAGCGCCACCTTTCACTGTCTTGGAAGTTTTTAAGGGTAAGAACGAGAATAAAGCGAGGAAAAAATTAGTGAAGAATAATTTATTTTCATTTGGTCGTTTGGATGAAATTTATTTTATAGAGAATTTAAAATATATTTTTGATTTTATTTTTATTGAAAATATATGTTTCAAAGGACTAATTTAACAATAATCAGGTTTTTCTACTATTTTCTTTCAATCCTTTTCTAATCATATTTTACTTTGTATTTTCCTCCTTGTTTGTGAGTAAGAAAAAAGAGAAAGAAATTTGCCCTCCGTTTTATAAATATTAATTTATTTTTTCTATTTGTCCAAACTTATGGACAATTTTTTCTTTTTTCTTTTTTGAAAAAATAAAACTTTTTAACATATATCCTCATTTAATATGTTTTGTTAACAGTTTTTCTACTTAATTTTTTATTGAAAAATAATTTTTGTTAATATTAAATCATTTGGTGTTCAAGCCAAATAATCATGCTCCATATTTTAGGATTTGAACCTAAGACTTTTGGTTAAGGAAAGAAATCTCTATTATTCTATCTCAAAATTAAAAAATATATTAATATTAATATGTATTGAAAATATAAATAAATTTTTTAAAAAATATTATTAATTTTTAAAATTTATATGAAAATAAAAATAAATGTATATTTATGGGACAAGATGGGTATTTTATTTCCTTAGTCTATTTTCCTCTTGACATTCCACATACAATCAACAACTTAGAGGTTGTTTGGTTGGATGTAAAATAATGAGGGGCATAAAATTACAAGTGAAAGTTTATTGGGATTTGTAAAATACATTGTTTGGGAAGAGGTAAAATCCGTAAAATAAGGAGTGGATGTAAAATATTTTTATTTTACTTCCTCCAATTTACTCTCCAAAATGGGAGGAAAATAAATACAACAAAGAGGCAACTAAAAGTATCTTTGGGAAGAATAATGACGTAAAATGATACTATTCGTTTTACCTCTTTATTCTACGCTCATTCTTTGAATTCGTATAAAATAAGGGTGTAAAATAATAATAATTATTATTATTACTATATATAAATAGTAACTTTTCACCCGTTATTTCTTATTTTTACTCCATTTTGGGAGAAAAATTATATAAGGTAAAATAAATTTATTTTACACTCTCTTTATTATTTTCACACAAACCAAACAAAGTAATTTGAAAATTCCAATGCATTTGACCCCCTATTTTACATCCTTCCATATTTTCCATCCATCTAAACAAAGGCTAATTATGCTTTGTTTGGGAAGAGGGGAAGTCAAATAAGGGGTGGAAATAAAATAGGAGTGAAAAATTTTACTATTCATTTTTCTCCCAAAATGGAGCGAAAATGAGGTTTAAATGGGTGTAAAACAAATTTATTTTACATCCTCCTTGATATTTTACCTCAAACTAAATAAAGGATCTTGATAATTCCAAGAAATTTTCACTCTTTATTTTAGATCCACCCAAATTTTAGACCCTGCCAAATAAAAGTTAAGTAAAATAAATTTATTTTACTCCCATCTTTTTATTTTTCCTCCAAATCAAATAAAAAATATAAAATAAGAATGGTAAAAGAAATAGTATCATTTTACTCTCTCGTTTTTACATTCTCGCTCACTTTATATCCTATTTTCATCCAAACAAAAGCATTAGTGTCCCCACCAACTAGCTGGAATATTCATCAATTACGTGGATGAATGTGAGAGGAGAGGTTCTCAAATTTAGACATAGTGCGGCGCTTACTGTTCGTGTGCTTCCGCAGGAATAAATAATTTCGTAGAGGCGCGTATGATTATGTACGCTAATGCTAGCGATTTAACGGTCGTTTTTTGGGGACTTTACGGCTAGGCTGAATATTTGCACACCGCGACTCCAAGCAGTGACAGAGCCAGGGGGGGTAGGGGGGCCACCACCCCCTGCCTTTGCTAATTTTTGGGATAATGCCTGTTTTCACTTTCTGATGATGAATTTGGTAGTCTGGTGGTAAGATTCTTATACTTGATCACCAGACCTGAGTTCGAATGCCGAGTGGCTGTAATTTTTTTAGTTTAATTTTGTACATAGTTTTAGCTAGTAAAACAAGTTTTTTGCATAGATTTAGTTAGTACAAATAAATAAATAAATATATATATATATATATATAAACATTAATCACACAGCACAATTTTCATTTTTTTTTTTTTTGCATGAGTTATATCATTAATTTTAATTTTAGATTATTTAATTTTATATTCTTTTTTAAATCTTAGTTTTGAATTTGATTTCATTATATGAATACATAAAAATCACACAAATTTTAAAATATACAATAGTATTATAAATTTATATTCCAATTGTTTATTATTAGTTATTTAATTAAAATTTAACAGCTGAAAAAAACTATAAAATTTTAAATTTATTAAATAAACATATATGATATTTAATTTATTCAAAGAAATAGATTTAATATTATAATTAATGATTTTATTTTAATAGTTTTAGAAAGTAATGTAAAATTGAATTGATTGAATTTTATAATTGTAATAAAATACTTAAAATTTTAAACTAATAATTATTTTCATTGTAATTTTTAATATGTAAATGTTAGAAAATTATTTCTTTCCTATTGAAAGTCCTCATGTATACTAAAAAAAAAAATCTTTATTATTTTGTTGCTATTTATACCATTTTCATTAAAAAAAAAATTTAACCACATGTAATAATTTTGCTTTTATAATTACACTATTTTAGGTGCTCTTTTAAATCATATTTATTTTGTATTCATAGTATGAAATGATAAAATATATTTTCGCCCCCTCTGTGAAAAAGTCCTGGCTCCATCACTGTCTCAAAGGAAGATGGAAATGTGAGTGCAATCAGTGCACGTATAAAAGCAAATCATAATGAAAAACTGATAAGCTAATAGTCTAATGCTAAGTGTATATACGGCTTAGTGATAGATTTAAATTTGATTCTCTCTATGCGAAAAAAACAACTTGACTAATGTAAAATGAGTTTTATCCTCTAGATAAATCATTATTTTTTATTATGATGCTTAGAAATAGTCTGTTTGGCAAAACTAGCTATTTTAGTAATCGTTAATTGTTTTAGTAGAGTGCAGCTGTTAGCTGTTTAAGTAGCTTTTCATGAAACGATAAAAGCTAAACCTTATATGAGTTAACTTTTATAAAAAGCTACCGTAATCTCTAAAAATTAATCAAAACGCTCCCGAACAACTTTTTAAATAGCGTTTAGTCAAAACGTTAAAAACTATTTAAGAAGCTGTTGTCGAATATAGCCAAAGAGAAGTTTAAATTTTAAAAGGATGAAACATTAACTACCTAATCAATCAATCTTTTAGTAATAATTAGCTCAAATTTAAGTAAGTTTAAATCTTTTTTTTTTTTCAATGAATTTTAAGGTTTGGCATAATCATTTACGTAGGCATGGCCATATTGCGGTTCCGGGAACCGGAACCGTCGGTTCGAACCGGCCCGGAACCGCAACCGGAACCGGTGAGAACCGGAACCGGGACGAACCGGAACCGGAACCGGAAAATTCCGGTTCGGTTCCGGTTCCAGCAAATGTGGAACCAGAACCGGCGGTTCCATAGAACCGGTCGGAACCGGAATGGAACCGCCGGTTCTCCGGCCGGTTAGAACCGCCGGTTCTCCGGCCGGTTAGAACCGCCGGTTCGAACCGGCGGTTCTAGCCGTTGTAACTGTCAGATTTTTGTTTTTTTTTTTTTTTTTTTTTTTTTTTTTTTAAATTTGTTGTTAAATGTCTTAATTACCCCTCCCAACTGTCATAAACGGCTACATAACGGCTAGTTTGAAGGGTATTTTTGGAAAAATGAATTTTTGGATTTATTATAAATACCTCATTTTATTTACAAATTCATTACAAAAAAATCTCAACTCTCTCTACTTACTCTCTCTACAATATACTACACTCTCTACTTACTCTCTCTACAATATACTACACTCTACTCTATATTATTCATTTATTTTTCTCTACTCAACATTTATCTCTTATTAAGGTAATTTGAAACTTAAAAAAAAAAAAATCATTATGTTCAAACTTAAAAAAAAAAAAATCAGTTCAAATTTTTTTTTAAACCGGTCTTAAAAATTTGAAATTTTTTAGGTGTATTTTTAAATTTTTTATGTTCAAATAATTTTTTTTTTAGTTGGTCTTGATATTTTAAAATTTTTTAACAGTATTTTTAAATTTTTTATGTTAATATAATTTTTTTTTTTAAACCGGTATTAAAAATTTAAAATTTCAAATTATGCGATTCGCCGGAAAACCAATCGGAACCGTCGGTTTTGTAATCGGATCGGAACCGGAACCGGAACCGGAACCGGACGGTTCCAAACCGGAACCGGAACCGGCCAATTTCGGTTCGGTTCCGGTTCCAGCTTTTCTGGAACCGGAACCGCCGGTTCCGGAACCGTGGCCATGCCTACATTTACGTGTATAATATATTCAGATTGTGTTCGTCAATAACCTTTTATGTAGTTTTTAGAGGTTATAGTAACGTTTTGTGAAAAGTTAACTCATATAACGTTTTCATGAAAAATTACTCAAGCAGTAAATAATTAAACGCTATTAAAACAACTAATAGCCACTAAAATAACTAATTTTGCCAAACAAAACTTCAATTTAATGTTATGCTCGAATATTCTAACATTTCACACTATAGTGAGGTATTGTTATTTTTTAAGTGATATTTACCATTGGTGTAATAGTATATTGTAATTTTATGATGATTAAAATTTAATGTTCTTGTTATTATGTATTTTGAATTCTCAAAATTTAAAATATAATTTTCTAATATCCAAAATATTTAAAGGAAATAGAGGTTAGTAGTATGTGAATCATTTAGTTATTGAATTATAAATGTTACTTCATTTCCTATAAAGCTGAAAATACAAATTCAATTCCGGAAACACGTTTTAGTAAAAGAGACAAAAATTTCTACACTCTACCGTCCAATGAAATACACATCCTAATTATATAAAAAAAGTAGACAAAAATCTTATTTATTTGAGCAACTTCAATATTTTTAACCGATAAAATTAAAAATTTTTTTATTAATATCAAAGGCACAATTATTGGGTTTTTTTTTTTTTTTTTTTTTTTTTGCATTCATGGGCCTTAATGACTACTCAAGCCCTAGGGCAAGGTAAAGTTGCCTAGTTAGTTAGTTTGTAGACCGACCTTGGGAGGAGGGTATGGCGTCATGTTTGAATGCTGAGCTACTTATAAAAAGGTGTAAAGTACTGTTTACCCCTGAGATTTGACAAAATTTATTATTTCATCTCTTTATTTGTGAAACCTAATTGTCTTGTTAGGAGCGGTCAAATTACGGTTCCTAGAACTGAAATTGTCGATTTTGAACCGGTGGGAACTGAACTATAGGGTGTTCTACAGTTTAGTTTCGATTCCGTCATTTTTGAAATCGTGAACTGACGATTTCAAAAATCAACTGAAGAACTGACTGAAACTTTCGATTTTGAAATCATTGAGGATCCGAAACTGAGTTAATTTCTGATTCGGTTTCGGAACCGTGGCTATATCTATGTCTTATGAGAAAATTTGGTCCTTCCATTGAATGATTTGACTTTTTTTCCATTTGTCAACTAAAATAAAGTGTAGCCTAAAAGTGAGAAAGACCAAATTAATCTCAATTAACAAAAATAACTAAATTAATAAAGATTAAGGAAAAATAAATTAAAGGAAAATCGATGCCTTATCAACTACTTCCATATTTGATCCATTCCTTACTTGTAGGAAGTCTCTTTGATCCAATAGTGTGAGGATTATTTCTTTACTGTTGTGCATCAAAGAGATCAATACCTCATTCTCTTTATGTATTGTCATATGCAACGTCTCTTTCTCTCTCCTCAAACTAATTGTGCCTCTTTCTCCTATTATGGTGGGTTTTGAATAAAGTAATGGAGGATGGAAAAAATAAATTTAGGACTGAATATCCTGAGAAGGAGGAAGACCGATAGAGCTAGGTTTGAGCAAACTTTGAAAAAAATATTTGAAAACTGCATTGAATCGATGTAATTTGGTTGTTTCGTTTGAATACAGGTTTTAGTTTGAAGAAATTTTAATTTTTTGTTTTGGTTCGATTTTAGAGAAAAAAATTTACTTAATCCATATATAATGTTATAAAATTTACTTTTCACAAAGTTGAAGTGATTTTTATACAAATTTAAATATATGATGTTACTTTATAAATAATTATACAATGAAACAATAATATTATATCAGCATTGCAATATCAATTTAAGAAAAATAAAACACTTATTAATGGTGAGATAGGTAGATTAAAACTAAAAATAGAGATGAAAAGATAATCAACCTCCAAAAGTCTACTTTATTTTAATCCGTATATCTCATTTTTTTACGGATATTTTACTTTCATTGTATTTTTCATTCCAACTTATGATTTTGAAGTGGAAAGACATGGAATACGAAACAAAATGCGAACATATGCGAGGATGACTTATTAATCAGGTGCGGAAGATCAATACTCAGATATAGGTTAGTAATTTTATTGACCGTTTCCACTTCATATGATTTTATGTCATATTATTGTATGCTAATAGTGACGTGCAAAGACTTTTGTGTGAATTACTTAATCTTAGTTAGTATTTTTTTATTCATCATTGATTGTTGGAGGTGTTATGTATTATTTATTAAATTGAATCACTTATTTCTATTTTTAAATTTTTATAAAATTATAAACTCTTCCTATTTGTCAGCTATTCTTTACTTCCTTATCAGATTTATCATAATTATTTAAATAATTTTTAATATTCTATATAATATTTAAATCATCTCTTACATTTGACTCCCTTTAATTGGTCCTTGGCCTAATATTTGGGTACTTTTGCCGTTAAAGTGAGGCAAGATTGGATAAAGAGGCGAGATAAATTTTTTTAAATGGCAATTTATCCCCTTGCACAAAACCTTTCATCGCCGCCCCTCTGCCAGTCCAGTACCACAACCTATCAACCTTTAATCGGAGCCCTCCACCACCTCAGTCTTCCCAACTAATACCACCTCCCAAACCTCTCCTCCACTCATCTCGCACCTTCGTCTTCTCTTCATCTGAAAAAGCAGCAACGGAACGCCTAGGATGTAAGCGTCACGGCCGCATGAACCTCCACTCCATGCGCTTCAGCGCAATCCTTATCATCCGCCTCGGGACCCTAATGCGCATCGTCTTCCAGATCCCACGGGTGCTTCAATGGGTTCACGCCTTAACCTCCACAATCGAGTTCAATCCCTAATCTGTGCCTTCGATCTCGATAATGCATCTCTTCTTGCTCATAACGCTATTTACACCAGAATCAAGTGCAATCCCTAATCGCTTGATATTTTCCTCACCTACAAAGAGCTGAAATTTGTTTGGAAATAATGTTGTAGAAAGGATGGATATTGATTGTGCTGCTACCTATTGTATCTGGGCTGGGCATTTTTGTACAAAAATGGTATGATAGATTCTCTCCCGTATTGAGTTCTTAGCATGAATTGGCTACTAACTCTATAGCTTCCAGATGAATTCTCTCTCTTTCTCTTGTAGTGAACCAGAAAGGAAGATTAGTTCATTACATAAATGGGTAATAAATTTTTTATTGTTTTGGCTTATTGTATGCAAAAGAGAAAGAAAAGAACGAAAAAGGTTTAATTTTTCTATCTTTTGTTATTTTCTTGAGAATATTAACTTCTGTTAGATCAAATCCTTTAAACCCCATATCTAGATTACTTATTGCTAACAAATGAGAAGTGCAGGAAACCCCTTTGGTTTTTGCCTGAGATTTTCTTTTCTCTTCTTTTCTTTTTATTTTATTTTCTTTTATTTTTATTTTAAATCTGCAATTGTAAAGGAATTTAAATTGTTATGTTTTATGGAAATTTGGCATGGATGAGGTAATTATTGGCTTCTTGTTGGGACTGCTAGTCTGCTTGTACATGTGCCCATGTTTATACAAAATCTCACACCTTACCTTTCTGGTTATCGTCCCTAATAGTTTACCTTACGTCTTTTCTCATTGTCAACCCTTTTACCCCGTTCTTTTGCCAGCTGCAGGAAAAGGGTAGCACTAGCTACATTTCACATTGTATAATTCATTTGTAGTACTTCTGCTGCATTTAAATCTTCATTTCTTGAATTTTTGTTAGCTACATTTCACATTGTATAATTCATTTGTAGTACTTCTGCTGCATTTAAATCTTCATTTCTTGAATTTTTGGTCTATTTGATGACTTGTATCTATTCTATCTCAATAGAATATGGGCTTGATTACTGACTGAATTTGTTCAATCTTCTTTTTTGCGGTTTTCTGCTGAAACTATTTAATGTAAATATAATCATGGTAAGTGAGTGTTTTAAGAAGGATATTTTCATCTCTAAAAGTGACCAAAATTGGATGGAGGGACCGTTTAATTAGAGGGAGACAAATGGGAGAAATAACTTAAATATTATATAAAAAATCAGGAACTATTTAAATAATTATAGCAGAGCTGAAAGACTAAATAATTATTTTCCCTTTAGAGAGATACCTTTTTTTGAAAACTTAATAATTCATTAATAATGAATATAAATTAAGTACATCTAGAAAGACGCACAAAAAGAGAAAGCCAAAGAGAGACGGTCTAGGTTTTTTTTTTTTATTATTATTGTCGCTCTTGATTTGTTTATTTATATCCCTTTAGAAAAGCACTTTATGTAATATGCATACACCCAATAAATTAAATAATGCAAATTTGTATAAATAAAAAATATAAATAACTTTCCATCGGAGAAAAAAAAAACAAAATAATATTTTCTTCTTTCCACTTTAAGTAATGGTTTATTTTTTTTTTTTTCACTTTAATTGATGTTTTGGAAAATTAAAAGTCACATTAATTATTTTTTTACTTTTATCTTGTATTATTGGTACTAATTTTGAAAAGTTTAATAAATAATTTCAGGATACTATCAGTATATTTTAATATATTTTCTATTAACACCCAAAATCTTATCTTCCTTGCCTAACCCTTGCAAGGGTTATGCAATAAGAGAAAATTGTAAGTTACAAAGCTCATTCTCACTTTCTTGAATTTGAATCCCATACCACGTGTATACTATGTCGTCCAACCTCTCTGCCCTTTAACCCTTAATCTGTCCGTACACGGAGGTATTTTTGTAAATTAAGATAAAATCAATGCTCTTAAACTAATCTCCTATTTTGCCTATAAATAATCATCACCACCCCTCATTTGAAACCGCAGGCAAAGAGGGAGGGAGAGGGGGAGTATTAAGAGAGAGACCAAAGAAGCCTGAGAGTGAGAGACAGGAGAAAGTGTTAAATAGAGAGGAAGGGAAAGGAAAAAAAACAAAAGCCTTCATAGCATTTCCTCCCATTTTCTCTTCTTCTGTTTCTCTTTCGCCATTGTTTCTTCATTTCTTTTGTGTCGCTGATTTCAAATCAGAAACCGATTTTCCAATGAGCCGTTTAGGGTTTAAATCCGTGGTGTATCACGGTGAGCTTTGTTTGGGAGAACTCGATGCTATTCCAGTGACCGACCAGAATTTCCAGTTTCCGAACAACGAGATACGAATCCATCGCATATCGCAAAGCGAGCGTTGTCCTCCTCTTTCAATTCTACAAACCATTTCTTCATATTCTGTTCGCTGTAAGCTTGAATCTTCATCTCCGCTTGAACAGCCTCATTTGATCAACCTTCATGCCTCTTGCTTCCATGAATTCAAGGTCTCATCTATAATTTTGCTGTTTATTTTGGATAATTGCAGCTTTCAATGCTCATACTTGTCTAATTCAGTTCACTGAATTGATTGATTCACTCAATTTTCCCCAGCAATGGTGAATTTGTGCGATATTTTTTATTATTTTAGGTTAGTGATTAAAAATATTGATAATGTGATGATTTTGGTTGTGTTGTTATTATAGACTGCAGTGGTGTTGACTGGAGATGAGGAGATACACTTGGTGGCAATGCCGAGTAAGCAGAAGAAGTTTCCGTGCTTTTGGTGTTTTACAGTCCCGGTTGGTCTTTATGATTCGTGCTTAGGCATGCTCAACTTGAGATGTTTGTCTATCGTTTTTGATCTTGATGAGACTCTTATAGTTGCAAACACTATGAAATCATTTGAGGATAGAATTGAAGCTCTTAATATCTGGATTGCACGCGAGATTGATCCAGTGAGGATATCTGGGATGTCTGCTGAGCTGAAGAGGTATGTGGATGACAGGATGCTATTGAAGCAGTATGCAGAGAACGATCAAGTTATGGATAACGGGAAAGTGCTTAAGGTTCAGTTGGAGGAGGTTCCTCAACTATCTGAAACCCATGAGAGACTTGTTAGACCTGTGATTAGATTGCAGGATAGGCATATTGTTCTCACTCGCATCAATCCAGAGGTATAATCTGCTTGATGCTGTTTGTTTGTTGCAATTGTTCATGTATTTGTGCACTTTTATGGAATGTCTACTTTTTATTTTGATATTCATCGGTATAATTATGCAAAATTCATTATAATGAAAAGAGAATACAACAAAGCATGTCTTAAGATGCTTATGGAGAGAAGGACGAGGTTTATAGCATTGTTTGTTAGTTGGAACTTGGAATGAATGACTTTTTATCCTGTCTCATATTGATATAGTTATTTTTCCTCCAGCTAGAAGAAGAAAGAACCAATAATTGCTCTCATTCTCTTGGTTTAATTTTGTGAATTATGTGTTTATCATGGGTTGGGTGGCAAATAAAACTTCTATGAAATATAAAACAATATTACCCTTATTAGTGCTTGGCCTTTTTTTTTTTTTTTTTGTTGTTGTTGTTGTTGCCTAAGGATTAAGAAAATAGGTCGATCAAAGAATGCATCTCTACCTTTCTTGTACATTTTCTCTATAGTCCATATCAGCAATTTATTCCATTTTTCAGATTTGTTATGTCCCAAAGGGTGAATATACACTGTCAGAAACCTCTTAAAATGAACGTAGGACCAGCATTTCATGAGTATGAATATAGGTATATGGATATGTCAGACATTTGGGTTATGTTTCATGGGTTCTCCTGGCCACAACAGGTGCAGCTTTCCATCCTAAAAGTACATTGCTCTTTGCTCTGGTGCTTCTTTTGGATGCTGGTTGCAAATTTTTAGAAGAGACGGTTGTAAATTGTATATACTTTGTTTGATCATGTGCTTCCTTAGCTGTTAAATTGAACATGCTTTTGAGCAGCTATTAATGTTTTGAGGAAGCTTACGTTGATTATTGATTTCGGATCAAGTTTGAAGCAGATATATACTCTTGGTCATGGTTGACTTTAGCTTTACTTTACTCGGGTTGCCTCCAAGCATATTTTGGCTTGGTACTTGGTAGGCTTAATCTCACCATGACACTGAATTACTTGCATTTATTGGTTGGTTATTTCTGAACAAATGTTGGAGAGTCACTTATCACTCAGTTTATCAGTAACCATGTGCAGTCAACTGATTTGAAAGGAATAAAAATTTTCCCATGTTTATGAATTATTTTCTTTATAGATTCGTGATACCAGTGTGCTTGTGAGGTTGAGGCCTGCTTGGGAGGATCTGCGAAGTTATTTAACAGCAAAAGGTCGCAAAAGGTTTGAAGTTTATGTTTGCACAATGGCTGAAAGAGATTATGCGTTGGAAATGTGGAGGCTTCTAGACCCAGAATCACACCTTATAGCACCAAAGCAACTGCAGCAGCGTGTTGTTTGTGTTAAATCAGGCTAGGACATTTACTATCTTGAAAATATATTTGCTTTCACTTTTTAATTGGAATCTTGTGCATTAGCAATTGTCTGTTATTAACATGAAACCGACATATGAGTAATTTTTCTGAAATCAATTTTAGGTTTTTGCTTAGTCTTGTATTTTCTGATATGAAAGTGGGTGGTTTAAACACTGAAGCTTTTAATAAATTGAAGTTAATATACAGTCCATTTAGCAACTGCAGTGCATAAGGTATTTTTCTTCAGTTCATGTAAGCCACCTTGCATTTTACCAACATTGTTTAGAAACCCCATGAATACTGGAAATTGGTTGAACTGAAGTTTATTTAGGCACAAGTGTTATAATTTAATTATTTTTGGGTTTAAAAAAAGGTGCTGTTTTGGAGGAAAAAGAAATCTGTCACAAGTTGTAGGATTTCTTTAGAGTTCAATTCATTTTTACATAATTGATGGTTGTGTTCACAATCAAATTACAAAAATACCTTACCTCTCAAACCCTCTAATAAGGATAATTTAGGAAATGAGATTGCCTTAACTCATTATTGATTTATTCCAACCATATGAATTTTGCTATAAATTGGATTCTTGCACGTGATTTATTTCTAATGGAGTGTAATGTTAATTTAAAATCCTTTTATTATTGGTGGCAGGCTCTAGGAAATCTTTGTCACATGTTTTCCAAGATGGCATGTGCCATCCGAAGATGGCAATGGTAATTGATGATCGGTCAAAGGTTTGGGAGGACAAGGATCAACCTCGAGTTCATGTAGTTCCTGCATTCATGCCTTACTATGCTCCTCAGGCAGAGGTACTAAAACATACAAGTATGACATTACTTAATTCATATATTATATTTTCTATGATTTTCTTTCTGAGTGAAATCTCTCCTTCTCTCAAGTTTAGATGGCGAATGCTGTTCCGGTCCTCTGTGTGGCAAGAAATGTTGCATGCAATGTTAGAGGTTGTTTTTTCAAGTAAGAACCATTAACTTCATCTGGTCAAAGCATTTTATCAGACAATGGATTCTGGAATGTTCATGATTTCATTTCTTATTCTTGGCCTGTTACATTGTGTAGAGAATTTGATGAGAATTTATTACGAAGAATCTCTGAAGTGTTTTATGAAGATGAGGTGATAAATTTACCTCCTGCTCCTGATGTGAGCAACTATATGATGTCAGAGGTACATAAAAACTGAAATGTTTCCTTCTTCATTATAAGTTTGTATCTTATTCTCATTCTATCATATAAATTTCTATACTGTAGGATGCTGGTGTTGTACCCAACGGGAATAGTAATGCACCCTTTCATGAAGGAATGAGTGGTGTTGAGGTTGAACGGAGATTGAATCAACTGGTGAGTTTATGTACTTTTGCAAATAAGATATTTACCAGTTACCACTCCTTTTTTTTTTCTTTTTTTTTTTTTTTTATTGCGTCATGGAAACTAGATATATTTGTTTCTCTTATTCATTCTTGTATTTATCAGGATGAGAAGAATGCTATTGACTCAGCTGCTCATTCTATGACAAATAACTCTGAATTGAGATCTGAAATCACCCAGCCACCTGCTGCCATAATTCCAAATATCGTTGGACCAATGTCTTCAACAACATTTGCTCCTTTACAGAGTATGGATTCATTTTGTTTTTATTTTAATCGTCTGTTTATGGTTGATATTAAGTATGTGATATATGATATTAGAACAACTTCTTTAAAGTTCTTATACTTAATATGCTTATACTTAGTATGCTTATATCCCAGAACCTAGTTTGTTGGGAGCTCCTATGAGACGAGATCTAAGGAATCCAAATTCAGGTCAGCCTCCGCTTCTATCCAGGGTACCTGCACTAATACCTCCATCTTCTATACAGCCACAAGGAGGCTGGTTGGAGGAAGATTTCAACAGAGCACAAATGAATAATCGACCTTCAGGATTTGCTCAGGAAAGTGAGTCACTAAAATCTGATAAGCTTCGAGCACTTCAGAATCCATTTGTGCTTAGTACACCAGCATCTGCTTCCACAGTTTTAGTGTCACATGTGTTGCAAGTGAAGGGTGAAGAGGTTTGTCTAAATTCTTTTGAATGTACTTGAATGTAATTTTCAGTTTCAAAGTTAAATGTGTAGGTATTCCTGTGAGCTTTATAAATAAGTGAGGTTTTGCTTGCAGTCAATTGCTGGACATGACATACAAAAACAGAGTCCTCCTCCTGCAAGTGGCCATTCATCAGGTATGTGAACCACCTTTCAGTTGCTACAGTAATTTTTGTATTTATAATGATCACTGTAATTTTTCAGAAGAGAATACTACTTCACTACTTTAGGTTTAACACTTACTAATTAAGACTATTTTTTGGACAAATTTGGCCCTCAAACTCGTAGCACTATATGGATTTAATATTTGCTGACTTAGACTGTTCTTTAGACAAGATACCTCAAAACTTGTAGCATTTTCCACTGTAGTCCTCAAATAATAAGAAATGCTTGATCTTGTGGCAAAATTGAGATGGTCATGTCAGTTCAATCCAGTGGTGATTGGGAATGAAAGGATTCAATTGAATAAAATTAACGTTGGAACACTTGATTGCATTGTTTAATTTTAAAAGATTAAATCACGCTATTATTTAGGTCTAAACTTATCCAGTTTCCTGTTTGACAGCATTGTTGTCCATTATCCATGTCTAATCCACACTCCAGATAGGACACCTTCATAAATTGCATTGGAAATAAGAAACCTTCTGTGATTTCATGTGATGCACTCTGTTAGGCAGTTGATCTGAATATTCATACTAATTGCTGATTTAAGTTTTTTTGTAGAAGTTGGTGTTTCTCAAAATAGCAAAGAGTTTCAACCTGAGGCTGTAAAATTGAACCTTCTAACACCCAACTTATCTATTGGAGTGCTGCAAGAAATTGGACGGAGATGCAACTCTAAGGTACAGATTGGTTCACGCATTGATGATCATTTCATCAGTTTGTTTTTTGTGAGGCTCACTGGAGTCTTGGTCCTGATGTGCAGGTTGAGTTCAGATCTGTTGTGAGCACCAGTAAGGATTTGCAATTTTCTGTTGAGGTCAGTTAAGAAAGTGTTGCCTGCTACTTCACATTTTCTGCTAAAGTCACTGTTTTTTTTATGAAGTAAATGGGTATCATTAGTTTGGTACTGAAGTTGTGAAACACAAATTTCATGTTGTTTGGTGAGCGGTTTATACATCTTAATCTGTTCTTGAAGTGTACTAACCTCTTTATAATTAATGGATAGCAGTACTGGAAACTTATGAACACTGATTTCATGTTTTGTGCTAACAGTATTTAATCCATTTATGTCTACTTGTTTGATAATTATGTCCATGAGCTTGCATCAAGGGTTCATTGGGTAGACAAAATTTCTCACTTCTGTAATTGGAATGAGATAAATACTTGAAATATATTACGTAATAAGTTCTTTTTGCCAATTTGTTATTTTCCTTTGTTTGTTCCATATATTTTTTTTGGTTATTGCAGAATCAAAGTGGGGTGTGGCAAAAAAATAAAAAATAAAAAATAGACCCTGTTTCTTTATATTTCTATGTTTGAATGATTGTGATATGTAGGATGTGATAGGATCATAAAATTTTGATTAATATTTAATTTATTGAGGATGTGTTTCTGCAGAACAAGTGTTTTTCCCAACTGTTTATTTCTCTCCGTAGAGGCTCTGAAAAAGATGTAGTATTCATTTTATTTGTTTTCTCTCCTCCTTTGGCCTGTAGCTATACTTATCATACTTTTTTGGATTCCAAAAAACTCATTTTATTGAATTAAATAATTCAGGTTTTGTTCACTGGTGAGAAGATAGGTGTTGGGATGGGTAAGACAAGGAAGGATGCACATCAGCAAGCTGCTGAGAATGCCCTTCACAGCTTGGCAGGTATGTTAATTAGTCGATTCAATTTTTTTTTTTAAACACGGTTTCCTTGTTAAGCCATTATTCTGTAAACTGTAAGGATGTAATTCATCAAATGTTGACGGGTTGATGTGGTGATAGGTTGTTAATGTGTATATTTAGTGGTCTTTTATGAAGATATTTCTGAGTTTAACATGCATTAGCTGTAAATGCTTTTTCTTTCTAGTTCTTCTTCTGGTTGATTTCAGTTCACAGTCAATGATGTATCTAGTGCTGAATGTATTTTGTTCGCAGAAAAATATGTTGCATACATCACACCTCAGTCTGGAGCTGTGGACCATGATTTTGATAAGCTGTCTCTTGGAAAAGAGAATGGATTTCTGTGGGACATTGTTAATCCTGGATCAAGTGAAGTGGAGCCAGAAGATGGTTTACCTAAAGAACGTACATCTGAGGTGGGGGTTTTTTGATGATCCTCTCAGTAGTTGATTTGATTTATTTGCTCAAAAACATAGGTGATGCTTGGATAAAGGGTATGTAGGCAAGAAAACTCCAGACGAGGTATAGTGGTTATCTGGAGAGAAACCACTCCTTTTTTGGATTTAGCAATGCACCAAGATGTGGGCGCTAAAACAGTGAAGGGAGTGGGCTGGCTCCATGTCTGCTATTGCTGTCTTATGCAGGCTCCAATTATTCCTGTTTAAAAGGTAAGGACTTGGTGGTCAGACCCTAGTTTCTACCCATTATCCAAGTACTCCCATGTTGTATCAGCAAAATTGTTTATTAATTGTTATTTTTTAATAGTTGATTTACCATACTTGTGTTCAATACATGACAAATTAAGTTGGTTTTGAAAATGCTCTCTCCAAGAAAGTGAAAATATTTTTCTTTCTTGAATTGGCTAAACCTTGAGGACTATATTAAACATTTGCATTTGGAATAATTGATTAAACACAGTCTATTATAGATCTGTAAAATCCGATAGGAGTTCCTATCACTTGATATAAGTACCGTCTGGAATGCAGATTTAATCTATTTGATTGAAAAATCATTTACAGGATACTGAAGTTGAACCTGGGATCACTTCATCTAATTTTGTGAATCAGCAGCAGCAGAAGCGTGCCAACTCTCCTAGGTAACATAAAAGAAAGTTTCTTTTCTTTTTGGCTTCTAAGAGTCTTAAAATTACTCGAGTGTTTCTGCTTGCTTTTTAACGTGTCTGAATCAGAGGTTCTTACACTTTCTAAATTATGCTTTGTTTTTATTTTTGACTCAACCAAACCTTGATGTGTGATTTACTATGGGAAATTTGGTCTTCTGTTGTGAGCTTTGTGGATGGCTCATTTATTTGGGTCTTTGAAGACCAAGAAATTCATTTAATTGCCACACAGATGCACCATTCCTTTCTGTCTTATTTGAAGGATATCTAAGCAAATCCTTCTTGATGTTTTTTATTCTTAATTATTTGCATGGTGAAATATGTGGCTGCATAGTTCAGAATCTGACAATCTATACACACTTTTCTTCCTCTAATGCTGTGCTCAAGAGGGTTCTCTGTCTTGTATTTGAAGGATTTTGTAGGCTCCTGAGCTTATGCTTAACCTTAGGAGAGAAGTCGACCTTTTCCAAATGTTGACCTGTGGACATTGAGCCAGTTCTAATACCAATTTTTAAATACCTAAGGAGAACTCACCCCTAAACTTTAGCTGTTAGGTGAGATCCCAAGGCAAGGCCTGGCGTAACTGATATAGAGTACCCCATGTATGCAATGTGGCATATTGGATCATAGCTGGTATGTGCTTAATGGATGTCATTATAAGCCTTGAACAATTAGTATCATCCAAGCTGGAAATATTGATTTTGCTTCATGTGCTGTCAAGCAAAAAGGAAATAGAAGGGTGAGTTGCTTCTTTTGCATATTGTTTGACAAGTTATTTAACATTTTGAAGCCTTCATTTAGATTTTCTTTTAGATACATTGTTGAATTTCTTTGGATATGAGATTGTTGTGCACTTTATTTGTCACACCTTATTTTGTTTGTTCAGTTGTGGGTGCAACTATTATCTCATGTTATATTTGTTTGGCTTATCTTTGGATTTATCAGTAATGATGCAAATTGCATAATTTTATGCGATGATTTTGGTCTAATTGGCTCCCTGGAAGTACTTCTCGAAGCATGTTGCTTCCCATATAGTTTACTGGCCAACAAATTCAATGTAAAATTAATCATGGTTAATTTCTTAAAAACAGTTACTTTTTTATTTTTAATTCCAGATTGCCGCAATCGATTCCAAGTAAAAGGACGAAGGAAGAACTAGTGCGAGGTTCACAAAGTACACCATTTTCGCGGCAACAGAAGAAAGGGCATCATGTTTCATGAAGGCTATATATAAAGATGTAAGTGATGACAAACAGAAGGTTTTTCGAGATATCAAATTCTGCGTATTGTATCATGCAGATTCTAGCAGTGATCGAGGCAGATATCTCTTCCCTTGTTCAATTTTGTTCATCTTCTGAAAAGATTTGTACCTTTTTTTTTTTCGGTTAGAAAATTATTTTTTCATTTTTCATTTCGTCCCCATCTTTCTGGTTCACTTATTAGATGGGGGGCGGAGCTTGTCCTTCAAAGTGTATAAATATATATGGTTTCCTTGAAGCTTTAGTTTCTTCGTCCAATCTACATGTTACAATATTTTCTTGTGGTTTGCTTTTTCCTGGTCGTCGCCAGTAATAACCGTAGAGCATGGTAATTATAAATCTCTTGTGATTTGACATATTTGACAATAGAAACGTAAAAATTAACTTTTCCCCGAAGTTCGGTAAATACTGTAAATTTGATCCTTGCTAAGCATTAAAGTATTTAACTTAATATTCCCTGCCATTAGCGTGGCATCTTGAGCTGTATTAGAGCTTGAGTGAAGATTTGGGGAGCCCAAGGGCACGGCCCAAGTTTGTGAAATTGTCCAGACCTTTACCCTTAATTTATTTATTTATTTTGCTGCGGCTCTCAAATTTCTAAGCATGATGCAGGTACTGCAGCATAACGGCCAGGAGTGGTCGGGATTGGTTCATTGCTTCCACTTTCCAGTATATTGCCTGCATTGAATAGTAAAAAATGTCAGTTACCCCAACGTACGCCGTTGTTCTTGGCCTTGATTAGGGCAACCCTCAATTTTTACAATCTCCATATTCCAATACACAAATTGCATTTTCATTATAAGACTGATTATCATGTCTTCTTTACCAGATCGGAACATTATAAAACTAATTCAAGATGATAAATGCAAATGGAGATACAGTCATCGATTGTCACTTCCTCTATCAGTTCTGCCCCTTGCCTCTGGTATCTGCAATTCTGCATTAATTATTGACATGGGCTCTAGAGGTAATATCTTTCAATTTTATTTTATTTTGATCCTATTTCTCACATTTTTTTTTTTGAAGAAATTCTATTTCTATCACTTAGCTTTTGCTAAGAACATAACGACTTTCTTATCCCTGCTCAGATCTCCCATAACTCCACAAATACCAAACAAAAAGTATCGTAACTAGTTGGATTGGCTATTCTTAATTGGAAATAAGAATAAGCATTTTATAGTAAAGACAGAATTCTATTGAACGCTCATACAATTGAAACAATTCCAAAATCTCAACTCCACATATATCGCAAACTAAAATTCTCTCATTGTATACATAAACATAGGCAACATAAGGAAACACCAAAAACTGCAACAATCTTTAAAAGAAATGGCTACATCAAAATATCACGGATGAGTTGCAAACCACTGTACATGCTACAGAAATCCTAAATTAACTAACAGCTTTTTTATTGTTTTACGACCCCATTGAAGGTCATTTCGCAAAGCACCATTTTCTATTTGCTGCTTCTGGTTGTTAGCCGATGGGTTTTGCTCGACCCCCATGTGAATCTGCTGTTCATCATTTAAAACATCCGTCATTTCTTCTCCATGTGGATCTTCAACAATTTCACTCTTCTCATCTAACTGAATATTATCAGGCCTCACTTGAGTCGTTTCTGCTGCGTGTGGATTGCCATCAATTTCACACTTGTCATCTAACTGAATATTATCAGGCCTCACTTGAGTCATTTCTGCTTCATGTGGATTGCCATCAATTTCACACTCGTCATCTAACTGAATATTATTAGGCATAGTCAATGTACAAAAAGACTAATACAATTGTGTGAGAGAAAATTTTTTCAGTGGTATGGATCTCTGAAACTTGGGAAAAATTGAAGGAAAAGCAAAATAAATTTAAGGGAATGCAAAATAAGCAGTTACCTCTGTAAAATTGTGATTCTTAACTTGATCAACTCCTACTGATGCCTCAAATTCTCTACTTTTCTGAGCTTCCTCCTGAATCAATGATTCATTTGAAACCATAGATAAGGGAGGTAATCCAGGTACCAGAACTGGTTCATTTTCATTACTAGTAACCAATGGAACTCTTCCATTGTTTCCAATAGCCTCCTTTTCATTTTCACCTGGCAATTGATAACTTTCACTCACAGCAGATTCGTCCTTTGAGAAGCTGATATTATCTGCAAAAATGGGCAGAGCTATGTGCTTCTGTTCCAAAGGAGGATTATTATCAGCAATGGTTGTTTCCTTGTAAGTTGATTCGCTTTCTGTGTAAGAATCAACATCATTTTCTTGAGTCAAGTTCTCAGCAACAATAAGCATTTCTGTGCCGAAAATAGGATCTTCATTTCCACTTGTAATTGGCTCGTCCTCTAGTAATTCCTGTAATGCATAATCTTCCCAATCTTCCAATAGAACAATAGTATTCTTAGTCTCCCAAGTTTTGAGAATTCGATCCGGTCCTGGTTGCCATAAAACCTCGCCAGTAATTTGTTTTAGTATGAACTTGAACTCGATAGATTTTCCAATGGGTATATCCTAAAAATAGAAACAGAAAGGCGTTATCAGATTAGGAACCTAATAATCAAATTCAAAAGTTGTTAGTGACTTTCTGCTTACAAGATCAAGAGTCCAAACATGGCCATCAGACCAGTTCAATGGTATTGCATTTTCAGGGTCCCACACACCAAAAATTGGATCATTCCCTACCATTGCAAATTGCTCACCAAACGAACACTCTTTTTTCAGTTGCACTTTCACATGAACTGTCTTTGATTGATCTGCATATTAAAAACTCAGATTTTTAAATTCCTAAAGAACTGAAGAAAAGGCAAAAGGCAAGGATTACCTGTTTCTTGGTTTTGGGTTTCCACTGTCTCCAAATCCGTCTACAGAGAAGAAATCAAAAAAAGTTGGACTCTTGAAGAAGAAAAAAAAAAGAGCTCAGTAAAAGAATGCATGCCTGCTGGGACTTTGTTGAGAAAGAAGAAGCATAAATCGGACGGAGACCCTTTTGTCTAAGGCAAATCAAAAGCTTCTTGGATGGGAAAAATCCATTTTTGGCATATCTAATTGAATTAAACTCTCTCCAATAACAATAACATCTGTCTCCATTTCTCTCTAACAAAATCTTGGACAAAGAGGAGGAAATGCTCGTTATGGCTTTCATCACTGACTCTCCGAGTAGCAGAAGCAAAGGAAGAGAGAGTCGATGTGATCTGATTATTATTTGCAGAAATGCAAGAAAAGACAGTTTGTTTCCGTGTGTATTTTCTATTGGTTGGCGTTAGGCAATCTTGTTGTGGTGATTATCATTTTATTTTTTATTTTTAAAAACAATTTAATTTATCAGGTTGTGTGCTATTATTTAATTGACGGTGACGGTTCTTGAGCGGATAAATGAAGGTATCTAAATCAACATGGCGCGATGACACGTGTGACATCTTTTATATATATATATATATAAAAAGAACTCTTTTTGGGTTTGGAGTCAACTTGAGAATCCAAACTAACTAGTAGTATTTCTCGAGGACGCTGCCAAAGAAGATGATATTTGCAATGTTAGGCAGGCACTAGGTCTCTGAGTTGTACTGAGTCAAGCTTAGTTGACTGTTGAGTTCGAGTTGGATTCATTAAGTATATTTAAGTTGTAGGTGAACGAGTTTGACAATAGCTTGTTAAACTGATAAATTTATTGGATGAATTCAAAAGAATTAATTTTTATCAGCCAAAGCTTAAAGATTAAGCTCATTCCTAAATTTTATGATATAACTGTGAGTTAACACTGCTTCAATCCTAATTCCTAGCCTTTTGTTTCTTGCTTTGGGTTGTCCAAACTCCAAACCAAATGTTTCTTCTCCTGGTGGTCAAGAATTATTATTACTTTTTCCTTTTCAAGAAATAAAAAGTCCGACATTTGTTAAGTTGCCCGATTATAAATTTGAGGTCATCCACGACACGAGATATGCTTCCCATACAGCAGAATTGAGGGCCTTTGGGCTTTTAAATGATTAGGTTTGTTTGTTTTTTTTTTTTTTTTTTTTTAAAGGATACTCAACAAACGTTAGAAATAAGATTTCAAATTAAATAAATCTTAAAAATATTTAAAAATTAACATAATATTAATTTTGTTCAAAGAAATTAAGTAATATCAAAAGTAATTTAAAAAAAAAAACTTTTGTAAATCAACCACACTGATCTGCGACAGCGAAAGCAATAAAAATAGCGATAAAGGCGGCAAAGTAATAGCGACAGTGACAAAGGTGATGGTAATAAAAACGATGGCGGCAGTAAAAGTGAGAGCGACGATAATAAAGGCGGTAATAAAATAATAAAATAATAAATGAATAATGAAAATGATATTATTTTAATATTTTAAATCAAAGTGACATTTTTTATAACAAAATTTTAAAACATGACATTTATTATAATGTGCTTTTTCTTTTTAATCCTTTGTTGAAAAGTTACCTATTGAATTATAGGACTGGTTTAGTCGAACGGTGGGAAATAAAACTGTTTGGTTCTCCAAATGCAATTTATTAGAAATACCATATTTTACCTTCCAAAATAATTTAAAACAATTATCTACTGGATTTAAAAATATTACTATTTTACTTTAAATGGGTGGATCTGGTGCAAGCATGAATTAGTTCTAGCTCAGTGAGCTGGGATACATGTGATTAAGGCAAAAAAATATATAATTGAGAGCTCAAATGCTAACCAGGAGGCACCAAAAGCAAGCTCATTCTGTGGCTCCCAACTACCTCAAACTAATAATGCATTACATTATTTCTTAGCAACTAAATAACGATTGGTGATTAATAAATCAATATATAATTAGTGACTTAGCTGTTGAAAATAGGAAAAAGGCTCATTTTGGTCCTTCAACTTGGTCCCCAAAATCAATGACCCATATTTTAACTTTTAAGCCAAAATTTTCCATTAATTAGCATATTACAGTCAAATAGCTCATACATTCAACTTGTACAAGAGCATGATTCATACGCGGTCAAATAATATTTTTTTTTAAAAAAAAAATATTAAAGATAAAAACATTCTTTTAACGTAACTATAGTTCAAATGCTACCTTTGTTTTTCAAAATCCCTAAATTATTAGAAACTAAAACCACTAACACTAAAAGAAATCCTTAATCAACGAGAGAATGAGGATAAGAGATCAAGGAAGCTCAGTTTCTGGAGGTCGATATTCAAGCTCATCTAACATTCGCAGTAATGGAGGTTTTCATTTAGAGTATGATTATGAGGGAGTGACTCGATACTGCATATGTGGTTTGAAGCCTTATTACACCCTTACTCGCAAGTGGGTATATGTATCACAATCTTAAAAGGCTTTACAAAACAAACTAGCAAGGAGTACAGGGAACAATTCTTCATTTATCACTAGGAAGATCAATATTAAAGCATACAATATAAAAGAAATAGCAAAGAGTACTGTTCAGAGCCTACAAGGTTAAATAACAACCTCTACCAACACACGGATTAAAGAATCAGAAGTATAGCTCTATCAGAAGCCTTGTTATACTATAACCTGCAAGCGTGTCCGTGTATCACAAACTTAAAAGATTTTACAAAAAAAAAAAAAAAAAACCAGCAAAGAGTACAAAGAACAACTCTTCAGTTAGCACTAGGAAGATCGATATCAAAGCATAAAATATGGGCTACAGTACATGAGACATAAAACAATCCAATGAAACAATGTCCATCACACCACAAACAAACAAATAAACAATTTTGTTGAGTTCTTTTAGTTACAAAGAAACAAAAAAACGTTTTTTTAGTTACTTTTCGTTAACAAAGAAATAAAACAAAGAAACTACTTACCTTCGATATTGAAAAGAATCACTGTCAATTTCGGTTTTGCTTTTAAATATCAAAGAAAAATTTATTTTTTCCCCAATTTGATTTTTATCTCAATTGAAAGACACTGCTCCTTCGTTGCTCTGCATGTGCAAACTTCATATTACAAAAGGAGGTAGCTCGGCTTATTTTTCCCTCCCAACGATAATACTTGATAACTGAATCATTGGTATTAAGATTCAGCTTTGAATTTGTTCTCTCACTCTATTTGGGTTTTGATTATATTACACGCGCTCTGACTAGCTGAATGTCTGAGCTATTTGGCTATAATAAGCTAGCTAATAGAGAAATTTGGCTTTAAAATTAAAATATGGGTGAATTGATTTCGGGGGACCAAGTTGAATGGCCAAAATGAGCCCTTTTTCGTTGAAAATACAATTATATTATATAGTCAATTTTTAATTATGACTTGGTCTCATCCAAATCAAAGTAGTTCTATTGTACTAAAGGGAACTACAGTTTATGCAGCACCAGGTAGCTTTTAATTGTGATAATGTTGGAAGAAGGAAGGAAAAATTTCAATTATTTAGAGTATTATACAGCAGCTGTATACAGCAGATGTCAAACCAGAGATGTGTCTGGTTAACATTTATCTCATCATCTTTCTGCTTTTTCTCTTGGATCCAAGAAATGAATTTCTAATATCATGCAATTTATGGACAACAAAGTTCATAGCCATTCGCTCTGTAGGAGATGTCGAAGAACATGCGAGTCCAATTCTGAGTGTTGAGGTCAGACATTCCTCTATTTTAATTGTACTGTTCTGCGCATCAATGTCTTTAATTATTGCCTTTTCGTCTCTGCCATCTTCATTTGTCTCATCGTCATCATCTTCTTCTTCGACAAGCATTGTTGGGTCAATAACATCCATGGCATGTCCTGGCAAAGCCATTTCCACAAACTTGTCAATGCTTAGACCATCTTTGAACATGTCATCGGTAGGCCTCTTTCCTGTAAACATCTCCAGCAATAGTATTCCATAACTGTAAACATCTCCAAGCACAGAGACCTCTCCAGCTAATCCATACTCTGCAGTACAATAACATGCGGGTGATATTATATAATTCATATGTAGTTTATATTTAGAAACTAAAAATCTGATCGATAATGAGGTCTGAAAATGCTTTTTCCAAAGCACCCCATTTCAGAAAAAATATAATGTTTACTGTTCTAAAACTTTTATGATTAGGACTTAAAAGATAAAAATACCTGGAGCAATGTAGCCAATTGAACCCTTTAAGCTAACTGAAATTGCTTCAAATTTGAAGGGGTTTTTTGATGCTTCAAGTAGAAACCTCGCCAATCCAAAATCTCCAACATGAGCTGTCATATCTTCATCGAGAAGTATATTGCTTGGCTTTAGATCACAGTGAACGATTGTAGTTTCACACTGGTGATGCAGATAATCCAGTGCAGAAGCAACATCAATTGCTATATTCAATCTTTGAATAAAGCTCAATCTCTTTGTTCTAGCTTGTTCATCTCCTCTGGAATGCAACCACTCATCCAAACTTCCCTTAGGCATAAACTCAAAAACAAGCGCTTTAAAATCATTGCCTTGATGGTCAATAGTTGAGCAAATGGTGATGATTCTGAGAAGATTTCGGTGCCTTATGCTTCGCAAAGCATTGCATTCATCAATGAAACTCCTCGAAGCTCCTTCTTGTTGAAGGTTTAAAACCTTAATAGCAACAATTTCTCCATCACCAGATAAAACTCCTTTATATACAGAACCAAAACTTCCTGAACCTATAAAATTTTCAGCAGAGAAGCCATCAGTTGATTTTATAACTTCTGAATAAGACATACCAACTTGCCATTCCTCTATAGGAGGTGAAGCTAAACGTTTCTTTCTCGAATTTCTCACCATGCAGAACATAGAAGCAAAACATAATACAAGGAAGGCAAAGATTGCTGCGATTGTTGAAAAGATTACCACTTGTAGGGTAACTCGTTTTCCTCTCTGTTCTTTTGAGCATTTAGGCAAAAGTAAATTAGGAATACCACCACAGAGCCTATCATTTCCAATTACAGAAATGGCACTTGCATTTGCAAATACACCTTCTGTTGACAACTTGCCATCAAAGTCATTGTAAGATAGATTGAGATTCTTGAGAGACAATAACTTGCTAAGAAATTCAGGAACCTTTCCTGAGAAGTTGTTGCAGGATAGATCAAGTTCAACTATACCTCTTAAATTTCTCAAAGAATCAGGAATTTTTCCTCCAAATTTATTTCTCCTCAAACGGAGGTGTTCCAAGCTTGTGCAACTTCCAAGAGAGCTAGGAATTTCACCAGACAATTTGTTCTCTGACAAATCCAACTCCATGACATTATGTAAATTACCTACTTCTATTGGTATGGAACCAATCAAGAAATTATTAGACAAGACCAATGATATTGACAAGGAAGAAAGACCAATGACTTCTTTGGGTATGCTTCCATTAAGATTATTACTTGACAAGTTTAGCTTTTGAAGATTTTGACATTTCCCTAAACTTTTAGGTATGCTTCCTTCAAATCTATTTTCCTCCATGAAAAGCCATGCCAGTCTAGTCAAGTTGCCTATGGAAGATGGGATTGATCCAGACAGTCTGTTAGAATTCAAATCCAAACCCTGTAATTTCTGCAGTTTCCCAATTACAGTAGGTAAATTTCCACTTAACTTGTTGCCTTCCAATCCAAGTGTGTCCAAGTTAATTAGGTTTGCAATCCCAATAGGGATATTTCCACGAATCAAATTCTCTCCTAAAGTAAAAATTTGTAACTGCTGAGAAAGATTGGCTATGGAGCTAGGCAATTCACCTCCAAAATGATTTCTTCCCAAACCCAACACTTCTAAATTAGTGCAATTAGATAAAGAACTAAAAAAATTCAAGTCATCAATTTCTCCATATCCCAAATTGTTACCATCAAAATTAAGTCTAACTAACCTCTGCAACATTTGTAAAGAACTGGGGATCTTCCCAACTAGACCATTTTGAGCAAAATCAATAACCTGAAGATTAGAAGCATTTGGCAATGAAATAGGAATAGTTCCTGTAAAATTGTTAGCACCACCAGCAAATATTTGAAGACTAGGAAATTTCGAGCCAACATCTTGTGGTAATTGCCCATGAAGCATGTTTGAAGCAACAGAGAAAAAGTAAATAGAAGAAATATTGTAAATTGAAGAAGGGACTATACCAGAAAGATAATTTCCATAAAGTTGAAAAAACCCTAATCCTGAACACCGGCCAATCTCATCAGGAATCTTTCCATGAAAATTGTTTACTGCAAGTACTAGAGCAAATAGAGAAGAAAAGTTCCCTATCCAAGTTGGAATTGTTCCTGTCAAGTTGTTTCTTCCAAGACCAAGAACAACCAATTTAGATAATACGTTAAGCTGTATTGGAATCTCTCCTATAAAATTGTTGCCTGATGCTTCAAATACCGTAAGTTCTTTACAATGAGTGAGATTAGATGGAATTTTCCCACTAAAGGAATTGTAAGTCAAGTTTAAAATCTGCAACCGCCATAAACGCCCCATTTCTTGAGGAAGATCACCAGAAAAGATGTTGTCAAATAAACTGATCGCTGTAAGGAATGTGAGATTCCCTATAGAAGGCGGTATCGAGCCTGCTAATTTTTTAGTTTCTAACTTCAAAGATATCACTCTGTCATTTGAAGTGTTGCAAGAAACTCCAAACCAATTGCAGAAATGGACTGAATCATTCCAAGAACTCATGATATGAAGAGGATCTTCAGTTATTAGGTTCTTGAAGTCGAGTAAAGCGAGTCTGTCAGTGACATTTCCATGGTTATCTGTAGCAGCTGCCATTGTGGATGATTGTAAGCTAGAGCTTATGCATAAAACAAGAATCCAATGGAGAAGATTCTTTAGAAGCCCTCTGGAATTCAACAAAAAGCTGTTCATTTTCTTACAAAATGAAGACTACTTCGATCAAATATATGTGATAAGTGACATTTAAAAATAATATTCCAAAGAGGAAATAATAAAGAATCAGACAGAGAGTTAGGTCGCACCTGTAATAATAATTGGAGCTGTTACTTGTTAGGATACGTACTTATAGCTATTTAAGATCAAAGATATTTCCAGATTAAGTTATACCAATAATAGCTAGAGTAAAAATATTAAACTTCCTTTAACAGCTGTACTTAAAAAAATACATTGTATTATATTTAATTACAGTTCACCGAATAAAGATTAGTATTGCTCTGAAGTTTTAATATGAAAAAAAGAAAAAGAAAATTGAGCTCCCTGTTGAATAATCAAGAAACTGACTTACAGTGGAATACATGTTTTCAGAGATGATGAAAAATACTACCAAACTGGAAAGGAGAGGCTTTTTTTTTTTTTTTTTTTTTTTTTTTTTTTTTTATGGTTTTCAATTTATTAAATCAATTAAAACAAAGTGTTCCAATTGTGTAATTGCAAGTTGGAGGTTGAGAGTCAGGGTAGACATTAATAGTTCCAATGTCTTTTATGGCCACTTAGATATTATTTTAGCTATTTTATTTTATTTTATTTTATTTTTTGAAAATTATGATAGCTATTACTCTCTCCTTAGTTTATACTTCACAGTTTCTCAACTTTTATTTTTCTCTATTTATATCATATTTTTATAGAAAATATTTTTCTCTATTTAGATGATACTTTTATAAAAAAATTAAAATAGCATTATTTATTTGATTTAACTTTATCTTTGTTTAAATATCTAGATTTAATTCAAGGGTAATTTAATTGATGATTTTTATTTTTTTGTAGAATTGAGTAATTCATTTTTTAAAAAAATTAAAAAAATTATCACTTCACAGATGGGTCCACTTGGCATTAGACAATAAATGAGACCTATCATAATTAATACGCCAGTACAATGACCACGAATAGAATGGCTCTCATTTCATTCCATGAAATTTAAAATTGCATTTCATTACATTTCAAATATTTTTTAGAATTTAAATTTTTACTTTATATCATTTCATTGAATTTCAGTTTGGAATTCAATAGTTTGAAATTTTTTAACCATAATACAAATCTAACATAATAATATTTTTTAACATGTCAATTTTTAAATTTAATAAGGAATAATCACCATATTTTTATATATACATACTAAAAAGACATAATTATTTCGGCTCATAAAAGTCTCCAATAAGTTAAAAAAAAAAAAGACATAATTAAATTTTTAAAAATAATAAATTAAGGAGTATCAGATATAACTAAAACTTAAAATATTTAATATAGATAATAAGTATATTTCACCCTTAATATTTAATAATTCAGTTCATATAATTAACAACTTAATAATTAATAATAATATTATAAAATCAACAAAAGATAATATCATTATTATTAGGATATATCATTATATGTACTCACTAAATCCATTAAAAAGCGTTAAATCCACAAAAATATATACTATGAGTCTAAGCATTTTAAAATATTTCAAACCATATAGTTTAATAAAAAAAAAGTAAGATATTATAACTAAAATCATACTTTTTGACCCAAAAAAGTATATATGAGTATTCGAGCACATAGTATATATTAATTACTAATTAGGGTTAGGGTTAAAATATTTTATATAGAAGTTTTCTTAAACAATACAAAAATGAAAGATATTTTATTTTAAAACATATAATTACAAACTAAAGAATAATGAAATAAAAATTCGGTATATGGATTGGAATATGAAATTTTATTTTTTATTTTCATTTCATATTCCATATATCAATATTTTAAAATTACATTCCATTTTAAATTCGGTATTCCGAAATTCCATTCCAAATTAATATTTGGTTTGAAATTTTGATTTGAATTGAAATATTTTGGTCCAAGTTACACCCTTAGGTGAAGTTGAGACACTGTTACAGGGAAGCAAACAGGGTGGCTTATAGCTTAACTAATATGGCTGTAGAAGCTTCTCAACGGGTCAGTATCTTCACCACTTCTCTGGTTCCTGTGCAAGAGGTGGTTCGATGGGATCATTTTGGCCACAGTTAATTACTGTTTAGTTGTTTTCTGGGAACTGTAATTTTACTGACTCTTGAGTCTTGATTTTTAATCTATTAAATTATAGTAATTAATTGATTGCGTGTGTAATTGATTGTTAATTATTTGATCTTAGCTTTTCGTGGAGACTACCAGTTTGAAACTAAATTTGACAATTTACAACATAAAAATAATAGCTACAAATACATAATCAACTTAGTTTTAATACATTAAATTTACATCATAGATTTTGTGGTTTGAAGAGTAAAAAATACAGTTTAGAAAATAATTTCTCAATCTCATATCGATTTTGAATATTTTAAAAATCGAATGTCTAAGGTGGAGAGATATTTTGAGTATAAGTGAAATTGCCAATTCAATTGGTTGTTTTAATATAGCAAAGGATTATGACGATGACATAGTAATTGCAATGAACCAGCTGGTTAAACATGCAGTTCAAGAGTTTTTTTTTTTTTTTTTTGAAAAAAAAAAATTACAAGGGGTACTGCTACTTAAAAAAAAAAAACATGAAAAAATTTGCCATATATAAAAATTATTCAACAGTTTCCGGAAGGAATTCCGGTTTGACTGCGGTTTTAGTAGTTAAAGATTGATTCCTTACCATTCAATAGCATGATCTATACAACTAAGTGTAAACAATTCTTGTCCCTACCCAATAATCAAGAAACACGATGACTAATAGAATACATGAAAAGTTAAATGGGTAGTGATATACTGTAATAAATATTCTAGGAGCTTATACGTGAATATACTAAAATTTTTGCCATATATAAAAAAATGATATTGAGCGTCATGTACCCAAAAGATTTTGTAATGCTCGGTTAAGAATGTATTAAATGTCCGAGTTAGCCGTTTGGCCATTAAATTTATATTTTTGGCTCGAAACAAAGGATATATGCATTCTTTATAAAAACACACACCATTCTCTACGCATGAATACTTAAATTTATTCATATTTATAATGATAATAATATGATTCAGCTCTTATTACTCTTTATCTATATTATTCTTTGTTCATTTTCAGAACTATACCTATGAGATAGAATTTTTTATGGGTTTGAATTTAGATGAATTAAGAGAAAATGGTCCAACGTTTTGCAACTTGGAGGTTGAGAGTTGAAACTAGACACTAGAGATTAGAGAGTGCGAAAGTCCTTTATGGCCAGCGTCGCGCAGCTACCGATACCTTTTTCGCAGAAATAAATAAAGCCAAAGTTCTACTCTAGACAACGAAATCTGATAAGAACTTTAGACAACGAAATCTGATAAATGTTTACAGCCAGATCAGATCGAGTTGGACAAGTTGAAGCTTGTTATTTTTCCAAAATATAATGACACCTAATTAATTAAGATTAGCAACCAAAATAATTAGATTGTGACACTCTTTATTAATGCTTTCTGCGTTCAAAACTTTTTTTTTTAAGATATACAAATCACACTTTGCCGGCTATTATTAGGGATCGTCTAATCCGGCTCGAGACTTAGTCACAGTTAAGATTTTTTGTTCCTCCCAACAGATGTGTTTAGTAGGAATCGAACCCAAAAGCTATTTTCATATTGTCAAGTTGCACTGCCAACTAAGCTATAATCCATAGGTAAATGATTTAAAAATGAAATTCAGTTCCATAAGAGAATTTTTTATAATTTTTTTATAAAAATATCAAATTGAAAAAAAAAACCATTATAATGAATATAGTTAGTTATTAATGAAAGAATATAATTTTTTATAACAATATTTAATTCTCACTTATTAGTTTCAAAATATTTGATAGTTATTTATTAATTCTAAAGGGAAAATTATAATATGATCCCTGTGATTTACGAAATATAATTAGTCTGTCCCTTTTTTTTTTAAATATACTAATTTGTCTTTATATTTTGCTTCCGTTGCACTATTAGGTCCTTTTGTCCAATTTTTGTATCTTTTCGATTAAGTCAACAAGAAAACACAGAGGTTAAAAGAGAGATACTAAAATATTATAACCAAAAAATTACAATGCAGTCCCTATGGTTTGAAAAATACAACTAATCCGTCCTTGTCTTTGTTAAAATATACTAATTTGTCCCCATATTTTGCTTCTGTTGACTATTAGGTCTTTCTGTCCAATTTTTGCATTTTTTCTACTAAGTCAACAAGAAAACATAAAGGTTAAAGGAAAGATACTAAAATATTATACCAAAAAAATTATAGTGCAGTCCTTATGGTTTGAAAAAATACAACTAATCTGTCCTTCTGTTTTTAAAAATAAAAAAAATGTATTTTCATCATTTCACAAAGTACTTAACGAAAAAGGTGTAAAAATTGAACGAAAGAACTTCATAGTCTGATGGAAATAAACTGTAAGGATATTTTAGTCTATTTCCTAAAAGATATGGATAAACTAGTTATATTTTGCAAACCATATAGATCGTGCTGTAATTTTTTCCAATTCTAAATGATTATAAATCAACTGATCAAATAAAAATATCTATGTGAGAAAAAAAATTTTATTTTGTTCCATAAAATTGAATCGAGAAATGAGTTTGATTGTCTATTTTTTTATATAATATATAAGTCATCTTACGGATAATTTAAATTGAAGCAATTAGATGTCCCAATTAAACTTATATGACATGACCGATCAATAAAAATACTCCAGCACTCAAACTTTATCATATATTTCATATGACACACTAGATAGAAATCATATTCATTATGATTCACTTTCAAGATGCCTTGACGGTGAAACGAAGGAATTTCGAATAGTTCATTAATGCGGATAAAGTCAAGAAAAACCTCTGAAATTATTCTAATGTTAGACTTTAGATATATATTAATTCTGAATCGAATCTCTTTAAAAAAATGATCTTTTATTTCACAGTTGCATACTTCAGTCTCCTTACGAATTTTCGTTATTGGATTAACCATACATTTTACATGTTTCTCACAATTCACATAGCATTATCAAATGATAAAAGTTTTAGATAAGAAACTACAATGCAATTGAACAATTGCATCGATGAATGGATCCATTTGAAAATAATTAAATGATAATAAAATTTTTAAAGATTGATATCCCTTATGATACGGATTCACTATCACCAACCACCTATGGAGCTCTAGGGAGCAAGGACCACAACAATGGCAATCCATTAGTACTTCCTAGTGGACCAATTACAAGAGCCGTGCAAAGAAATATGGAGCAACCATGTCCTTATACATTCAAGAACAAGTCACACAAGAGCTCCATAACCTTGCTTTCAACAAGTGCTATGAAGAACTTGAAGGAATACCTAAGTTTCTCACATTAATGGAAGCACATGTTGAGTTGGAACCTGAATTTCCAACATATGGCATGCCTAGACCGTGCTAGGATAGCACGCCCGTGCAAGGTGGCACGCCCAGGCCGTGCTAGCGTCTGCCTCTAGCAAGATTAATTAGTCTAATTTTGCTTATTTTGAGTTGTATCAATAATAATGGGTTGGGCCTCCTATAATTCGCCCCCCCCCCCTTTAGATTTTATCCTAGATTTGTTTAGATTTAGCTAATCTTTAGTTAGTTAGGATTTGTTATTCCTAAATCCTTAAGTTGTTAAGATTTGTTAGTCATATCTTTAGTTGGTTTAGATTTGCTGAATCCTAATCCTTAGCTGATTTAGATTAATTATTCTAAATCCTTTAAGGATCTGGACCTCTTAGATTAGTATAAATAACTTGTTATATTGTAATCACTCAATCAATGAAATAGAATTTCTTCAACTTCATGCTTAGGCGTGTTTCTTGCTTTAGAGAGGGTGTGAGATTGCATTTTTCTAATTGCATCAAGAATCAAGGTAAACTTATCAATTTACTTGTGGCGTTTATCTTATTCTTTTACTCTATTATTGGTGTTCTTGCTTCTTTAAGCTTTGGGTGCCATAGAGGGGAGTTTAGTTTGATCTTGGATCTCTTCCAAATCTTGTCATAGAGTTCTTGAAATAAATTTCCATAGGGTTCCGCGTCACCTTATTTCTATTCAGCTACGTACTAATTGTTCCTTGATTTTGTTTAAGTGATTGTTTAATCTTTGTCCTAGAATAAATGAGATAAAATGGATTAATATTGGCGCGATTTGACTCGTTCTTAGATATTAGTTTTGAACCTGTTTTGACAAACATGCTATAGATGAGTTAGGAATTAATTCTAATTTTAAATATTTAACTAACAGTGCAGAGGAAACATTAATTAGCCTTAAAAGTATACAATATAAATATCTTTTTATTAATATCGTTACCGAACATATTTCTGGTTTGGAAAATATCTTTTATCTTTGGTTTATTATATACAATTGAAAATTGATTATATAAATATTTTTAAATTAATTATAATTAAAAATATTTTTATTTCTTTTATCCCCTTATTGTTTTTTCAATTGCACATTTACCTTTCACTAGTCTTTTTTATGATATGTGTTGCACGTTGACAATACTCGTTATATTTCATTTTTTATACTTTTTTAATTTTTTATCTATATAATATTAAACCATAAGTTTTTCTTTAGATTACAATAAATACAATTGGTTACTTGCAATGTTATTTCTTATGTACTTGATTGTATTTTATATAATGAAGTGGTCTCAAAATAAAGTTTAATCCAATCCTTATACCTAATCATTCAGTCCCTAATTTTTAAATACAGATTCTTAAAACTATTATAGGTGCTCAAAAAGAAAATTAAGTCATCATTCCAATCCTTGCCATTAATCCCAAATTAATATCTATATATATAGCTATAATGAAAAATAATGATAAATTTTTTTACTGGTAGGTAAAACAAAAGAAATGAGAAGATAATCTGAATTAATAATGACAAACATTTTGGCTATATTGATAATATTACTTACCTAATGCATTAGAGAAAGGAATTTATGAACATACACACAAACTCTTGAAACCCAAAAAAGACCTAAAACAGAAATATATAGTTCTAATTTTTTTTCAATTTCATAAACATTATTTTCTTTCAAGTCGAATATATTTAGGATATAAAAGAAAAAATATCAAAAAAATTAAAAAAATGCTTAAATTGCTATAAATATCTTACTAAATTAAAGTGATAGTGGTTACAAATTAATTCAATAACGAAAAATAAAATAAAAATAACAAATTTTTATTAAGAATTAAACTCGTTTAAGAACTTAACAGATAACAATAAATAAATTATATTAAAAAATTACTAATTTCAATTTCAAAAATAACTCTGGAAATGCTATAATTTAATTAAATTTAGTTTTGATGGACAAAAAAAAAGCCAACTCAATAAATAAAAAGCACAACACAAATCATGCTAAGATCCAATATTGGTCAGTTAATAAGTTTATTCAAGTATTTTGTTTTTCTATTATTCTAAGTTGTAAAATAAAAATAAAAAAATAAATAAGTTAATTAAGTAATAAAAAAAAGCTTACATAAAAGAAATGTTACATCTCTCCAAATAAACCCACAATTTTTTTCTACAACCATATAAACAAAAGAATAGCATACCTTTTTTCTTTTTTATTATATATGTTTATTTATTTAAAATGATTTTTAAAAATTTTATCTAATCAAATAATAAAATATAATTTTTCTTTTTTTCATCTTAACCATAAGTATCCCCAGAGGTATCCCAAGTTCACTGAGCTAGAACTAAATCCTACTCGTACCAAGTCGGCTCAAGAAAGGATAAAGTGCTCCCAGCGATTATTTGCTCTATTCATGAGGATGAATTAATCCTCGACCTAATCAATCCGCGACCTCACCTAAGGGAAAAGAGTGTCGAACCACTCATTCAAATACTCGTTGATATAAAAATGTAATTTTTAAATTGGTTACGACTAAAGCTATTTTAGGATATTCTTTCCCTTATTCTTATATTTATATATAGTACAAATAGGTAGATAGATATAAAAGTATAGATTTTTTTGCAAGGTAAAAGCTGTAAATATGAAAAATTTAAATCAAGACTCAAATAATTCTTCAATTAAAAAAATAAAATTGAAATATAGGTAGAAGAAAAATATATATTAGCTAATGATAATAGCTTCTTTTTTTTTTTTTTTTTTTGAAGGGAAATGAATTTTTATTATTGAGAAATAGAATCATAGGAGCTAGCATAAGAACATGAGCATACTTATTGGGTTGTCTCCTAACCCAAGCCAATAAAACATCATTAATTTGCTTAAAAGAAGTTTAGAATCTTTGATAAGCAACCCCACTCTATAAAATCTTCATGCTTACCATTAACTGCTTGGCTTACTTCCAATGTTTTATTTAACAAAATTAGTTGTTTTGGTAGTTATTGATTGTTTTAATAACGTTTAGTTGTTAGCAATTTTAGTAGTTTTCATAAAAAACTAAAAGTTAAACGTTACATAAATTAGTCCATGTTCGGCAGCAGAATTTGAAATAGTGTTTAGTGTTTTGATTTTGTCAAAACACTATCTTAATTAATTTTAGCGTTCGGTAATATAATATCTATCATAGCGTTTAGAGTTTGAAACAGTGTTTCATGAAATGTTATCTTCATTATCGTTTAGCATTCTCTAATTTTGTTATGACACCTATATCTATCACTTGTTATTTACTTTTTTCTCTACTTTCATACCTATTTTATGTCTTTTTATATTAAACAGCTAATTAAATAGTTATTTATACAGAATACTTTTATTCGAAACCGCTTTATAAATAGCTAACCACTGATAGCTAGACATGGCCACTGTTCCGAAACCGCCGGATCCGATTCCTTAACAGTTCCAAAACCAACGGTTCTAGCCGGTTCTTTGACCGGTTTTTCGGCGAATCGCATAATTTTAAATTTTAAATTTTTTATGATCGGTTTTCAAAATTCAAAATTCAAAAATTTGTGAAATAATTTCTAAAAAAAAAACACTTAAAAAATTAAAAAAATGCTTGAATTAAATTTTTTTAAAAAAAAAAAAAAAAGCCTTCAACTGAATTTATTTTTTGTTTAAAAAATTTGGAACTTAATTTTTTTTTTAAAAAAAAGGGCTTGAACCTAATTTTTTTAATTAAGTTGACTACATATCCTCTTAGGGTTTAGAGGAATCAAAGCCTACATAGTTCTTACTTACCTTATACTAATTTCACCCCTTTTACCTTATTCGCTATTTCCACTACCGGTTGATGTTCCCATTGAGGACCCATTGTAAAGATCATATAAATCTTCATTTTTTTTTTTTTTGAAATTTTCTTTTGCTCTTATTTCGGACTTGCTCCAACCATCCACGCATGATTGTGCTTCTAGTGAATCGGGTGCCATACGAGATCGTGTTTCATCAAGTATGTTTCTTCCTTGACTAAAAGCTTGTTCAAGCGCAACAGTGGAGACCGGAGCTGCTAAAACTTGTTTTGCAATTAGAGAAAGTATTGAAAATGTATAAGGGTAATGACTCCACCAATCTAAATTTGAAAATTTATTATATGCATAATTATTACCAAACTCGAAAGAAGTGGTTAGATAATTATCAAATTCAGAAAAAGAACCAGATTCCCTAGGGTTTTTTTGTCTTTGTAGTAAAATACGTTCGGCAACAGCAACACTTACCCTTTCAGTTGGAAATGATTGATTATTGAATTGAGAAGAATTAGAAGAAGATGAACTATAAAATTGAACAAATTCACTATATAATTCTATAATATTTTGTCTAACTTCATGCGACACTATCTTCTATATCAAGATTTAATTCATAACAAGATTTAATTCATAATAAAGAGTCAAATATTCAAATAAAACTTCAATTTTACATCTAGGATCAAATACACAAGCAACAAGATAAAGGGGTGATACATTTTTAAAATAAGATAACCATTTTTTTATTGAAAAAACACAATCTTGTAATATAAAATCATTTTCAAATTCTTAGAGTGCACTAACAATATTAATGCATATAAACAAAAATAAATGAGATGTGGGATAATAAACCCCACTAAATTTATAGGTAATATTATTAAAAAATTTTAAAATATCTAAAATTTTTGTACAAATATCTCAATTTTCTGAATATAAATTAATTTCTTCAATTTTGTTAGTAACAAAAATGCACAATAATTCTTTATACAAAAATGCACAATAATTATTTATACAAAAAAGATTTGTTTAATAATTCATATGTTGAATTTCAACGAGTTGGGACATCCATTGGAAAACGTTTTGGTCTTTTATTATTTTCCTTACAAAATTTAACTCAACTTTTCATCACTTGGGGATGTCCCCATAAATATGAAATAGTTTTTCTAATTGGAGAAATATAAGATTTAAGAACTTTTAAACCATCTTATACACATAAATTTAAAACATGGCAAGAACATCTTATATGAAAAAATTTTCCACTAATATTTGGTTCACAAATATTTTTAAGTTTAGTAATTGATTTAGTGTTAACAGAAGCATTATCAAATGAAATTGAAAAAAAAAATTTTTGTCAACTTATATTCATCTAAAATTGAAACAATTATTCTATAAATATTGTTTGCAGTATGTTTATCATCAAAAGCACGAAATGCAATAATTTTTTTTTAAATTTTCCAATCATCATTAATCTAATGACATGTAATGCCATATAATAATGCATTTGCCAATGATCACTCCAAATATCACAATAAATTGACCCACGAATTTTCATTTCAGAAAATAAAAGTTTTAACTATTTTTTTCCTTTTTTATATAAAGAAATAATATTTCATTTTACAATATTTCTTAGCACTCTTTTAGCAGAATGATTTAAAACTTTTTGACAATATTGATTAAAACCTACTTTTTCACCAAAACTAAAAGATAAATGTTCCATAGAAATCATTTTACTAATTCTTCTTTTTGTTGTTTTTCAGAATATTGAAGTAAAGAAATGTTAGAAGATGCGTACCCGAAAATTTGTGTTTGAGACCGATCAACTCCTATTTTTGTTAGATGTTTTGCCTCCAAATGTTTCCAAAATGATCCATAACCGCCCAATTGTTTGAATTTATAAGATTTTCGATAATAATTGCAAATTTCACCGAACATTTTGTTGCCTTTGAATTTCTTTGTGAAATGAATGGCGAATATGTCGAAACTTTGTCTTGCTCTTCGAAGAAGTTGTGTACCTTGCTATTGCTCTTCCTCTTCCTCTTATTGTAATTGCTCATCATTAAATTCAGATTCTTGAGTTGAAATTTTCAAATTTTCATTTGGATATCCCTCAAGATTATATTGGTCGGAGTGAAATCGAAAATGTCATTTGTAGGGATAGATGAATATTGTGTTTCTCCGATCTTTTCCTTGCCTTTAGCGAAACTTGAGTTTTCTCTACTTGCCATTATATGAAAATAATATGTAATTTGAAAAATTTAATAAAAAAATTAGAGACAATAATTAGAGATTGGAATTTGAATAAAGTAATTCACAATAATTTGGACAAATAATTGGAGATTTGACTTTGAAGAAATTATCTTGCAATAGTTTTGACAATAATTTGTGAATGGAAATTAGAAAAATTATAGAGTAGAGAAGAATAATATAGAGTAGAGAGAGTAAAGATAATTTTGTGTGAGGAGATTGTAAATGAAATGAGGTATTTATAATAAATCCAAAAATATTTACCAAACCGAATTGACTAAATTAAATAAATTAATCAAATTGGCCGAAACTTAAATCTTAGACATACAAATAAAACTCCAAATAACCACAACAAACAGCATAATCATGTCAAGCCTCCAAAACCAAGATAATTCACCTAATTGACTTGCAGCATCGGATGCTTTCACTTTGTACGTAACAACGATAAAAGCCTTGTCATGACTTCTGAAATCAAACCCATAGTGAAAACATCTCCAGCAAAATTAACTATATTGTTGCTGGGATTAGATTTATCTACAACCATTTATGTTTCTACTTACAGACCAAATTAGTGAAAATAGTACTATTTGGCATACTAACCTACTGTACAAATACATGACTAGTTATACATAATTTTTCTTTTATTCTCTGCAAATTTCTTTTTTCTTCTTTTAGTAGAAAACATTTCTTTTCAAATCACTATTTAGAAAAAAAAATTACATATCGTTGTTTTTAATTATACATTGTTTCAATTTCTTTTCGATAAATATTTTTTTAACTTGATAAAAATCTTTCATTTCTTTCTTATAAATTACTTTTATTTATTTTAATAATTTTAACTACATTCTTATTCTTAAAAAAGTACTTCTTAAATATATATTATAATAATATAACTCAAGTAAGGAAAATTTTAAAAAAATAATTAAATGAAATAAAGTAAAGTATGTGTAAAATAAAATACTAAAAGTGAATAAAGTGACACAATTGCTTTTGTAAAACCATATACATATATATTTCATTACTGAAAAATAATTACTGTTGAAATTTCGAAGAATTATTCATTTTACCCTTCTAAAATTAAAAATATTTTTAAACTTTTTTTATATTTATTTCTATTCAATTTTACATTTTTTCTATTATTCAAAAGTAAAAAAAAAAAATTAATTTTAAGAATTTGTTAAAAAAAAAATTCCTAATTTAGTTCCAGACTTGATTTTGGATCTATGTTTAACGATTTTAAAACTTTTGGGCCAAATTGTATCTTTGTCCGTTCTTAATTTGGTCCAAATTTCATTTGCATTACAAAAATCCACGACTATATATACACACCCTTCTTCTCAAACCTCTTTGATTCGCCATTTTCACATCCATCACTCTCTCAACTTCTTCTGAAGCGAAAGAGCCAAGCCCAAGCAGATTAGCTTGGTTCATTTCTATCTGTTTCCGATCTTTTATCTGCAATTTAAAGGTAAGCATCGATCTGTGTTATCTCTTTAATTTCAATTATTTTGCTTGTAGTTTGCGTAGATCGTGATTCTATACTGCGTCGAGTTAGATGCGAAATTGGTTGCCTTGATCGGTTTGTCTTTCGATTACATGTTGCCGATCTGGGTTTTTTGTGCTTTTTTGTTGTTGTTGAAGGTGAGATCTGGAGTTAGGTATAGCATGTGAGTTTGTAGGTATCAAATTTGTTGAGATCTGAAGCTGAAGTTTAAATTAATGATTGTTTGATTTTGTTGCCTGATCTGATTTTATCATATCTGGATCTGTGTTTAGATTATTTGATCTGTTTATCCAATTTGGTTTTGATTTTCCTTTCCGATTTGTAGAAATCGTCCTTTTTTTTGTCATTTGATCTAATATTTGAACTGTAAATGATAAGTGTAGATGACTAGTTGTATGAAAGAAGCTATTATACTGATCTGAATTTGAGATTTAGCTATACTGGATCTGAAATTATAAAAATTTTTACTGAAACAAGATTTTCTTTTGGTAATTGTGAGTTGATGTTGGCTTACTGCATTGTTATAATAACATTATTTTGGAACTTGCTTGTGGTTGTAGAGTAAGGAACCCTATTTTCATGCACATTTTTTATAATGCATTTGATTCTGAACCATTGGAGCTTTATGTGGATTTAAAATCCTATTTGTAAATTGACTGGTTTGGAACATGGATTGTGCGGGTTTGAAATGCATGAAAAGAGTTTGCAAACGTTCTTGTGTGTTAGCATTTTGATTTTATGTTTGTACTCATTTCTCTCCATGATTATGCAGGTTTTAAAAAATGGCTGATGCTGAGGATATCCAGCCCCTTGTATGTGATAATGGAACTGGGATGGTCAAGGTCAGTTAATTATATTCCTAGAAGTGAAATAGAGTATGTGCTTTTGTTGTGTCATTTTCTGAATAGCTAGGTTATTTGTGCAGGCTGGGTTTGCTGGTGATGATGCGCCCAGGGCAGTATTTCCCAGTATTGTTGGAAGACCTAGACACACCGGTGTCATGGTTGGGATGGGTCAGAAGGATGCCTATGTCGGTGATGAAGCACAATCTAAAAGAGGTATTCTGACCTTGAAATACCCAATTGAGCATGGTATCGTCAGCAACTGGGATGATATGGAAAAGATCTGGCATCACACTTTCTACAATGAGCTTCGTGTTGCCCCTGAGGAACACCCAGTGCTTCTCACCGAGGCTCCACTAAACCCTAAAGCCAACAGAGAAAAGATGACTCAAATCATGTTTGAGACCTTTAATGTGCCTGCAATGTATGTTGCCATCCAGGCCGTTCTATCTTTGTATGCCAGTGGTCGTACAACTGGTTCGTATCAGTTAACTCTAATGATGTGGACTCTAGATCCATTGTTCCATAAATGATTTTTTACTGAATTATCATTTACCTATGACAGGTATCGTGCTGGATTCTGGTGATGGTGTGAGCCACACTGTGCCAATCTATGAAGGATACGCTCTTCCACATGCTATCCTCCGTCTTGACCTTGCCGGTCGTGATCTCACTGATGCTTTGATGAAGATTCTCACTGAGAGAGGGTACATGTTCACCACCACTGCTGAACGGGAAATTGTCCGTGACATGAAAGAGAAACTTGCATATGTTGCACTTGACTATGAGCAGGAACTTGAGACTGCCAAGAGCAGCTCCTCAGTTGAAAAGAACTATGAGCTTCCTGATGGCCAAGTCATCACGATTGGAGCTGAGAGATTCCGATGCCCAGAGGTCCTTTTCCAGCCATCTCTCATCGGAATGGAAGCTGCAGGCATCCACGAGACTACTTATAACTCAATTATGAAGTGTGATGTGGATATAAGGAAGGATCTTTATGGTAACATTGTGCTCAGTGGTGGTTCCACTATGTTCCCTGGTATTGCTGACCGTATGAGCAAGGAGATCACCGCCCTTGCTCCAAGCAGCATGAAGATTAAGGTGGTTGCACCACCCGAAAGAAAATACAGCGTCTGGATTGGAGGATCTATCCTTGCATCCCTTAGCACTTTCCAGCAGGTGAATTTTCTTTTCTCCCACGCTTCTTAGTTCTACTTATATAGGTTGTGAATTAAGACTGACATGATCACTTTATCTTGTATCAGATGTGGATTTCCAAGGGTGAGTATGATGAGTCTGGTCCATCCATTGTCCACAGGAAGTGCTTCTAAGCTTTACAAGTGCTTTGCTGGCGAGTTATTTTTTGCATTTAGTTGGCTTTTTTCGTGTCAAGGTGTCATGTGAACTAAATTATGGTTGATGTGAAGAAGTGTTGAGATGGAATCATTGAAGGAGGGTATATCCTGATCTTGATGTATCAAAATAGCTTTCCATCTGTTGCTATTCATGTATGTTAATGCCAGAAGTGAGAGGTTTAATGGAATGGCGCCTCCGGATGTGATATTAGACACTTTGGTACTCAAGTCGTTACTTTCCTCGCTATCTCTTATGGTTCAACCATGTCTTCTTTAGTAGGATGTTTGTAGCTGGAGAGTGATTGTGATGTTTTTTTTTTTCCCTTTTCTTTTTTTTCATTTGGTTTCAATTTTCTTCAAAATTGAAGGGTTTTCCTCCCTTGAGAACATTAATGTTAATAGTTATTGTATGAGAAATTTTATCTAGTGTCAGTTTGCGGTCAAAAACTTATGGAACTTATTCTTAGTACTATGTTTGAAAGGATCTGCTTATTTTATGGATACTGAATTTTGGTTTTTTAGGTGATTTTGGAGATAACCTGCACTGGGTCATTCGGAAGTATAGTTAACTAGAGCTAGACATTAAATTTTGTGCCTTGTTCAGCATAACTTTTGTTCCTACAATTGTGGTTTATGCGTTTTAATTTGGGAAAATTATTATTTTATGGGATAATGCTGTATTTGGTATATAAATTTTATTTTATTTTTTTATTTGGCTGTTTGATCGGAAAAATACAATCGAGTGCTTGGACTTTTAAAATTTGCAATTGAGTGAGTTTTTGGCTGATTGACAATTGAAAAATTGAATGGGCGAAGTGAGTCGTACAATTGCTTTGCTGGCATCCAATTTGGCCCCACATTGTGCCACATCAGCCGATACACGGATCCAACATGGAAATGCTAATGAAAATTCATGATGTATCCTTTTATTTTTCGCCGCCCTTCCTTTGGATTCTAGTAATCAACAACAGCCAAAAACCTTTCGACCGTCTCTCTCCACTGTTTTCTACTCATTCCATAAATCCAAACTGTCGAATTCTATATATGTAAATTACAAAAATCTTTAAAAAATAGACAAAATTAAGACACAATTTTGTTTTTTCAATTTTAAAAAGTGCAACTGAAAAATTGTTGTTTAAAAAAACTGATTTTTTCTTCGCAAGTTCAGGAGATAAATTGTATAAAAAAATTGCTTTTTATACAAATTATGTATTACTTCCTAAATTAAACCTTATTCCATTTCTCAATAAAAACTCTCAAATTACAAGTTTCAAAATCTCTTTTTACCGTCAATTATCTGTTATCTGATTGGTTTTCCTACTTCTCGTAGAAAATGTAGAGAATATTCAAATCCTCTCTACCATAAAAGTTATTATCACAACGTTATTTCGAATCATGCGCCTAATAAATTCTAAGATACCTATGTTTTTCAAGGATAAAATAACATTTAATTTCAACTATCAAATTCAAATGGAAACATTTTAACAAAAATTTAGTTGATTTCTTTTGGAGGCGTAGTCTTGTAAACTTTAACATCGATGATGAATTATGGATGACTTGTAATTTGGTTTTGAACAAATTGACACGCTTAGCGTCTTCTATTGACGGTATTAATTTCTTTCTTCTCTGGTTTTATTGAATTAAAAAATTTATAGGTTTCTTGTTTATTAAGGTGGAGTAAAACCGTTAAAAGGACGTTTGATGAACCTTTTAATCAACGATGCCAACAGTTACGTTTTATATTTTTTTTTTTTATCAACCGTTAATTGATTTATAGTTATATTTTATTTAGATTATATTGACCCCAAAAAATAATTATTAATAATTTTTTAAAGAAATATTTTTAATGATCATTTTATTTATATTTATTTAAAAATAATAATTCTTATTAAATATTATTTTAAAATTTTAATTAGATTATTTATTTATATAATATAATAAAAAATAATATATTCACCTTAAAAAATTAAAAAAATTGTGTAATTATATATCATAATATATAAAAATAATTATGGCCTTAAATGGTAATTTACATTTTATCAGTAATCACTATTAAAATTTTACTAAATACTAATATTTATCAACTAACAAGCAACTATTCTAAGCTATCAATCGGTATGAACAACTAAACCAGATGAGTCATAAATAAAGCTAGCTCCGCTTAATCATCTTAGAATATGAAAATATCAAAATAATTATACAATGGAATAATGATATCATATCACCTAAATAAATAAAATAAAATAAGACATTTATTAAAGAAATTAAAAAATTTTAAAAAATTGAAAATAGTTAACTATCTCCAAACAAGTTCTAATCCTCATTTCTCAATTATAAGCTCCCATTAAATTTGTCATAATTGTTTTAGTTTTTTTATCTTTCAAAATGGTATTTATTTTTATTAAATTATCATTTTCTTTCATGTTGTATCAGCATTCTATTATATAATATTTTCGAAAATATCATTAGACCACTAACTAACTACCATCAAATAGTCTAAATATCATATTAGCCTTTGATCTCTTGGACTTTTTATATTATATATATATATATATATATTTTTTTTTTTTTTGAGATAAGACTTTTTATATTATATTAATTCAATGCTAATTAATGACATTAGATCATTCTAAAGGGATGGAAGGAAGGCATGATCTGGGTCTAGTTGGCTCAATCAAATTAAATTGAGACAGCATAATAAATAGTACAACTTGTGTATAAGAATATATTACGTATAAAAACATGTTAACTGAATTAATTTATAAATATTTATATATATATGCTTTTGACAATTTTAAAATAATTTAAGAATATATTTACAAATACCACTCCCTATCACCATCCAATTAATTTATACTTGTTAATGATTTCCAGATGATAAACATCCTCAATTTTATACTGATATTTGAGAGACATTACAACGTGTTATTTATTTATTTATTTTGTTGTTTGGACCACTTTTTTTTTTTTTTTTTTAAATTATTAGTGCAGAACAATTGACATACAAAGAGATAGTCCAATTTAGAATTCAATTTATGACCACTTGTTCTGTAGTAGGTCCTGGTAGAGTTTCTATCATCCTTCTTTTATTGTAGATTGTTTTATCTATTGATTCTCAATAATAAAATCATCTATATTAAAAAATTAATTTAAAGTAAAATTATAGTCCATCAATTTTTTTTGTTTGAAAATAAAATAAATTACAAAGAAAAAAAGATTTAGTCAATAGAAGTTTTAATACTTTTTTTTATTAAATAAAGATAATTAAATAAGGATAAATAATAAATTCCTTGAGATTTAATTGAAATTATTTTGTCATCCTTTGGAGAAATTACATAAAGTCTCTAAGGGTTAGTCCTGTTAAACTATTTAGTCTTTCAATTTTCAAAAAATTCTAATTTTGCTGTTAAATAATGGACTAAATAGTAATTTATTAGTAAGTGAAAGGGGCTAAATGACAATAATATATATGTGAAAGATTAAATATTCAAATATCACAAGGTGTTTAATATTGGATAGGTACTCCCTCTGTTCCAAACTATAAATCATTTTAGAGTGATATTTTTGTCCAAATTTCAGAGACTACGCCTATATTTGCTGCTTCTTTAACAATTTCAGAGTCTACTTCAATCACAATAGGCAAATTCCCACTTCTAACTAATGATGTTGGACACGCTAAAATCACTTCTTGAATAATGCAATCTGAAATTAATATATACATTTTCTTTCTCATCTATTTGTGGTCTTACATAAAAACATGAGTAGGAGTTAAGTTTACGTTGGAGGTATACTAGGAAAACAAAACCTTGTACAAATTCAACTTGCAAAGTGTAATGATGTGAGAGATGAGTGCTGATGTGAGATAAATGATAATTTGTAAAATTACTTTTAATTTGCTGTGGAATATATAAGTTCACCCCCGAACTTTATAACTTTAATATTGTGACACTCTCAATTTTTATTTTGACCAATTAACCACTTCAACTTATAAAACTACACCTATTAAATATTTCAATTTTTAAATTTATTTTATTGAACACTTCAACTTGCAAAATTAGACCAATTAAACACTTGTTTAATGTTGAAATTTAAGAAAATTATTGTTCCAAAAGTAATGGTAACTATATAACAAGTTGGTATTTTAGATATAAAAACCAAAATTTCTAAAAATTATTGATATTGACGCCGAAATATTTGTAATATAATCAAAATTTACAAGTTCAAGTGCATAATAAATCATTCGCTAAGATCAGTAATATCTCCAAACAAAAGATTTCAATTTTTTATAATTGCATTTCTTATTTCTATAAGAATATTATCATGTACTCAACTTATATTCATTATTAATGAATTATTGAGTTTTTTTAAAAAAAGATAAGCCTTTCTCAAAATTCATGGTACCACAAGATTAAAATTGTAAAGTTTAAATGTGAATTTATGTATTTAGCCTTTGATTTTATTATAATTTAGGGGAATTAATATTTTCTTAATCCTCGTGCATAAACTTTAAACGACTATATTTAAGACCGAGTGAATGTATATTTTGTATCATCTTTTCTTAATTTTGAATTTTGATTTAATTAATTATTACTATTATGGAAATATTAGTTATTTCTTATGAATTTGTTATTTATAAAATTATCTTATGAATCATTTTACAATCTATTCCATCTATTTCAAGATATAAGTCATTTTAGAGTGATTGCTTTATTTCAAAATATAAGACGTTTGAAGAGTAATAAATTATATATTTTTTTTCAATTTTATTCTTATTTATATTAAATATAATAACTATCTATACAAATTATTTTTAATTTTATAATAATTTAAGTGGTCTATATTTACCATTGATTTTATAATTGAAAAGACTTTACAGTCGTTTGATGTAAAGAAAGGAATATTGGATTTTCGCAAGCTGGTAAAGAAAGGAAGAAAGAGAAAGAATCATGGACTTAGGTAGGGACATCTATTACCAAGATAAACAATAATTAAAAAAAGATGTCCCTAACTGACTTGCTAATATTTTTTGGAGATGTCCACATTATTTAAATTTCAATATCTATATCTATTAACAACTTACTGGATATTTAAATAATGTGCATTCTCTCCATTTCTTTTTAATTATTGTTTTTCTTGAATAAAAAAATATATTCCTTAGCAAGTTAGTTAGTGACATCTCATCCGCCAAATAATAGAGGATTAAGTAATAATGGGAACCTTAATTATCAAGAGATTTTAAATTAATGTCGTGTTGGTTTCACCTTTGACTCTTGTTTAAGAAACACAACAACAACAAAAAAAAATCTATAAGGAGTACGAAATCGTTGAAACGAGCTCAAAACTAACTTATCTCACATGTTGTTCTGAAAGTTAATTCCTGGTTAGGTAATTATACAATTAGTTTATCGTTAAGTTTTTATGGTTAAGTTATCATGTTCTTCCTTTTTATCCCGTTGGATCTTTCATTGGATTTTTCATGATCATAATATTACCGCTGTTTAGCCAAACAAATATTAAATTACCAACGAATATTAATCTGAGTGATTCGGTATTCTTCTCCTTAAATGAAGTCAAGGATTCAATCCTCATGAATTGAGCAAATACTCATTGAGAGCATTTTATCTCTTATTGGATCGACCCGATGGGAGTAAGATAACTTGATAAATAGATATATATTACCTCATTAACTTATCGAATAAGTTCCAATCAACTTGTATTTATATTATATTTAAACTAATAAAATAATTTATAAAAAATAATTATATCCCTAATAAGCATGTTATGTTTTAAAAGTAATTACTGTCAAAATTTTATCAAACATTAGTATTTATCGCCTAATCATTATCACTAATCCGTCACAGTATCCGCTGCGAATAATTAGTATGAATAGTTAGACCACGTGGGTCCTAAACTGTACTAGGAAGGGCTTTGAGGGGACAGTCGTGAAGAGCGAGATACAAAGTGGATACTTGGAGAGCTTTGAAAGGAGCAATGCCCTTCTTTTCCTTTTTCTTTTTTTTTTTTTTTTTTTCTAATAATAATAATATATGGAATTATAATAACAAGGGAAATTTTTGAAAGACATAATTGCTGCAAATAAAACATCATTAACATTCTTAACAAATAAAATATCTAATGGAATCCAAATTCTGTTGCTTCACTTAACCAATGGAGTTATAATAACATATCAATAGCGCAAAGTTACGGCAAAAATCAACATTTTTTACATGAAAACAGAAAACGGATATGTTGGTTGATAAAAAAGTCTGCAAATATCCTAAACTCATTGGCTTCCAAATTCTGTTGCTTTACTTAACCTAGCTAGGTAATAATCCTATAGATACTGCAAGATTACAGGAAAAGACACATGAATTACTTTAAAAATAGGTTAGTTACTAGAAAAGGCGTCGTTTGTCTATAAAGGAATACTTTGTTAATTTTTTAAAATAGATTAGTTACTTTAAGAATAGATTAGTTTTTTTTTTTTTTTTTTTTTTGAAAATATTAAGAATAGATTAGTTAGTTTAAAAAAATATCAAGGGATCTTAAAATTAATTTTTCCCTTCTGTTAGGATATTATGTCGTTGTACAGTGTATACAATTGTTTGATTCAATATAAACAGTTTTGACCTCAAATATTTTAGTTTTAAAATAATAAAAATTTTACAAACTAAAATAGATTATGTCTTTCTTTTTTTTGGTGTCAAAACTTTGAAAAGGAAAGAGATAAGTATTAAATTATTTAATTGTTAATATTTTGTTAAAATAATTTTAATTAACTTTCTTTATGGGTCTATATATATATATATATGCCTTTGTTATTTTTATTTTTATATATATCTTGGTTGTATTTAAGTAACAAGATGGTATTCATTGTCAGTTTTTGTGCATTCTACTTAATTTGTCTTCTCAATATAATCAAAAATATATTCATGCTAAATCTAGAAATTCTTTAAAAAAAAAAAATCCCTTACAGTGTGTTCTATAAAAAATTTCTAATAAAAAAAAGGTAAGAAATAAAATTATTTATAAATTAAGTTAAATTTAAACATGAAGTTAAAGTTACTCTACTTATAATTTGGAGGTCGCAGGTTTGAGATAGAAATAATTTATCTATAAAAATACGAAAAATGTACATACATCGGCCTTTTGCCGGATGGAATAGTTCCTATATTGAGTCACTTTTTTGAACCAATAAAAAGTCAAAATATATATTATAACAGGAAATAAATATTATACATCATTTTAATAATTTTGAAGACATATATGAATGTGTACAGTGTTAATTGAGGAAAATTACATCCATGAAAACAATTTGTGTGGATTCACAAAAAAACAATTGAATGCACATGACAAGGCAAAGCCACTGTCAATCTTTTAAGGCATGAAAAGACCATATATATAACTACTGGCTGCAGTTTATAGCAAAATAAATGGTGGGTCTTTGAGTGGTACAACTCCATGAAAGCTCCAATTATCGAACTACCGCAATAACATTATTATGTGCTTCTCTAAAAAAAAATTATCCTTTTTTTTTTTTTCTTTTATACTTTCACAAAGTTTCTTTATCCATTTTAACGGTCCACGGTAAATTTGACTAGTTTTTATTCGTCTTAAACTATGGTGATTAATCTTATAAGTACTATTTGCTGCTGAATTATTCCGTTTTAATTAAATGATTAATTTATGTTTCAATATTATAGGAAAAGTTCATATTAATTTATGATTAAATGATTAATTAACTTTTTAAAACTGCAGCATTTGATCGGTTTAGGATATTTAGGAGAATTATAAGCAATTAAACATTCGCTAAATACATAAATTCACCTCTAAATTTTATAATTTTAACTTTGTGACATTTTAAACTTTGTGAATGTTTTATCATGTACTTGAATTTGTAAATTTTAATGATATAACACACATCTCGACACTAATATTAATAATTTTTAGAATTTTCAGCATTTATCTATAAAATATTAATTTTATATGTAGTTAGCATGACTTTTAAAATAATAATTTCCATAAATTTTACTTATCGAGTGCTTAATTGATCTAATTTTGTAAGTTGAAGTGTTCAATAAAATAATTTTGAAAATTAAGTATTTAATAAATGTATTTTTATAAGTTGAAATATTTGATGAGTCAAAATAAAAGTTAAAGGTATCACAAAGTTAATGTTAAAAAGTTCAGAAGTGAAATTTATGTATTCTATCATTAAACATTATATATAATACTCCATCTATTCCAAAGCGTCCATGTTTCCCCTTTTAGATGTCCCAATAAAATATTTGTTCAATTGACTTAATATTTACTTTTCCTTTTATGCCTCTCATTATAAATAATTTTAAGTTCTAGGAATAATCATTTTTTAAAGTAGAATAAATTTAAAAAAGTAGAGATATTTTGTATAATGTGGCATCATAATTATTTTGTATTTTAAATTTCGTGTAAAAGTCAACAGGATAAAAATTTGGAACAGATAGAAGCCATGTTCTATAGCTATTCTAATAGCTGTTTTAATAGCTGTCAGCGGTTTAGAAAATCAGTGTTCGAACTATTTGATTTGATTAGTTGTTTTATATAAAAAGATAAAAAAAAAAAAAAGTGAGAAACAAGATAAAGATAAGTGATGATTATATATATCATAAAAAAATTTATAAAAAGCTAAATGTTAATAAAGATAATGTTTCATAAAACATTCTCTCCAACTCTAAACGCTCTCAAACTCTGTGCTGGGATAGATATTGTACTAGTATAGTATTTTAACTCAATTAAACCACTAAACACTCATATTAACACCACAATTAATTAAGATAATATTTTAACGTAATCAAAACACTAAACACTGCACTGCTGCTAAACAGGCCAAAATATATAAGATGTCTTATCCACTTTTTTGAAATGTATTTTTTTCGGAACCTAAGTATTTGTGTGTCAATTTATTATAAAAAAAATATAAACCAACATTTTTTATATGGCAATTAATTATTGGTTTGGTGCATAAGCCTTTTATCATATATCCTTCCAAGAAAACTCAAGAGAATTAGAATGCAAAGTGGCTAATAACAACTATTATCAAAATCAAATAAACTGAACGGTACAGAAAATGACCTTTAATGGGCAAATAAACTATATGCCTAAGATATCGATTAAGGAATTAGGCTTCGTTTGTTTCCGTAAAATAATTTATAAGAAAATATTTCCCATAATTTTTCGTTGTTTGGGAGCGCTTAGAAAAATAAGTCAACAGAAAATATTTTCCTAATCAAAGGAAAATTAAGTCATTTTTTAAAGAAAACAACTTCCCATTTCGAAAACGTAAAACATTTTCCGGATATCAGCAAATCTTATAAATTCATATTTTTTAATTTATTAATTATCATAGTCACTACCACCAGTCACCATTGGCCAACGACGACTTTCATAATTTATATATTCTTTTTCATTCTTTTTCGTATTTAACAATAAATTTTCAAATTATAAAATTTATATTATTATTAATATTTTTTATGGTCTTGAGATGAAGACTTTAATATTTTTACTAATTTCAATATTACAATCAAATAACGGAAAATGAATTATTTGAAAAATATTTTCAATATTTTCATGATATTTTTAGGCAAATTATTTTTTTAAAAATTATTTTATGAAATCAAAGGGAGCCCTAATAATAGATTATTATAATAACCACGCTTTGTCACGTCATCGCCTCACAATGATAAACATATGTAAAATATTTCTTACGTGTGAATGGCGGCTTCACTTTACCCTTCCAAGTATGACTCAAGAAGAAATAGGTTCCTCGTTTCAAAGTCAGACCAAAACGCAAAGCTTTAATTAGACCAAAACAACAGAAAAATCAAACATTGAAAATTTCTCTATGATTTCCGTCATCAAATAACTTTTGTCTCAACTCCATGAAAATTTTTTAGATACAGATTAGTTCTTCCTCTTCCTACCGAAAGTTCTTTTTTCTTTCTTTCTTTCTTTCTTTCATCAGTATCAGAATGAGAAACGTTTCTCGTAAAATGTTAGATTGTAGGCTACTTGGCGGCCATGCCAAGACAATTTTCCTCTCTAGTATTACTATTGCTGCTATTATCTTTATTTTCTCTGCCGATTGTTTGGTTTCTATGGTTCATATATCATCTTCTTTAATTGAAGTTAAAGAGTTTGATTCAGAAGTGTCTCAGATTCATAAAACTGAAAGAATAATGAAGTCAACTATTAGAGAACACATACAGTTGCATTCTACGCATGAATTGATAATTGAAGAAGTCGTTTATACAGAAAACCAGAATTCTTTAGTTCCTCCTTTCAATGTTACAGAAGCAGAAAGAATCCAATGGTTTCGAGAAAAGCTGCCGGAAATCAAGATTTTCAAGTCAAACAATTCGAGTCAGGAATATCACAATCGAGTTCTTGAATTTTTCGACAAGAAATGTGAGGTTAAATTTTTCATGACATGGATTTCACCTGTTCAATCTTTTACAAGAAGAGAGTTCATAGCAATTGAAAGTCTGTTCAAAGCTCACCCTTGTGGATGTTTAATGATTCTATCAGAGTCTTTAGATTCTAAAAAAGGGTATGGAATCCTGAAACCATTGATTGATCGTAGGTTTAAAGTTACTGCAGTTAAACCTGACTTGGCTTTTCTGGTCAAGAACACACCAGCAGAAACTTGGTTCCAAGAAATGAAGAACGGATACAAAGATCCTGGAGAAATTCCATTAGCACAGAATCTTTCTAATCTTCTTAGACTCCTTGTTTTATACAAATATGGAGGTATTTATTTGGACACGGATTTCATTGTACTAAAAAGTTTCATCGGATTGCGCAATTCAATTGGAGCACAAAGTATTGATGCAGTATCTAGAAACTGGACAAGATTGAATAATGCAGTTCTGGTATTTGACAGGGAACATCCAGTTTTATTCAAGTTTATAGAGGAATTTGCTGCAACTTTTGATGGAAATAAATGGGGTCATAATGGACCTTACTTAGTCTCCAGAGTAGCTCAGAAATTATCAGGAAGACCTGGATTTAACTTCACTGTATTGCCACCAATGGCGTTCTATCCAGTTAATTGGAATAAGATAGGAGGATTTTTCAAGAAACCAGGAAATAAGGCAGATTCCAGATGGGTAAAAGCGAAACTGCTTCAACTCAGTGGAGATACTTATGGTGTACATTTATGGAACAAGCAGAGCAGCAGAATTAGAATAGAAGAAGGAAGCGTTATGGCCAGGTTAATCTCTGATCAATGTGTGATTTGTGAATACTCATAGCAGCTCGTGAAGTAGATTCTGTTCTGTTTTCTTGAAATTCACTTTTATCTTTTCTTTTGTTTACAACCTTTATCCTTTTTTTTTTCTTCTGTTTTGTCAATCTCTTGGTTTCTTTGTTTGATCCTAATGTAAATATAGCAATTTGATAACAAATTCATACAAGGAATAAATAAAAATTTGAAAACATGTTGTTTCAGTTTTCTTTTTTAGTTTTTCTTTTCCCTTTTTAACATTTCTATTTATGTGTAATTGTGTAAGTTTGTTCAATATCTGATTAAAAAGTTGCACGCATACATTCAAATATCAAAACTTTTTATCACAGATCATAATCCTAAGCCGTTTCATTCTAAATCTTCCCCACCTCCAAAAACAAAATCCTGGCAATCTTCTAAATGCTTTTTTTCTAGTCAACTTCCTTCTTCCTCTTATTGATTTTTTATCCTTGAAACCGAATTCTCCACCCACAAAGCTACCATCAGAGGCAAAATTACTAGGTCTGTCATTTCCAGCAACTTTGGAAGTCCCAATCTGTTTGATATCCGCCCATGGATCATCAATTTCATCATCAGTTTCACTGCCCCATAGAGGTATAGTCTGTATAACAGGAGAACCGCTATAGCACTGAAAATGAGATGCCAAAGAAGTATGTTCCATGTCAAATAATCTCCTAAGAGATGTGTTTCCAGTTTTCATCAAGTGCAGCAAATTGCCACTTCTACTTGATGAAGAGAACGAGGAAGAGGAAGCAACGGGTGAGGAGGAAGAAGACCGATATAATGATTTTTGATACTGTATGATCTGTCTAATCCTTTTCTTCTCAGCTTCTGTGTTAATGAAGCAATTTCTGTCATCATCATCATCATCATCCTTGACTTCTCTTATCTCCGGTGTCATTGAATTCTAGATATACTTTCGCACAAGATCATACAGATTGACAGATAAAAATACAGTTCTTTTTCAGGATAGGAAACCCAGAACTGGGGAAAAGCCGGCTGTACCTAAAAATTCTCTACTGCATCTGTTTCAGAGGAAGGTTGGTAAAAAAGGACAAGATTGAAAAATACTGGCCTGCTGAAAGGTGTTTAATGATATTTTATTCGCGGTGTATATCCTATAAGAAGCCAAATCAAGAAAATAGTTTATCCAACAGTGAATCAAATGCATATACGAATCAAGAAAGAAAAGTGATTCCCTTCTAACAAATAAATGCAAGCACCTCTAACTGAATGGTGCTTCGAAAAATTCTTGCTCCAAGATGGATGAAGACAGAACTCAACATGTCCCACTATTAAATAATGCACTTATTTAGAAGCATAAAATGCACATTTGATAGGCATCTTGAATTAACAAGTCAAAATTCACTTCAAACAATTATCTAAATCTAATCCAAACTTGAAAAATGCATTTATTTAGGTATTTGTAATTAAATCTCTTTTATAAGGTTACTCAAAATAATTTTAAATTGGTCTAATTTAAACTCTTGATTTCTCAAAAATCGCATGAGTTTTTTCCGTGTGTTATAAATGACCTATGAATAGAAAGAACTCTGGAGCAAAATTAGAGGTAGCTAACCAATGTCTATGAGAGACGTAATTGACTGCATTGATCTCGGTAACTATACCACTTACAAAATTCAATGAACCTAAAAGCGAATGGATCAATATCCTACGGAACGGCGTTCTTGTCAAGGTTGTATGTCTTTTTTTCAACCTACTCAAGTCCGAACCATTTGGACCTCCAAGAGGTTCTAATCAAGGAGCATCGTAGATCTACCCTGCTGCATGGTGGCACTACCCTTGACCAATCGTCACTCGATAGCCTGGTCCTTGATTAACTTGATTGACTTGATTGATCTAATCAAACGTTTGTTTTTTCTAAGTAAATGTACTGTTTACAGCTCAATCCATAAGTTCACATAATCATTATAATTTTTTTTTGAATTTAGTTTAGTGAATAAGTTTATAAAAAAAGAAAGTTACAAAAAAACTGGCACTCTTCTCTTTCAAGAGGATTCCCAGCATGTCAAGCCATTGTAAGGTTCTCTTAATTTCTCAGAACCACTGCTGATATATTCTAGGCCTTTAGTCCTTGCCGCAAATTGTTCCAAGCAACTTACTAAAGCAATCTTGTATCAGATTTTTTGCAGTCTAAAACTTAGTATAAAATGTGGCTTTTCTGGAGTAATTGACAAAGAAGGTATTCACTATTCACTGTGTAGTTTTGATGCCAATTCACAGTGAACAACTTCAGATAGGTGCAATAGTTTTAATTTTTTGGGTATATGGGAAAGCCATTTCAGGAACTTTAGGGCTTTGAATTCCTAACTCCCTTCCTTATGATTATATTGTTCTTTGAAGTTTAATGACTGTGTGAGGCATGCTATAAGGTGTTGTTATTTAGAATTACTGCATTAACTCTTTCTTTCTTTTTCCGATACGCAGGAACAGACTATCATATCATATTAATTCTTGAACGTTATCATTCAGAACTCCTGATTTCAGTAGGTTATTTGTCTAATCCTTTTAGCTTTGTTTAATTAACTTCTTTTCCCTTACTGCATTTGATAATGGCAGCAGCTGGATCTGGCGTGCTGATAGTCTAAAATCACTCGAAACGGCTGGATACATGATTTGAGAAAAGTTCCAAATTGACTAAATATAAAAAATTGCAAGGCATATATAAATTTGGACTTTTCGATCTTAATTAGTCGCCAAGCTTGAAAATTGTGTATATTAATTTTTGAAACCATGTCATCTAAAGAAAAATCCTCTTGTAATGATAAACGAATGAAGCTTCTTTGGTTAAAGTTATTCTTTTGACCAGGGACAGCTGGGCATTCTGATAATCCATTTAAAAAACAATTTAAACACTCATAAATTCATAATTTAATCTTAATGCGTTTTGGAACATAAAATTCAAGGTATTATAATCTGAAAATAATTCAAGGTACTATAATCTGAAAACACTCGATATCTCACTTATTTCATTGTAGAAGATAGGAACTCGCTCATTGTTTCAGCTTAGCTCGAATCTATTAATGTTCAGCTTGAAAAATTATTAAGCATTATTAAGCTCTTATATATATATTAAATTTATTCAAAAATTGAGACTCTAACTTGAGCTTTCGAGTTGAACTTCATGTTGAGCTCGAGCTTTCATTGAGCCGAGTTCAAACTTAAAATTTTCAAGTTCATCAAATTTCGAATAGAGCTAAATTATATCAAGCCTAATAGATTCAAGCTCGGCTCGTTTATTTCCCTAGTGGAAGACATCGTTTGTGTGCGTCCTTTAGGATTCCAACCTATGAATTCGCCAATTATGAGTTGGGCAGGTTTGTTTAGTCATAATAGAATATAATGTAATCAAAACCATTGTAATTACATTTCATTATAAGCCGTAATAAAATGTCTAAAAATTCATTTGACCAGCATATCACCCGCATAAACACAGGTCAGTTCAAGTTTTAAGATAACAAAACCTTCAGAAGAACAGGTGAATAATAAGAGGGTTATCCATCTCTAACAATTCTTTTGTCAAAGAACTGTTCTAACCCAAACACAATAAGCAACTAAAAGAAAAAAAAATCAAAGAATCAAACGATAAGTTGCTGGAAATTCATAAGGCTCAATAGAATTCTAATTGGCAAGGCAACAACACAACACATACAATGCTAATCATAACAGAAGCAAATTAGAGGTTTTAGGAATTACAAAACGTTAAGTGAGAGACTCATCGATATCGATCTTAACAACTTGGTCCTCTTCAAATCGATCAGGTTTAGGCGGAGAAGAAGGAACTGGTATTCTCGGCGGTCCTCTACCTTTCTTCTTGTTCCGAGGCCTCGCCTAATGCAAAATTAACCACCATTTTATGCTTAATTATAATTTATCAACAAAATTTAGCAAAATTAACCTAATATACTCACGTTCCCAAACGAATGGTTGAATCGCTTCCCCTTCGCGGTCTTCCTGTCTCCTCTTCCGCAATACACTGTAACCAAAGCATCAGAACATGAAGTAAAACTGAAAATAGCATGATTATAACATGAATTTAAAGAGAGAGAGAGAGAGAGAGAGAGAGAGAGAGCTAGTTTACCAAATGGGACTGAAGAAGAGGAAGCGGTAGAGAGAGAAAGGGACAGAGTTGGTGTTGAATAGGAAAGAGAAATGCCTAGGTTTTCGGATTGAGACGACGATAAGCGAGAAGATGAGTTCAGTGACTGAGGAATAATCGGTAGAGCTCTCGCTATTAACGACGCCATCACTGAGCTTCGAGGATAAGGTCCTTGCTCAGACTTTACAGACCGCTTATGAAGAAGCTATCGCTTAATTCTTTTGATGGAGTGGATCCTGGGCCAGTTAAAAGACCTTGTCCAGTTATGAAATAAGCGGAATTTATAACAAATTGGCCCAAAAGAAATTTACTCAAGTGAAGGGCCTGTTAGATTGAAACTCCAGAAAGTATAAAATATAATTTACCCTCTAAAACTGTAAAAACAAAAAGAAGAATCAAGTGCACAATAATAAAAGAATGAATTGAAAGTAGGATGAAGCATTAGATAAAAAGATAGCATCAATAAGAAAGAAGGTGAAAGAAAAATATCAATCACTGATATACAACACAATGGTTAACAAAAGAAGTTGTTTCCAAAGAAACTAAAAACTAAAGAAGTGCAATTACAAAGTAATTCTTTTGTTTATTGGAAATGATACGATTTCTAGAAATAAATCATGTAGTTAATTGCTCCCAGTTCCTCTGAGGTTGAGTAGTTTCGAACTAGAAAGCAAGCTGGATATATAACTGAACATAGTCAATTTTTCCTTTCTAGACCAATCTACAGCCTTAATATGAAAAACAGGAAAAAGATGAGAGCGTGATTAGTGGCTCTGTCTATGTAACGATTTCCAGGTTCCAGTTTCTAATTCTGGAATCTGGATGGATGGATTGGTAGTGGAATTTAATTGAAGACATTAGTTCTTCTTCTTACCCAAAGTTTCTTTTTTCTTTCTCCATCAATATCAGAATGAGAAACGTTTCTCATAAAATGTTAGATTATAGGCTTGGCCATGCCAAGACAATTATCCTCTCTAGTATCATTATTACTGCTATAATCTTTATTTTCTCTGCAGATTGTTTGCTCTCTGGGGTTCATACGCAATCTTCTTCAATTGAAGTTAAAGAATTAGTTGATTCAGAAGTGTCACAGTTTCGGAAAAGGCCTCGGATCAATTCAAGAATTTCACAGCCGTGTTCTTGAATTTTTTGACAAGAAATGTCAGGTTAAATTTTACATGACATGGATTTCACCTGCAAAATCTTTTACAAGAAGAGAGTTCATAGCAATTGAAAGTCAGTTGAAAGCTCACCCTTTTGGATGTTTAATGATTTTATCAGAACCTTTAGATTCTAAAAAGGGTATAGAATCCTGAAACCATTGATTGGTCGCAGAAAGTCACCGCAGTTAAACCTCACTAGGCATTTCTTGTCAAGAACACGCCAGCAGAAAATGGTTCCAAGAAAAGAAGGATGGCTACAAAGATCCTGGAGAGATTCCATTAGCACAGAATCTTTCTAATCTTCTTAGACTAGTAGTTTAACACAAGTGAGTATATAGCAGCTCTTGAAGTAGATTCTGTGTTCTATTTTCTTGAAAATTCACTTTTTTCTTCTCCTTCCGTTACAACATTTTTTTAGTTCAATATCAACAAGTAACCATTAACGAGGGCATCACTGAGCTTGGAGGAAAGGTCCTTGCTCAGACTTCACGGACCGTTTAAGAAGCAATCACGAAACTCTTGTGATGGAGTGGATCGTGGCCCATTCAAGGCCTTATCCAGTTAACCAATTTATAACGAATCTGACCCAAAAGGAATTTACTCAAACTCATTTGAAGATTCAAGTTTTACGTTGGCAACCCAGTTTATAGTCCCTTTAGAAACGGATCCATAAATGGGCATTTTGGGTTTGGTTTTGGATCTAATATAGTTTCATGAGCATCTACTGCAAGCCCATTTATGGGCCTGATTTGCAAAATTCCTCTTCAAACTAGTTGTTGGAAGGGATATTTTAGTTATAATTAATGTAATGATATTTTTAAATTAATGTTTGTAATATTTTCTTTGTTAAATATCAAAGAGGAGTTCCTAACGAAGAAGATGAGGCAAGAATAGCAAGATAGTCAACATAAAAATTAGCTTTTTTTCTAAATATGGTGAATACGACGATCTCAATCGAGTTTAAAAACTTTCTAACAAATAACTCAAGTTAATGAATAGCGCGAAAAGCGGTATCATTATCGTTGATCTATTAAACCACGATTAGATTATCGCATTCAATCAAAATCCTCGGAACACCTAAAGATCTACCTATCTTCAAACCTTCTTAAAGAGCCCATAGTTCGGCAGAAAGAATGGAACAAATTTCAAATCTAGCTACAAAACCCTTTAACCAAGCTCCATTATTGTCTGCATTAGACCTATAAAATGTATTTATTAATTTTTTTATTTTTTCTAATTGATTAACAGAAAACAAATACCAATTCTACCAAAAGGAATATATGGAAAAATATTATAAAAAAAAACAATGATTAAAGGTGAGTTATAAATTCAATTTATATAAAATTATTTGTTAAAAGAGCTAAAACGTTTATACTTCATAACTGGAAGAAAAATATTAGTTCATACTAAAAAAGTGGAAGAATGCATGTATGTCAATTAAATTAATTTTAAAATTAAAGTTTCTAATAATATAATAAACAACACATTAATTAAACAGTAGTTCACCAATTTATTAAATAGTTGGTGAAAAGGTTCAAGTAATATAATTTTTTAAAAAAAGGATACGTAGAAGTCTATATGTTTTGGGTTATAAAAAATTTGTGTACTCCTTTTGGCCTACAGCTTAGTTGAAATAACTGAAGTTCCAAGGAATCAGGTACAAGATTTATATCTTAAACATAATTACAAGTAACATGTCAATGTCATAATACAAATTTTAGAGTTTCAAGACGCACATTTCCACATGCTCTCGTAACAAAACAGAAAGTGTTTCCAGTTATTCATCAACAATAGAATAGTTCATTTACAAGTTAGCCTTTTCTTACTACCATAAAAGAAAGCTTCCGTTCCTTCAAGTTGCTGTTTCTTGCAAATTGCACAATTGACATTGAATATCAGATCTAGATGCAACTTCCTGTAACGGCAATTGTAAGAATCTTTGGCAACAATAATCTCTTACAATATAATTAATATCAACTCTCCAGCCAACATATCTTATCGAGGAAGATAGGTTTCTAGTTAAAAAGAATCCGAGATGAGTAAGCTACAAGTTGCTCTTAATAAATATTCTTCAATTCAATTTGGGAGTGTCCAAAAGTTATACAGTAGAACGGTAATATCATGTATTATCCTATATTGGTTTGAGATAACGTCTTTATTCAAAACGTAAAATTTGAACAATCTTTCTCCATTTAAATTAACTTTCCGAGAATGAATTAATCATCGCAAACCAATCTGTATTAAAATTAACCTCTCTAAAAAAGGTGATATTTAATAGAATCTACAGGAGAACACCGCAATCATATTATTTTAACAAATATTTTCTTTTTGTTGAATTACCATTTTCAACTCATATCGATAATATGAAATCTGCATTCCAATGTATACTTGTATAATATCTATCGCCAGGAGTGAATTTAATTTAAGATCTCTAATTGTAATTATTGTCACTAATGTAATTTGGTAGAAATATATATACTCAGTGCATTTTGATTAAGTGATTTTAAAATTATTTTTAGAATTGCGAGATTTATTTTTAATTAGCTTCTTAATTAATTTAAGAGGTGAAAGTGATCCTTCTAAAATAATCAAATACAAGTTATGAGTTTGTGTTGATAGATATATTTTAGTGATTTCATTCACTTGTTTGTCACGCACTCTTATCTCACTAGCAAGAGATAACAAGAAATCGATCTTTGAAATTATTTATTAAGACTTGATACTTAAAATTAATTATATTAGAAGTCATTTAAAAATAATAAACCTAATATGCATATTTTATGAATTAAAATGTTCAATGATTTAAGATTCAATTTGTTTAATCTAAAACAAATCTTTGAAATTTATTAAATCTAATAACCATCTGAATATTGTAAGAAAGGAGGTGAATAGAGAGAGAATCTACCTCTTCAAATCAAAGGAACAAAGACTACAAGATTTTAAGGCTTATAAATCTTCTATACGTAATTTTTTTTTTAATTATTAATTATGCTTTGATTGGGTTAAATTATACTCTATTTAAATATAAATTTTATTTTTAATTTTCCAACAATCTTGATTTTCTTCATTTTATTATTAATATTTACATTGCGTCTCATGCTCATTGTTACAATATAATGTGAAAGCTTGACAATCAAATAGCTATAGAAATGTGGGTAGGCAGGCAATTGGTGCTGGTTTCTATACCTTTTCGGTTTGGTAAACTAAAAATCGAATCGACCCAATTCAATTTTAATGATTTAAGTTTTGATAAATTTTGTTTGATTGATTTTTATAATTATAAAACCAAAACCCAATAATATATACGTTGAAATTTTATTAATGTAATTATTTCGGTTTTGATAAAATTTTTTCTAAAAATTCAATTTTTAATTCAAAACGAAATTGAGTAATCTCTAATAAAGCTTTTGAGTAGATAGTCAACAGCATTGTTAAAGGAGACATTTACACACTTTGTACATAAAATAAGAATAAATTAAGGAAAACAGCAAGCGGACACCTCAATATTGGGTACATGTGCAATTAATATTAATTAACAATTAGAAGGGTCAAAGATCTCATATAAAATTAATTAAAAGGTTTGGTTAAGATTAACACTCTTCTTATATATATCATTATAAATACAAGGTTCATGAATATCATTGAGTTCCCAAGCGAGTTTTTAAGATAGAGAATATTTAGGAGTAAAGCCAGGCACGTGACTAACAGATGAGCCAACGTGCAACCCATGTGACTGTAAAGTTGGGCCCACGGCCCACTCACTAAACAGAATCTAAGGGGTCAAAAGGGCCACTCAACCATGTCCACACATGGCCTTCTTAGACCAACCCACGTTACATTAAAATATTAATATTAATATATATAAATATATAATTCATAATAATTATTATTACATTTATGGAGAGACCCATACCGTTTTAACAATTTTTTTATGCTTCGGAACATGCTTGTAATAATGACATTGGAAGCTATCATTACTTCGAACTAAAAAATTTTGTATATAATATGATATCCAAAAAGAAATAAACAAGCAGAGGTGAAGGAGAATATTAAAGAAGGCTAAGAACATTTATATATGATATTCTGATTTAATTAATTAGCCTATGCTTTAGTAGCAAAGGAATCACCACAATTAAACACACTATTTTTTATGAACTAATTTAAGAAAATAAAAAAAAAATTAAATAAAAAAAAAAAAAAGAAAAGCAACTAAAAAATAAGCAAAATCCAGCACACATGACATGTAGTAGAGGGATACTTTGATTGCTCTATACCTCCCCATGTATGATACAAAATATGTTGGTGAGTTTTGGCTCTCAAAAGTCACAGGCGGGTAACTATAGTTCAGTGGTGGTGAGTAGTAATAGTAGCATTAGCAGTAATAGTAGGAGGTGGAGGAGGCTTGCATTGGTAGCATTTGGCAAATAGCCCAAAAGTGTCAACTTGCTTGACAAAGTTAGTCATGCTAGCCCACCCACCAAACCCAAAACCAACCACCAATACCCACACCACTATGAACGCGTTTAACGCGTACATCGCCGTCCAGCTTGGTAAGAACAATGGAGGTTTCTCTGCCGCATTCTGCAAAATCACAAATCACCATTCCTAGTTAAAATTCAACTTAAAAAAAAACAATTGAGATAAGATAATGATCTTCTGTAATCTAATCACTACTGTGATTAATTATATTTTATAATCATTCACGGATGTAGCGAGGCTACCAGACTAACCACGTGTTTTATTCTTTCAGCAACAGCGGTTTCAAATTCTAAACCGCTAATTGAAAGACAAATGTGAGAGCAAGAAGGGGTCCAGTCATAGCCAGCTAATTGAAAGACAGAGAAGGACTGTCCAACTGTAGCATATATAACTAAACGAAAAGGACTCGCCACCTATCTAAATATACTTTTATAGTTTTATATTATCTTCCACTATATTTCCAAATCCAAGTCTTAAATGCTCTCTTTGTACACTTGCGGGCTATACTGGCACTCGGGCTCTCATTTATTAGGACACTACTGTGCATTTTGGGATTCCCCATCAAACGCGGACCGTCCACTAACTATGTTTTGACAAACATACCCTTTCCAAATCCACTTAATTACAATTACACCAAATTTTTACTTTCATTCAATTTTTCTAACATCAATGAATTTTTTTTCTCATAATAAGAATAATTAATAAATATAAAAAAATCAGGAATTAAATTTAAAAGCGAGTGAGCAAATGGGGGATTGGGAAGCTAAAGAAGTGAGTTTTTCACTTTTTTTTTTTTTATTTTTTTTATTTTACCTGTCTGGCGGAGGCTTTTCTGTAGGTAAGCATATGGGCTAAGGCAGGGATAATGTAAACGGTGAAGCTGACCAAAAGAGCTCCAACAGCTGAATTAATGGGCCCAAAGAAAGGGAAGATAATTGCTAAGAACCAAATTGGTATAACCACCGGCAGCCTAGCAAGTGCTCTTAGACATATGCTCTTTGTGTCATGCATCCCTATTACCTTCTCCCATACGAAGTACAGCGGTGTGCAGGCAAATCCAAATGTTATAAACTGCATTGTTCCAAAAAAAATTCACCTCCGTCAAATTAGATTTATATAACATGAGCTCTCCCATATACCAAATCAACGAAAATAAAAAATTTTATGAATATTAGTTTTTCTGTGCATGTATATTTTCATTCTTTGTAACTCCCAAAACAATGGAAACTTTTCAAGGAATTTAACCTGATGAATAAGCATTAAGATGACGGCAGCATCACGGAAGCCGTTTTTGGGAAGGAGAGAGAAGGCATTAGAATGGTTGAGAAGTTCATCTCCAAAAGCCCAATAAACGGCGGAAGCCGACGGAAGAGTTAATGTGAAAACGTAGAGTGTAGCTAACAAATATATGTACTTGAACTTTTGAGGCTTCCACATGGCGTGCATGATTTCTCTGTAAGAAAAAAAAAAAAAAAAAAGAAAAACGAAAATTAACTATATACATTATTTTTTACTGCCATTGGATTCTTAGTTACTACACAACTAGACAAAATTATCAATACTGTTTAACTAAGATGATTAAGAAAAGACAAACAAGCAGGATTATGTTAATTACTTTTGAAACAACTTAGAATGGAACTATATATTTAACTGTTCAATTGTCCTAGACATAGAGAAATGGATGTGGAAGCAAAAAATAAAATCTGCATGATACTGTCTGGGGGTCTCGAACTCCAAGGAGACCGGCAAAAGCTGCAAAGAGAAGCCGCGTAGAAGCAAGTGAAAGAGGCGAAAATTATAATAGTGCGGTTAAAAAGTAAAAGCTTACACAGTCACTGCGTGTCCACCAAAGGTGTAGAGGATGTTGGTTGCTCCGGTGAAGTATAGCACCAGCTTTTTTGGACCCGTGTGGGTTACTCCTTCTACCTGCAAGGACGTGAAAAATTATACCACAGGCTCCTAAATTGTTAGAGATGGATGGAGCTTCTGTCTTTAAAAATGTTACCTGGCCGTGAACAACGGCGGCTATGGTGAGGTACCAGGCGGTGTAAGTGGTCATGCCAAGGCCAAGAAAAGACCAAATGCGGTAGTTGTGAAAGGATGGGATAAAAACTGTGGTAGCACAACAAGCTCCAAAAATATAAGTCCATGTCCTCTTGTCCAAGTGGTCATTGATGTAGTAAATGTTACTGTATTGATCAAAGAAATAACAGTAGTTAAAAATCAATGAAAAGCAAAATCCAGATTGGATTTCTTAGCAATTAATGACAAAAACTAGAAAATAAAGAAAAAAACATGTATCTTGCCTTGCACAAGCAATAAGCTGAATAACAGATCCAAAGAGTAAGAAAGTACAGTTGAAGGCAAGTCCTGCTGCCTTCCAGTACGGACCCAGTAGCCCATCAAGAACTTCAAACCACTGTAACACAAACAAAAAAAGATTAAAAATTAGTATAATGTGCTTTTTATTTTAGTACATAGCAGACATTTTGGGTCATTGTAAGAAAAAGGGGGAAAAGATTAAAATTTTATTTTGAGGCCTTGAGGATTAGATATCAGTAGTGGGTATTTATAGTTTTAAGCAAGAGAGCAAGAAACAAACCTGGATAACATGGTTCTTGAAGCTAACATTCTCCTTTTCTTTTCTAGTTCTGTATTCTATGTAGAGAACACTTATAAGGTAAGCAGTCCAACTTCCCATAAGTCCATAGAATATTTGGAACAGTATTCCTGACAGCATACCCAGTTGAGAGAACGAATAAGGCAGTGTCAGTAAAACTTGTGCTACCTGCAAGAACAAAGAACAATAACAGAATATTTATTTATCGTCAAAATTTGTTGTTAAAAATGATTAGTTTTGTCATTTGATGTATATACTTGATTAGAAGCGCAACTGAACCAAGCATCCCAGGCGGAGCCTCCGTGCCAGAGAAAGCTTTTGACATTAAACATAGAGTGTTCATCTTCTAGTTCTTCTTGTCTTGCTTCATTTTCTGTCTCGCTAAAGTTGGGGACAATTGCTTCTTCTGCTTGCTTTTGCGGCAACATTGTCTTCGTTTTTCTCTAAAAGCAACGTCTAAATCCTGGTAGATCTGAAACATATAAAAGACAGTAAATGAGACAAAAACTTATACTCTAAAACGCAACCCCAGAAAACGAAAGCCAACATATATATTAGATACAAGCAAATAAACCAGACGCTCTTCACTTTATAAAGAGTTAAACTTGGTATAAAATTTAAAAGAAAAGCCACAAAAAGAAAAACCGCAAACAGTTTTCGAAAACAAAAAGAGGTTGCTTGCTATAGCAGAGTTCACTAACCAAACTAAAGGGTCTTGAGATGTCTCTTTCGCGTAAAAGAATTGCAGAAGAAAACCCAAATCACAGATCCGTTGCTTATCACTGACTAAGTTTTCAAAGCTTGTCTTTGGCTTGAATTGATATATCAACTTTTGCTTCCCTGTTTTCTGGCTATCAATTATGTGCAGTTGGTTGGACGAGAGCAGAAGATGGATAAAGAAAGAATTTTTTTAGAATTTTCAATTCCAAGATTTTGCAGAGATAACCATAAATGTCTTGAAACAACTCGATATAATTAAAGAAACAAAGAAAATCTCTCCTGCTATAGATCTCCTTAGTAAAGACTTGACTTTAAATGCGCCACCAATTAATCTTCACAGACAAAAGGCAGAGCCGAACTCCAAAGACGGCGAGACCTCAAAAGAAGGAAAGTGAAAAAAACCAAACTTGTTTCAATGGTCACCTAAGAGCAGATATATTGAAGGAAATGAAAAAGACCCTTTTCTGTTCTCACACCTATTTAATTATACCATATCAAGTTAAAACAAGCCAATATATATAATAGCGCTACACCTAATATTGCTGCTGCTGCTGCTGCTACTGTGCAATAGTGTTCATATATTTGGCTTTGAAATTCCTTGCTTTCTCACACTCACTGATTAACTCACTCTTGTTCCTTTTAAAGTGGAAGTTGAAAGCGAGAGACCAAACCCAAGTTCCCTGTATTCCACTTCTGATTCGATTCCTCCTTTTGGGTTTTGGTTTTTTTTGGTGTGTTTGACAAAAGAATTTAGAGATCTAAGCGACAGAGACTTCGTTCTCATCACTAGTTAGCCAGGGGACTCGACCTAACCATGGACCTTGCATTTTATAGCCCGAGGGAACTGCTTCAACGTCTACAACTTTAATAATCCTCTTCCCTTCAGTTTCAATCCATTTTTTACTTTTCTATTTTATATTCAAAAAATTCATTTTTTGTGATGAGTTGGAAGTTTTACCGACTCGTGCTTTTATCAATCGGATCAAAATGTAGCACATACCCTAAAATATCAGGCCATGGACAGGTCTGAAAATTTTTTTTTTTAATATTTGTCACTAATTTAGAAAAAATGCATTTTTATAAGGAAATGTTGACAAATCAAACCTTCACTCAGTAAGTCGAAAATTAATTGAAACACCTTCCATTATTATTTCTATTTTTCCTTTTAAGGTAATTTAATGATGAATAATAGGTTTAATGTATATTTGATTTTATATTTCAGTAATAATTCAAAATTGCAGGGAACCATCGTGACTTTTCAGGGAATCATCGTGACTTTTCTAAGTGATTATTTTTTATGGCCCTCTTGACTTTTCAGGAACCATCGTGACTTTATATTTAATTTACATTTCAGTAATAATTTAAAATAAAATATTAAAGTGCATGGTCATAAATAAGCCCAAAAAAATTATTATGATATAAGAATATAACCATTTTTATGATATATTATGATATACAATTACATTTTTTTATTTTTTAAGTGAATATAATATTTTTTTATTCTAATGTGTTATACAAATAAAAAACATTAATAAAATTTTAAAATAATATTTAATAATAAATTCTTATTTTTAAATAAATATAAACAAAATGATGATAAAAAATATTAATTTGAAAATTTCATTAATAATTATTTTTCGAGGTTAATAGAATACAAATAAAAAAGTATTCAAATCACTTATTAGCTTATGCGAAAAAATTTAAAAACGTAGCTAAACTAATCAATAGCTATTAGAATTTCTATTAACTATTAGTTGTTAGACAAGCTAGCTCTTAGATACGAATCAACTATCAACTATATGAATTAGTTAAACCAAATGGCCTTAAAGCGTCAAGAATTAATATAAATAACATTTTTTTTTTTTTTACACTTATGTGGTATGCATATGAAATTCATTTTGAAAACAAATCACAAAAAAATATAAGAAATATATTAACTTTTCTTATGTATAAAAGTTGGATAAATAATAATAATAATAATAATTAGCACTATTAAACCCAATTCGTACTTTTAACCTGGCTAAAAAAATGAGTGGATGGATATTGACATAACCGATGAGTTAATGATTCAAATAGTAGTATATATATATATATATATATATATATAATAAAAATAATTAAATATCAAAAATACTAGTCCTGATCAATCGAATTTATACAAGTCAATCAATTCAACCACGAATCATCCAATTCAATCTGATTCTCTTCTCTAAATGGTTTAACAGCAAAATCAATTTGATTTTAAGGCTGATTCAGCAGTTTTTGAGTTGACTTGGTGGGTCGGTCCGGGTTTAATAATAATAATAATATTATTATTATTATTATGTTAATGGGGCTATGGCAGAGTGCCTAATTTATTTCTAACTTCAGAAATCAGAATCTGTCTCCTATCTCCCTATTTGCATCAGTAGTTAATTGTATTTACGGCAATAGTATACAGTAGCATAAAATTATGCAAATACTTTTTGAGAAAAGGATTTTAATAAGCTCAGATCCAAATCCCAGTCAATAATTCCATGAATTTAAGTTCCCAATTAATTCCGTCTCTCACTTATTTATGTATTTTTATTTTTAATTTCTCATTTACTAAATAATTTTAATTTACCGAGATTCTATATAGCTCCCTCCCTCCCTGTTCTGTTCCGCAGTCACGACGTAGATTTCTTTTTCCACCCGCATGCCATACCACGTGTTTCACACCATTTGCCATATACTGAAGAAAAAAGAAGTGCATTCCAACACGATGTTGATGCCGCGAGTGGCGGTACCGGTCCCTAATATCAGATGCGATAGGATTTCGCAATCGAACGCGGGCCGCCCGACCCAACAGAAATGTTAAATGGAGGCCCATTATTATTTTACCGGCTTGCCTTTTAACTTCTAATAGGTCAGCGAAGCTGCACACGTGTCCATTCTTTTTCTCCCCTACACTGCTGGAGTTGGCTCGAGCCGAGCCATGATGGCCCCCGCCAAAGGTTTTTCGCACGCTTTAAAAGGAAACACGCGCGCATTCAACACCCCACTTGCCGCCGGCTCATCATAGGAACATATATACTTCTTTTACGGCTACTATGGCCCATTATCCACGGTCCAAAAAACTTTATATTTCAGTCCATTTAATGTTTAATTAATTACAATTGTATTTAGTTCTTTTTCAACGATCCAATTTATAATTACTATAGCTAGAGACGTGATTTGCTAATTTAAGTCAACACAATGTGTTACACAAACCAAATTCACATTCCATTGCATCTTTTTTTTTTTTTCTAAAAAAAAAAATAGTTAATTCGATGAATTGAAATTTTCAAATTGTCTTCCCTGAATTCGCTTAAAAGAATTTAGATAAATATTACTAAAAAAAATTAAATTTTCTTCATTGAGATTAAAATTTTAGATAAATTGTCTATTAATTTTATAAAAATTAAATTTTGAAGAAAAAGTGAAAGATACCTTCTGTTAGGATTGACTTACAAAATCTGATCTACTAAAATTTATTTTTCATTTAGTATTGAAAGATAATTACATTTGTAAAATTGATAATAGAAATAATATTACATCAATTAAAATAAAATCTTAAGTCATTATAAGCAAATATTCTATTACAAGTTTGCCATTTTGATATCCAGTACCCGACCCGACCCAATTTGTTGTTTGGATCAATTAACTAACTTAGTTAATTGCATTTATTAATAACTTATTAGTAAAGAAAAGAAATAATTGCATTTATTTGGATCAATTAACTAACTTAGTAAAAGCAAAGACAAGATGGACATAATCTGGAAACAAAACAAAGTGGTGGTGGCAGCCAAAACAAAGATGGTATTGGTGGCGGTGGTGGTGGCGATGGTGGGTGAAGGTGGCCACCACCACCACCATGTATGGTTTCAGGGCTAAAAGAAGTGCATGTAAAATGGAAAATGTGTTCCGCACAATCCCTTACAAAACGCACACGCTGTCCCGTTCAAATGGGGATTTGTCGGCTTGGTGAGGGTTCCAATCGAGGCCCGCTTCTAACCCAATAACACAAAAATAAAAATCCCAATATGTTACTTATTAATTATTACAATTAAAATTAAACTCTTATTTTTTTATTTTAAAATCGTTAAACAATAGTTAAATTTAATGTTACATAAATTGATTTAAAATTTTGCGAGTTACCTGAAATTTTTTTTATTTTAACTACCATTTCATTTGTTCTGTTTGAAAAATTATTATGAAACTCTTAATATTTGACATCATTAAATTATTTCAAAGATATTATTTTTTTTAAATCAAAAGATATTAATTTTATTGTTAAATATCTCTGTAATATTGAATTATTTAACCCTTTTTACTTAATATATTGTTATAATTTAGTCATTTAAAATTAGATTATTATTTTGTCACTCACTTAATAGCAAAAATAAAATTATTTGCTAACAACTAATCAGGTTTAACAGGGTAAAACTTATAAATTCTATGGTAAATTTTCAAACTAGTAAGGATGAAAAATTAATTTTGGTCAATATTTAGGATTTTAAAGTAATTTATGCTTTAAAAAAATTTTTTTTTTTTCACGTGTCGATGACTTTGGATTTGGAGTTGGTGACTTAACATTTTGACCAATAAAAAGTGCACATGGTGAGGTGGCACAGCCAATGAGAGAGAGCCGTTTAGATTATGTCAAACTGAAAAAAATGTAAATTTTATTTTTGTTTTTATTTTTTTGTCTTTAAATTAAACTTTTTAGTGGCAGATGTAATGATTAGTGAATGGATTTTGACGCCTCAGGTCTTTTCCACGAGGATAAAAATTCGGAGTTGTGTTACACATGGGCCCCTCAATTTCTAACATCAGCATTTTCATTTTTTATATTAAATTATGTAAAATTTTAATTCGGTAAGATACGCAACTGGTATTAGTTATTCAACTGATTAATATTCGTAAACTCGTGATTTTATTTAATTAGTTTTTGTTAGTAAATTATGTTGTTATTAAGAAAAAGTTTTTTTTTTTTTTTTGTAATTTGACACTGATTTATGGATAAAAAATAAATTTTAAATACTGGGTTGTATATTTGTTTCAAATAAAAATAAATTTAAAAATGAATGGAAGTATTTTAATAAAATATGTGTTAATAATAAATATTAATTTTTATCTTTTATTTGTAGAGAGTGTTTGGTTTAGTCATTTATTTTTATTTTTTGATTTAAATTATATTTTTATTTTATAAATCAAATCTAAAAATAAATTGTTAAAGTATACCGTTAAATATCAAAATACTGTTATTTTTTAAGTATACAGTTATATGTTTGGTTAACAAGCATAAAGAGATAAAAGATTAGGACATCAGTGTAAAGATTATCATGTCAAGTTGTTACGTAAACAAACCACGAAGCTAAAGCGGATTAATTTTTTATTTTTAATGTCGCGTTTCGCATTTGACTAAAATCAGTACATTATTTTTATTATTTATTTATTCGGTAAGATAATATTTATATTAATATTTAGAATTTAAAAAAACGGATTAAGAAATGTTATTCTCTTTAACGTGCGGTGAAAAACTATTTAAAATCTAAAGACAAATAATATCTACTAAAAACAACAAATTTTACCTACATTTAGTGTTTTAATGAAAAGTTAATAATTAGTGAAAATAGCAATTTTTTTTTAAATTTATAAAAATATAAAGATGGTCAAACAGCGAGTTCTGAAATTTTCTTTATACTTCAAGTTTAACGTCTGTACACGCTAATGTTTACATAATATTAGTTTGAATTAAATTTATATTTTCTTTTTATAATCTTACTCCTAAATATACTTTAATTTTGTTAGATCTATGGGCAATAAAATAATGTCTTTATAAAAACAACTTATCCACTATATATTAAAAATAAATTTAATATTAAAATTAAAATTAACAATTTAAATATTTCTTTAAAAATATTACATAATTTTTTTATCAGAATTACATGTATTAATAATTACTAATTATTTTATATAAATTAATACTATGTTTAGTTTAAATTATTGATTGTTTATAGTTGTTAGGAGCTGTTTGTTTGGTTTTGTTAAATAAAAGTCCTATTCTTTAGGAAGTCCTATTCTTTGGGATTGTTAGGATTTTTTTGCTGTATTTTTTCTTTTATCGTTGTGCTATTCTTGTAAGGCTATATATTGCCAGGTCTGATTTCAATGAATGGTGACTGGAAATCCAATTGTTTGAGTTCTCTGTTCAATCAGTTTTTCTGCTTAAACTTAACAATTGGTATCAGAGCTCCCACTGAATTTCTGAAAAAGAAGGAAGATTGCAATCTTCAAGTAATCAAACACAGAGAGAATGTCAGATGACAAAACCTTAACAAAAATTCCTCACTTCGATGGTCACTATGATCATTGGAGTGAATTGATGGAAAATCTGCTCAGAGCAAAAGATTTATGGAGTTTGGTGGAGAAAGGTTTTACGGAACCACTAGAAGAGACGAGATTGACCGAGGCTCAACAGACGCAGCTTGATGATGATAGAACCAAAGATTATCAGGTAAAACATTACCTGTTCCAGGCAATTGATCGAACCGTCTTTGAACAAATCTTGGACCGTCGCACATCCAAGATTGTTTGGGACTCATTGAAGCGAAAGTTTGGTGGAAATCAAAAGGTGAAGAAATCACTTCTTAATGCATTAAGAAGAGAGTTTGAAGTCTTGGAGATGAGAAATGATGAAACAATCACAGAGTATTTTGCTAGAGTAATGCTAGTTGCTAATAAAATGAGAAGCAACGGAGAAGAAATGCCAGACAAGAAAATTGTGGAGAAAATTCTACGCACCCTAACTGACAAGTTTACATATGTTGTAGTATCCATCGAAGAATCAAAGGACACTGATACTATGTCCATTGATGAGTTACAGAGTTCATTAGTGGTGCATGAACAAAAATTTCGTCGACCCAGTAACAATAATGAGGATCAAGCTTTGAAAGTTGAAGGTAGATCGAACACAAGCAACAGAGGAATAGGAGCTTACAGAGGAAGGGGGCGTGGAAGAGGCAGAACAAGTTTCAACAAGGCAACTGTTGAATGTTATAGATGTCATGACTTAGGACATTTTCAGTATGAATGTCCTAAGAATAACGGAGCAAATTATGCTGAGCTCGATGAAGAAGATGTGTCATGGCTCTGCCCTGGTTAGTATTGTCCGCTTCGGCATAGTCCCCGGATGGCCCGGATGCCCCTACACCTCACGGATTTGTCCCTTGGGCCAGGGGTCACCCACTCTGCCAGCCCAAAAGCGCGCTAACCAGTTCAGATACCACCCCTCTTTATGTACAGGTCGTTTACCTCGTCCGTAGCCGATGTGGGACTCACCTAAGGTGATGCCTCCTGATGTCCAGGATGTCACAAGATGAGTTGCTGTTAATGGCCTATGTTGAACTTCATGAAGCAAAGAGAAGAGACGCATGGTTCCTAGACTCCGGTTGCTCAAATCAAATGTGTGGTGATGAAAGTATGTTTTCAAGTTTAGACACAACCTTTACTCACAGTGTCAAACTTGGAAATAATACCAGAATGAAAGTTACTGGAAAGGGTACTGTGAAACTGTTTTTGCAGGGAAACTGTTACACTGTTGGAGAAGTGTATTGGGCACCGAAACTCAAGAACAACCTTTTATGCGTTGGACAGCTTCAAGAAAAGGGGGTAGCAGTGCTGTTCAAAGGTGGAGCATGTAGCATTTATCATCCACAAAAGGGAAAAATCGCAGAATCGATTATGAGTGCAAACCGAATGTTTATTTTGCTGGCAGAATCATCAAACACAACAGGTGAAGGAAAATGCCTACAAGTTTTAAATACGGATCAATCAACACTTTGGCACTATCGTTATGGCCATCTCAGTTACAGAGGCCTCCGTATTTTGAAACACACAAACATGGTAGTAGGTCTGCCACAAAATGTTGATCCAAGCATCACTTGCGAAGCATGTATGAAGGGCAAACAACATCGGACTCCCATTCCAAAAAGAAGTCAGTGGAGAGCTTCTGAAAAATTGAGTCTTGTTCATGCGGATTTATGTGGTCCAATTACGCCATCTTCAAGCAGCGGAAAAAGGTATTTGTTGTGTTTTATAGACGATTTTTCTAGAAAATCATGGATGTATTTTCTTCTAGAAAAATTAGAAACATTCTATCTTTTTAAATGTTTCAAAAATTCTGGTGGAGAAAGAGATTGGAATGCCCATAAAATGCTTAAGAACAGATAGAGGAGGAGAATTCAATTCTGCAGAATTCAATGACTTTTGCAAACAACATGGAGTAAAGAGACAACTGACCACAGCCTATACTCCACAGCAAAATGGAGTAGCTGAGCGCAAAAATCGCACGGTGATGAATTTGGTAAGAGCTATGTTAACAGAAAAAGGGGTACCCAAGAAGTTTTGGCCTGAAGCTGTCATGTGGGCAAATCATGTCTTGAATCGATCTCCAACACTTACAGTAAAAGATATTGACACCAGAAGAGGCTTGGAGTGGAGTGAAACCAGCAATGGACCATTTTTGAATTTTCGAATGTGTGGGATATGTTCATGTCGCAGATGCTAAGAGAAAAAAACTTAAAGACAAAAGCATGGTTTGTGTTTTATTCGGAATCAACGGCGAATCAAAAGGGTACAGGTTGTTCAATCCAGTTGAAAGGAAAATCATAGTGAGTCGTGATGTAATCTTTGATGAAGATCATAAATGGGATTGGGAGAGTTTTGAGGATGAAGCTGATTTAGATTGGGAAGAAAGCATCGAAATTCCAGCAAAAGGAGAAAACACAAAACAAACAGGCTCTGCTTCACATGATGTTACTGAAACTACTGTCGAACCTATTGTTACTGCCTCATCTGCTGATGAATTTAATGCACCAAATAACGAATCAGAATTGGCTTTAAGGGACGGCAGAAGTCGACGTCCACCTATATGGTCAACTGATTATGTGTCCGGTGAAGGATTGTCTGAAGAAGAAGATGTTAACATGGAAGATGATATTAATATGGCTTTTTTACTGGTTTCAGATCCTGTAAACTATGAAGAAGCAGTCAAGAGCTCAAAGTGGAAACTGGCCGTGTATGAGGAGATTAATTCCATCGAGAAGAATCAGACTTGGCATCTAGTCGTTCTACCTGCTGGTGCGAAGAAAATAGGACTTAAATGGATTTATAAAACTAAGCTAAATGAGCTTGGTGAGGTTGATAAATACAAAGCGAGGTTGGTGGTGAAAGGCTACACACAAGAGCATGGAGTTGATTATACTGAGGTTTTTGCGCCCGTGGCTAGAATGGACACTGTAAGGATGATCATAGCATTTGCGGCACAGAATGGCTGGACACTTTATCAGTTAGATGTCAAATCAGCCTCATGGAGAACTGAAAGAAGATGTTTTTGTAGAACAACCAAAAGGCTATGTCAAGAGAGGGAATGAGCAGCTGGTATACAAACTTAACAAGGCTCTCTACGGGTTGAAATAGGCACCTAGAGCCTGGTTTAGCCGAATTGAAGCCTACTTCATTAAGGAAGGATTTGAAAGCAGTTCTAGTGAGCACACACTCTTTGTTAAAAGGAAGGGAGGTAATATTCTTATTGTAAGTGTGTACGTTGATGATTTATTTTTTACTAGTAATGATGAACTATTATTGGGAGAGTTCAAATGTTTTATGAAAAGGGAATTTGATATGACTGATCTGGGTCAAATGAGGTTTTTTCTCGGAATTGAAGTCATACAACGTTCAGATGGCATTTTTATATGTCAAAGGAAATATGCTGCTGAGGTTTTGAAGCGATTTGAGGTAGAAAATTTCAACTCTGTTTGTAATCCTATTGTTCCTGAACAAAAAATCAGCAAAGATGAAAATGGTGTCCAGGTGGATGCAACTCTTTACAAGCAGATTGTGGGAAGTCTGATGTACCTTGCTGCCACTCGTCCTAACCTAATGTTTGTGGTAAGCTTAATAAGTCGTTTTATGGCTTGCCCAATGCAACTGCACTTTGCAGCAGCGAAAAGAGTTTTAAGGTACTTGAAAGGCACAATTAATTTTGGTGTGTTCTATAAAAGGGGCGGAATTAGTGAATTGATTGGTTTCACTGATAGTGATTATGTCGGCGATATGGAAGATAGCAAAAGTACTTCGGGCTATGTGTTTATGATGAGTGAAGGAGCAGTAGCTTGGTCATCCAGAAAACAACCTATAGTCACCTTATCAACCATAGAAGCGGAATTTGTTGCCGCCGCTGCGTGTGCATGTCAAGCTGTCTGGATGAGAAGAATACTCAGAGAGATTGGACATTTACAAGCGGAAGGAACAAAACTTATGTGTGATAATGCTTCAACTATCAAACTGTCAAAAAACCCAGTTTTACATGGACGTTCTAAGCATATCAGAGTAAGGTTTCATTTTCTTAGAGATCTTACCAAAGAAGGAACAGTTAACTTATTGTTTTGTGGCACTCATGATCAACTTGCTGATTTATTTACAAAGCCTCTCAAGTTGGAAGCATTTCAGAGATTGCGCAAGAAACTTGGTGTGTGTGATGTTTCAGACTTAAACTAATTCTTGTCTAGAGAAGAAGAAGTTTAAGGGAGGGAATGTTAGGAGCTGTTTGTTTGGTTTTTTTAAATAAAAGTCCTATTCTTTAGGAAGTCTTATTCTTTGGGATTGTTAGGATTTTTCTGCTGTATTTTTTCTTTTATCGTTGTGCTATTCCTGTAAGGCTATATATTGCCAGGTCTGATTTCAATGAATGGTGACTGGAAATCTAATTGTTTGAGTTCTCTGTTCAATCAGTTTTTCTGCTTAAAATTAACAATAGTTAGAGATTTTAGATCTTCAAGTTTAGATAAATTTCTTTTATAAATAGAGTTTTAAACTCCCTTGCGGGTGTCAATTGCGATAAATTTTTAAAAGGATAAAATTTAGAATAATATTGTACCAAGAAGATTAATCTCTTTGCCGATACTCATCTTCAAACAAAAAAATTTCAATTTTTTATATTTGTATTTATTATTTCTATGGAAATATCATAATATACTTAAAATATTTTTTTTTATTAAATGAATTGCTATAAGTTTTCAGAAAAAGGAAAAAGCCACAAAGCCCACATTTGTTCTTTAGGGTTTATAGTTATAAACCCATGTTTTAGGAAATTACATATTTAAACATAAATGGGGAATTTTTTAAATTTAAATAAGAGAAGTAAATTAATTAATTTACTGTATTGCAACATGACCTTAATTACCTTGATAAAAAAAAATAAACAAATTATTATTTGTAATATTGCAATCGGAAATATTATAAATCAATTGTAACAAATTATTAAAAAACAATCAAAAGTGGAACATTCATGCTCAAATTAGGGGATTTGTAAATTAAAAAAAAAAAAAAAGAAGGCAAAAATCTTTGTTATGATCTAACATCAAGATTGAAACTTTAATGATAAAAAATATATATATAACAAATGCACTTATGAATTAAATAAAGTTTTGGAATTAAATTTTCTTAAAAGTAAAATTCTTGTACTAATCCTAACAAAAGACAACATTAATGGGAGGTAATAATGTAATCATGAAATAGCTAGTGGATCTTTTTGGACAATACTTTTGTTGGAAGGGCATGCTTTTTGGATGAAATTAATGAGTTAATTTCCAAAATAAATATCTTAATTTTATAATAGTAGATAGAGGATAAGGAGAAGTAGCCAGAAACGGTTGGGTCAGTGGTGGATGGGCCCATTTATATATGAACTCAAAGGCGGAAATTGCCTTTTGTGTTTTTGATGCCTCCACTCACTCAAAAAGAAAAAAAAAAAAAAAAAAAAAGAAAATTACTTGATTCAAATCTCACAATTTTAGGGTAAACAAACAATTTTACTTCAACTAGTGATAAAAACTAAATAATTGTGCTTTTTTTTTTTACACGTGTTTCCATGTCGAGACTGACAATATTATTTAAGTAAAATCCTTCTAATAGTGGCGGCTTCAGATTTTAAATTTTAATATTGCTGATAAATTTCATCTAAATACAGTAAAGAATTATACTTTAATAGTAATGTGCTTATATTGCAAGAAAAATATTTATTTACTCACCATCTATGAGTTCACCCAAATATCAAAACAATAATTAATTACCATTTAAAAAATTACTATTTTTTTTATGTTATTTTGTACTTTTTTTCCAAGGGATCTTAAGGATGTATTTTTCATAGTAAATTAATACAAATATGTACTTTTTGTATAGGCCATTTTTTTTAACAGCCAAAAAAATCTTTTTTATTATTATTAAAATCAAGAAAAACTTAACGGGCTACATAATCTAACTATGAACTAATAAATCCTCAATACACTCAACTTAACCGGAAAGAGTTAAAAGTGAAAGAATATGAGACTGCGGTATGTTAAGAAGCAAGAGCAAATAGGCTATTGAAGAGCAGGAAAAATTATACCTACGTATAGGCAAGATTATTGTACTTCTACCTATGTAAATTTTATATCATAATCTCTAACCATTTGTTTGAAAAAGGAGATTGTTTTTAGAGGAAAAAAAAAATAAGATGAAAAATATTAAGGGAAATGATTTTCTTTTATACGAGAGGGTGAGAAGAATATCTAATAAAAAAAATATGCACTATTTTTTTCCAGAAACCATAAAAATTAGAACTTCTTCAAATTGGAGAAAAAAAATGATAAAAGAATTAAGAAAATCATATTGTTTAATGTGAAATAAGTTTCATTATTTTTTCTAAAAAGAACCTAAATTTATTTTGATAATTTAAATTTAGGGCATACATGTTTATATTTGTATGCAATTTGAAGAATTCATTATTGCCTAGCTCCTCAAATATATATAGACAGCATGTACTATTCTTTTCATTTATTTCTTTATTTTTGCAGATAATTAGCAATAGGGATGAACATTCGGCCAATTCAGTCGGTTTAAGTAAAATTTTTAACCAAAATTTTTTTTTGACTTAACCGAATTTAATCGAACCGTTTTAACCGAATTAATTTTGATTATTACCGAATCAAAGTTAAAGAAAATAAAAACTTAATTAACCGACCGAATTAATCGAAATTTATGATTAATCGACTTTAAACGAAATAAAAATTAACCGAAGTTATTACTCACTATTTAATCAAAGTAAAAACTGAAATATTTTTAATTTTTAATTTTATTATTTACTTGATCAAAACGACGTAGTTTTGAGAGTCGGTTAATTTGATTAATTCGGTTAAATTAAGTTTTAACTAAACTTTTAACCAATTACCGAAATTTTAATTTTTTTTTCAACCGAATTAATCGAATTAATCAAATTGACCAAACCAAATGCTAACTCTAATTAGGAATTATGACATGTAAAAATTTAGCAATGCATAAAGTATATAATTACAAAATAATTGGAGGAAATCAAAGGCAAATATTGCAGGACCATTGGTTGGTCCAGTAGGGTTAAGCCTGATAGGAAGTGAACAGTTTATGGATGTGGAGTGTTGCTGTTTGTGCTCCTGTGATGTGGTGGATCGTCAAATGGATGTGGAGAATAATTATAACTAGCTTATCCCTTGGTCCACTTGGCTACCATATCCAAATCAAAACACCGTATATATATACACACATACCTACATACCTACGTGATGTTTAATTTTCTTCTAATCACAGCTCCGTACCTGCCTAAGTTATAACTTATAAGGCAAGTTCTATTCCACGGTCAGTATGAACTATGTCAGAAAACCAAATAGTAACTCCTAATTAGTAATTAATATAGAATTATCTAAATTTCTATATAAAGAATCTCAAATCTTATCTCAAAAATACTTTCAATTAATTATAATTAACTTAAGCATATGAGTGTTTACATATATTCTCAGACAATACTTTCAATCTGCTATTTTGATGCCAATTGTGATTTCAATCCTCTACACACGAGCAGATCGAAAAATTTATACTTAACAAGGTATCAACAAAAAATAACAAAGTAAAATTCTTGTAAATTTAGTTTCCAAACACGGTTAAACATGCAATCTCTACATAATTTATTGTCTTATCATACAGCTAATCCATGCCAAAATGGCAGGTAGATGCATCATGTCATGCTTTCTTGCAAACAATATTATATTCTTATATGGATTTCAGATTTTTGAGAATATCTTTTAATTGCTTATTATTTAATCATCGCTGTTATGGACCTCACATAATTAATATGTTATTTATATTAGTCATTTTCAAATTAAAAAGATAAATGAATTCATTTTCCAGAAAATTAGATACCTAAACTGTCAAATTTGAAATTTAAATTTTCACAATTAAGGCTAATCTTCAGTTGTTATATTTCTCAAATTATCATTATTGCACTTTATTATTTTTAATTTTTAAACTTCAATTTATAACATAAAAATTATCCCATATCAATTTAAATAACAGTACGTAATTTGTTGAATAGCAGATGCGAATAACATATTAAACATAAAAATCATTTTTTTTATCTTCACTTCCTGAACATCTGTGTTCATTTGTCTCTTTTTTACCCGTTTATCTATTTTACTACTGATAAAATAACAACCTTCTTCTGCGTTTCATTTTTTTTAAGTCACTGGTGTCCGAACGATATTACCACTTTTTATTAATTACATAACAAATTGAGGATGTTTAAATTGTGTTTGTTTAAATTTTTAATCTTTCTCTCGATTCTTAAATTAAAAAAAAAAACCACACATAATTAAGAAACTTATAGCATCTACATACTATATTTTTAAAAAAAAAAACACATATTATTAATAAAAATTATGTGTGGAGGATTTGCATTTCAATATATATGGTGCTGAAGATACGAAATGATTAGAAAAAGAAGATGTATTTATTGCATATATACAAATATTAATTGTTGAATAGAGAATAATAAGATGGGACATTCATACTTTGATGTTATATATATATATATATAAAATTTATCAATCCCTTTCAATATCTCCAATAATTCCCATATCTCCCTTTCCTTTAAATTAAGTTTGGTACCCAAAACCTTTCACATTGCTTTCTTCGCCCAAATTTTTAATTTCAACACGAATACAAAATAATTCATAAATTTCCGTTAATTTAATAAACTATAATGTAATCAAATACATTTTCAGTATAATTATATTTAAAATATATTTAATATTATATTCAATTACGATTTACAGATAAGATAGTAAAATTTGAAGACGAGAAAATAATATATATATATATATATATAATTTTAGGGTTTAATAATTGGTGATAAATGACCATACGTATAAAAGGGAATTCGGATAAGAGTGGTAGTGGAAATGGCATTGGACCCCTTAAAAAGAAAATAGAAATATGAAAGAGAAAAGCCCCACAATTGATATTATTTATAGTATTTGTTCCAAAGCCTCACAGTCAAGTGTCGGCTTTGGTCCCCATCCTAACATCAAACCCTTAAATGGTTACTTACCGAAGATACCTGCACTCAATTTCAGACCAACCGTGTCCTTTCATTTTGCTTCATCTTTTCCTTTTTTTTTTTTTTTTTTTTTTGATCAGCAATCATCTTTTCCAATTTCAATTACTATTATTAGCTTCAGGTCTTCAACTTCACCTCTTTTTCTCTGGTTTTTAATGTTTAGATTGCTGCATCTACCTGTCCATAAATGATGAGTATTGGACCATATTTGCTTTTCCATTTCTTTTTTTAATTAAATTTTGAACTTTTAAATTCTAATTCGAAACCATCCTAATTAATCAATCCATCTTTTCATAATTAAGTAATTTTTGAACTTGATACTTTAAAAGATCAATTAAACCATACCTGATTGACTAATTATATAATATTTTTAATAAGTATTAAAGCGAAACCTATATTTATTTTGATAATATGGGGTGGGTAGGTTTTCAATATCACTTCCTATATGTATTTGCCATCTCCATTATGACCTCTATGTGTGCAGTTAGCTAGTCAACAGAAAATGGTAGGTTGTTACATATCTTTCGTCTAGAATTATTATATGAAAAAATTTCAAATACTATGTAAATTAAGCGAATTTAATTTTTTTTTTTAGAGAATTTATTCTAAATTTTAATTACTTTCCTCTAATATTTTCTTTCCCCTCCTTCCAAATAAATCCTTAATACTCCAAAAGTATTTATTTTTATAAGTTATTCCATGTTTAATGACAAAAATAAAAGTTATTTTAATTGAATTGAATCCTTCTAAAAATCAAAATTTCAAACTAGGGTTAATCTGCTATATGAATTCAATACACTTCCTCATGTGTTTTCTTATTTTTTTATATCATTTTAAATTAATGGTTTTCCTTAATTTCAACAACAATTAACATGTGAAATGATTAGCATAGCCCATGTGAAAACTTACAAATTAAGAATATATAAAAAAATATTTTACATTAATTTATATAATCTTTCCAATTTTAGTAAAGCATTTACCATATATTCACATAGGAAGTATATATTAAATATTTGTGAATTGTAGCATAAAAAATTTAACTCATGTAGCTAGCTAATGGTGCAAACAATATCTCTCTACCATAAATTAGAATACCAAACTTCTTCATTATTTTGTGCTTCTTTGTCTCATTTTATTTTGGAAAGCCAACACATGAATGCATCATAAATTATGAACCTAATTAGCCTATGTAGAGACATTATGGTGTAGATGTAAGATACCTTATTTATGCATACTATATATACATACATACAATAATTGAAGAAATGATACCATCATGTCCAATTAATAAGTAAAAAGGACATCATCAACCTTCATGCTTTGCCATATGCATGGTTTTTTTTTTTTTTTTAATTTGAAGAATTTGTTAAAAAATGGGGGGAAAACGGTAAAACAATTAGAAGGTATAAAATTCTTGTGGCATAAAATGAGTAGTGGATGTCTAGGCATCAAATGGGAAAAGACCGAAAGGGTCCCAAAATAATCAAAACAAGCATGTGAAAACCTAGCCACATAAAAAAGTAGCATCTTCGCCACTTCTCTGGAAATTCCATATTCTTTCTTCTCATAAAAATAAATTATGTGAATGCATCAGCATGACGAATTTCCTCTTCTTCTTCTTCTTCTTCTTCTTCTTCTTCTAAATCATGATGATGGTGATCATACAAACATGGAAGATGTCTAATCTATTAGAAATATCATAGCTATGCCAATAAGTGGAACCTAAAAGGTGAAACTTGTGCCTTTCTAATCCAAATTCCATAAAGCTCTTCGTTGCTTTATATTTCTCATTTCTTTTTTTTTTTCGTGAGATATATTTTGTACAATGGATATATTATAATTTTGCATTAGATAATATTATCAGTAATATAATATTTTAATTTTTAACGTTTTATGAAAAATTATTCAAACAGCTAAACGCTAGAACATTAATTTTCTGGAATATGCCCAGTATTACAAAACAAGAATTTTATTAAGATGCAGTAACTTAGCAAAATAAAAATAGAAAAAAAAAACTATTTTTAGATAGTTTGCAAACTAATTTTTAATATAAGATTATTAATAAAGTGAAAGTTTGAGGTTATTGGTTTTTCTTTTCATTCCTTTTTCTTTAGAATTTATTTTATTGGTGGGGCAGGAAGAGGACTAGGACATGATACTCTCCTCAAGTCTTCTCTATGGAAGAACTACTTGATTGATTAATTAATTAATTAATTAATTTCAAAAGCGACTGAATAATATTAAAAAAAAAAAGGAAGAAGACAAGGGCTTTCATGGTTTAGGAACATGATAATTAGTATTATCACACGATAGTGATGATTAAATAGAAAAAAGAATTATTAATTGACTTCTTTTTTTCTTAAATCTGATAAATATTTTTTATTTAATTAAAATGATATACAATTGGGAAATTAGTGGGACCTATTTCAGAAATTATTAAGTAGTTGCCATCAAATACTATTTTTGGCTTTGATTAAGTTACTCAATTATTTACCGACTGTCTTCAGAGTTTGGACCCTAATAATACTAATGATAAAAGCAACTGTTAGCATGAACCAACGTTTTCATTATTGCAATTTTTTTTTTTTTTTTCCTATATGAAGGATCCTAGGAATACTTTTTTTAAGCATTGCGCTTCGATTTTTTTTTATTAATTAAGAACCTAAACGGATTGAAAGATGATCATGCATTATATAACAGAATAATCTCTTATAAAATCTTTTGTAATTGAAGGATCTCGAACCTGTGATTTCTTACTCCCAATATGATCTCTTACTTTCGATATAAGTGAAAAGACCGATAAAAACTTCACCTGATTCTTAATTTCAAAATTAATGATAACCTTTAAAATTATTTGATGAAAAAATTTATGTTTTATACACATAAATGGTTTGAAAATTACTTTTAACTAATTCCAGACAAATTGTGCACGTTGCGTAGAATTCAAACTCCACATATAACTTTGTTAACACCTAGGACAAGTAAAGAAAGTGAAATGCATGTTAAGGAATTTAAAGAATGGCCGATCCGGTAGCTTGCTTGGCCGCAAAACCGCCTAAAGGGCGGCGCCTATGATTTTGTCACCTGAACGTGATTACATATGCTTGGATTTCACCAATACCAAGCAACTATTGTTACATTTATAACGGCGGCACATTGAATTTAATGATGCTATAGTCAAAATTTTTTATTTAAAATCATAATAATCCTTTTGACTTTGCCTATTCTCAAACTTATGTGTTCTATCTCCTTAAAATAAATTACTACCTCAGTTCTATAATATTTATCATATTTAAAAAAATTATTTGTTCCAAAATACTTGTCACATTAGTGATTTTAATGAATAATAAATATTTTTTTTCTCTGTTTACCCTTTGTATGAATAGTAATAATTATTTCAATTTAATAATTTTTTTAAAAACTTAATATTAAATTATGGATAATATGATCAATTTACTCAATAATTTATTGTAATTTAGATAAATTTAATGATTTTTTTTTATAAAAACGTGAAATTTTAATTATAACAAGTATACAAAGGGAGCAATAATAGCAATTAATTAATAGAAATTCAATATCCAAATATAAAATTAATTCTAAATAAAAGCGTAATTGCAAGAAATTGACCTAAATAAAGCAATTATGACGCTCTTAGACTCTTACAAAAAGAAAAATTACCACTTGTTCTTTTTCATTTTTAAAGCAATGCCTAAAAAGAATTACAATGACCCAAAATGGTCAAACTTTTAGTCTATTATCTAATTGATACAATGAAATGGAAAAGAAAGAATTGCGTGTTTCTCGTAACTGATAACAGCCGAAATTTTGGACATTAACACTCAAATCTTCATTTTATGGATTTTAACAAACCCACACTGCACTTTAAATCTTAATCCAAGAAAGCATCGTTCAAATGATAATACATCACATTTTTTCTACCAAAACAAAGTGATAGTACATCACATTCTATTGAAATAGTAAAAAGTTAATGCACGGTAAAACCCTTTCAACTACAGCAACACTAAATTTTTAACCTCTAATCATGTAGGCATAGTTGATATGGAAATATAATCTATTTATGCTGATCCAATCATCTATTGATTAGAAATCAAAATTTAATAGTGGGGTGGGCGGTAAACACAATGAAATTGAAATGATAATTGGGGCCGAGAAGAGTTCTGTATATATAGATAAAGGTGGTGAAAGCAGCTGAGCAGCAATAAAATGGTGGTGCTATTCAAACCAACGAACATTGCATTTCCAGAAATATTATTAGAACCTTGCATTTTGATGGGCCATTGTTTCCACTGGGTACTTATATTTATAATATATAAAACATGTATATATTTATAATATGTATATATGCTGATATGATTATTTCCTAAAGAATTTTATAATATATAAAACATGTATCGGATGTATATTTTTTCGTGCTAAAAAAATATTTATTTTTATAAGAATATAAAAATAACTCAAAATATTGGTATTTTCTGAATAACAACAATTAAAGTTTGAAGATGTTAAAATGTGAATTCATGAAAACATAGGTTCTATATACTGTTTAATGAATTAATTTTTATTAACATGTTGCTTGTGAATTTGAGTTTTTTGAACTATTTTTTTATTAGTTTGCTTAATGAAGAAAAGAAATTAATTATTTGCAAATTGATCAGGCACCAAAAATCATAATCAGACCTTCCAGAGTAACAGAAACAGGTGCTGATCAATTTTAAAATTAAAAAACATATATTATAATCTTTATTGGCATAGTTAAAGAGTGCTAATGGTAAGCTAGTCACTTGCTACATAACTAGACTTTACTGCTTCATTAAGTATATATTGTAATTAGTTCATAATTAGACAGTTTAATTATGTAACTAACATGGGTAAGTTTATTTAATTAATGAATTGAATGATTTACATTGTGATTTGATCCATATGGGTTGGCATTTTTTTAATTAATTAACAAAAATTCAATAAAAATTAAACAAAATTTTATAATTTAGGAATTCAATAATGACTTAATGAGAATGTTATAGGAAGCTATGATTATTTATAACATTGGCCACTTGTTGTCCATGTGGGCATGTCCTCCTTCTGTGACACAGGAGTTTATAATTGTGACCCCCAAATATTGCTTTGGAGTCGAATTTGATGAGGTGAAATTCTAGTGTACAGTTTTATAGAGTGGCAGTAAGGGTGATTTATCTATTTATTTTTTCACTGTGATTCTCAAAAATCCAATCTTTATGTAAAATTTTTAGAGTATGCTTAACCTCTGAATTTAAAATTACTGCTTGCATATCTGGTATTGACCTTGCAAATATCCAATTTACGAAAGTTTAGTTTGTAGCCATTTTTTTTCCTTATAGAACCAAGAGTTTATGCACTAGATTTATGTGGAGGAGGGAATTTTTAATGCCATTTGATAATAAAATTTACAATTCTGAGGATATCTTCGATTATAATCATAAAGTACATTGTATTTAAGATAAATTTACTGTAAAGTTAAGGAACCTGGAATTGTTACTGTTAAGAGAATTTTATCTGAATATTATCTTATACTGAATACGTGTGTGAAAAGTAATAAAATAGAGAATTTTACATTTTGACATAAGCTATCGTTAGGCTTACATTATGAATATTTGAAACACAAATAGACCCTACATGGAAGAATGGAGATAAGCTAGCTGCTTCCTTTACTGTAATGTAACAAGCATGACTCTCATCCACTTTCTTCAATAGATAGAGCAATGAGGTATGTCTCTCCCCTGTCTCCTTGGAGGGGAATTCAATCCACATCGTTTTGTCCATTGTTTAAACTATCATTTGTGGTCACAAGATAGATAGAGCATTCTCCAATTTTATTTGGTAAAATTAAAAGAAATCTTGATAAATGTAAAACAATACCCTGATATTACATTTTCCATCTATCTTTTCCAATGTTACTGCTTCCTATTGCATGTCCTCTCTCTGTTCAGTCATGGTGGGTTATGAGGACATTTTTATTTTTCTCATATTGAACATTTTAATTTTTTTGCTCATTAGGTTAACATGTAATGAAAATTTACAAATAATTCTAAAAGCAACTCAAATATAAACATGAAACGCGCTGCATCAGGTTCATAAAGAGAAAGCACTCTCAACATAAATTTTCTCTATTCACAAAGATCGATCACTTAATCTTCTTATTTAAGAAATTTGAACTCTTTCCACTCAAATTAATCCACCGCTGGTGGGTAAGTTTATTTGTTAATGGCAATAAATGAACTGGATGAGGTCAAAGAATGTGGGGTCATTATCAAAACCTAGCATGAGATGGATGGTGGGGATTAGGGAAATGGGTGGGATGGGACCATGAAGTTAAGGAGGCATGATGTGTGGTGGGATCCATTTGGATATGGAAGATGAAGACTGTTTCGGAGTTAAATGCTTTCCATTCCCTACAACTGGACTTCTCGCCACTCTTAGCCCAAGTTTCAGTCATTTGCTAGTACTGAGGTGTAGCCCACTCCTCTCCTTAGTCCTCATTTAGACCCATTACTAAATGCTTGAATTACCAAACTACCCATATTCTATTACAAATTTCTAATCCAACCATCACTTGTCACTTTCCACTTAAATCAGTTTTCACTAGTTTATAAATTAAATCAAACACTAAATTATAAATTACATAATACTTAATTTATTACCGTATCAAAATGGATATGAATAAATAACAATTTAAATATAACTTTACATAGAAAAATTAAAATTTATACAGAGAAATAAACATTGTAGAAATACGAAAATGTTTATGATTAGACTTCTTTCGTGCATTGCAAATAGAGAGAGATTTGGTAAGGATGGTTTAGAAGAGTGCATTAATGGAATCATGAGTGATTAATTAGTGAAGAGGAAATGAGCAAGGGAGTGGTTTAATTATTTGGAGGTATCGAAGGCAGACATTCGAGTAGGGGACCCTCATGCCTGTCGCGGCTGGTAGTCCTTAGACAAAAGAAGTTGCCTAACAAGCCAATCTCCTCCTCATTTTACCTTTTATCCTCTGATGTTTTGCTAAGCTTCATGCGATTGGATTATCCCCACGTGACACTGTCCTTGTTATGAAAACGAACTTGTGCAGTTTCTGTTTTATAAACTGTTATTAACAGTTAGAAACTGTGGTTATCTTCAAGCTTTTCTAATCACCTCTATCCCTTCAATAGTAGAAGAATTGCTAGCTGGTGCAGAAAACTGTGTAATAGCTGATACATCATACATATATTGAGAGAGACTGGAATTCTTCTCCATTACTTCATTAGATTCTACTATTTGGTTTTGATTATGTTCTAGGGTTTGATAAAAAAAAAAACTTTATTTTTAGTACTTATGCAAACTGAGCTTACTATATCTTCTTTGTATGTGATCTTAAGAGTAAACCAAAGAAATTAGAATAGTAAACTAAATTTTATGGCTGCTACTCTGCTAGAGATATTCCAACTATTTGTTTCTTTCTTTTTTTTTTTTTTTGAAAAGAATAAATGTTGGCGTCAATCCTTGATTGCTGGATATAAATCGCTCAGATTCTTTACCAAATTCTGTATAGTAAATAGATTTGGAATCTCCAGAATTAAAAAACCATGGATCCAATGACTGAATTGATTAACTAATGATTATCTTCAATTCCATTTGTCTCTTCAGATTACAAGAACCATCGAATTTGAGGCATCTTTTGACTTTATTATATATTTTCACATTTCTTTTCTTTTTGGCACAAAGATAGCTTTAGCCTTTAGTGCTAAAATATGGTCCAGTAATAATAGACATAGTGTGCAAGATTTTTGATTTCGAAACCAATTTTATGGGCTAGTTAGTAAAGTCAAGCACTCAAGCTTCAACAGCTACAAGAGAAAGAAACACCTTTACTAGCCTTTTCCAAGTTTCTTAGGGAAGATAAGAACCTTCACAATAGTGTGGAGCTTTTGTTTTTGTAGGTTTTGAAAGTTGAAAGAAAAGAAACCTTGTAATAAGAAAAGAGAATTCAAAAGGAAATGGGAAATACTTTCCTCTCCTTTTACACGTGAAAACATGTCTTTTCCTTTCTTTTCTTTTCTTTCCTTTCCTCACTGCTTTTTTAAGCTCAATCCATTCCCTACCTAGCTCCCTCCTTTAGTTGCCATATCACCCTGCTTTTATAGGGAGGCTATTTCTTTCTTTCTATGACTTCAATCTATAATCTTCAAATTACTAGTGTAATAATATTACGGTTACACCAAATTAAAGACGCTCTCTCTTATGATATTTAATTATTAAAAAAAAATAAAAAATCGAAATTTGATTTCCATAGAGCAATACCTAATGAGAAAAATAGTTTCTTATGGCAAACAAGATTGATATATCTCTTCATCTCATGTGTATTAAAAGAAAAAAACATAAAATCAATAAAGTATTGATTAAGATGGTAAGCGATCTCAATCTCCATAAAAGTGAATATAATTTCGATTACCTTTTACAGTCTCAGGGGGTTGAACCTCCTGATTATAAAAAAAAAAAAAAAAAAAAAAACGGAACATAAAAAGAACAATTAAATCATGAGAAGTCATTATCTACTTTGGAGTCTATGGTTTTGGTTTATATGTTAAAGATGGATGGACATTATTAATCCATGCTCATAAGTATTAGAAATAAAAAGTATGGGTCATGATTTCAATTTCTTAATTCCTGTTTCTGATTTTCTTTCTTTCTTTCCACTTTATTTATTTTTTCATTACACGAATGGATTGAACAGATTGTGGCAGACACCAAGAAACCCACACGATATGGCATTGGAGATTTGGGTGTGACAAGAAAGAAAAAGATTCCTAACATAGTCAATAGGGTAATTTTCTAAGTGGATTCTGATTTCTTCCACCATAGTTTGTTCATCAAACTTTCAATTATTTATTTTTGACCGAAAAAAATATTATTAGCTTTTGATTTATTTGCTAATTCTATAGAAATTAATGTTTGATTTGAAAAGGAAAAAGTAAGTAGGTAACATGCAAACAATTTTTTCAAAAAAAGGAAATAAGGATTATATCCTTAAAAGACCAATTAATCTCTCAATAATTTATTAGATACCTAAAAATATGTAGCAGGTAACTCCCATATTCTTGGTGTGTGCTTCCTTTCTCTGTCCCAACTCTCTCCGATAAAATAAATCTAAGCACCACGAACAGTATAGAGTAAAAATAATTACTAATTTATTGTGAAATATATTCTAAACGTGAACTCCAGAATTCGTAAACTTTGTGAGGGTAAAAAATATATTCTGTTTATTTAATTTAAGAGTGTGGAAGTGTTAGCTTGATGGGCTTATGTTAAAAGAAATGATAAGGGGGGGAAAGAAAAGCCCATTGGGCTTTCATGTGGATAAAGAACAAAAAGGCTAACATGTTGGCAATGTGCAATATTTGTTGGAATTCTTTTCGTTAGAAATTCATTTTCCTAAATCACTAACCAATTCACCAATGGATATGAAATCATTTTTAAAACTTCAAATTTATTTTAAATGAATTTCAGATAGAGTTATTTTTTAAATAAAATTTTATATGATAAGTTTAAAAAAATTAAATTCATTGAATTAGATCACTTAACTTTTTAGTAGCACTTAACTTTTCAGATAGAATATTAGTTATTTTAGTAGCGCTTAACTTTTTAGTAGCTGTTAGCTATTTTAATAGTTTTTAGCGGTTAGATATTAACTATTAGCTCTTAGCTATTTATATAGTTATTTAAAGCAAGAATGTTCGATACAAATAATTGTTTAATTAACTATTGAATTTAAAATGATAAAAAAAGACATTTGATTATTGTACAGAATTTTAACTTATGACTATAGAGAACTCATTATATATATAAAAAAGAGATGATTTATATAATGTTTTTCTATTAATCTATAGTGTATAGTCCGACTATATAAATTGAAATCACTATTAATTCGTTATTAAATTATTTTATTTAATTTTAGTGTAAAATAATATAATTTTTTAAAATCATTGCAGACTTGTAGTACCATAACAACAATTAGAAAAAAAGACTTTAAACTCAATGTTAAATTGTTAATATTAGTTAATTAAGGGCAGGGCTGTTAAAAATTTTTAATCAAAGAATAGAAACGCTAAACACCAACTGGGTTAACGTTTTTCAGGTTTTTGATATATATTAAAGAATTTGAACACAAAGAATTTTGATAATATTGCACCTCTCTACACGAGCAATAAAAGTTTTTCACGTTTTTTTCTTTTATTTTTGAACACAAAATATTGATTCAAAGTGTGGTAAATACAACTTTTGTAATGATAATTTTTATATCTTCAGTTACTAAATAAGTATTTAATCAAATTAATGTTATAAATTGCAATATTTAATACAATAATTTTCAAATATAAGTGTTTAATAGGTGTAATTTTATAAGTAGAATTTTTGAATTTATTAAAGTAAAAGTTAAGGGTTGTATAAATTTTTTTGCAAAAAATATAGCATTGCATTTATGTATTTGACATTTTATATTTATGGGAATGGCAAACGTATAAATTGATACAAGAATATTTCTCTTTTTAAACGTGTATATATTTTGGAGAAAATAAGCACACAATTCCCATTTCCCAATTTCTTGTTCCTCTCGTAAAATAGAATTAGCCTCTCAAATGGATACAATGTTCTCTCAAACTCAACTTTACACTATAGGGTTTTAAGTTCTTGAATTGAAGAAAAAGAGAAAAAAAAAATTAAAGTTTTCTCTTTTTTTATTTATATATATTTTAGAAAAAATAATTCGCAAATCCCAACCTCTTGTGCCCCATTTCACTCTTCAAACACTTCTCAGTACTATCTCGTGAATTGCGAGCCTCTCAACGGATCCAATATTTGCTGAAACTCAATCATTCACTGAAAGTTTTTTAAGTTCTTTAAAGTAAAGAAAAAGAGAAAAAAGATCCACTGTATAGATCAAAATGGAGGGGAGAGAAGAAGATGTGAAAATGGGAGCTAATAGGTATAGAGAAAAACAACCAATAGGAACAGCAGCTCCAACGAAGAAGCCAAAGACTACATTGAGCCACCTCCAGCTCCTCTTTTCGAGCCAAAAGAGTTATCTTCATGGTCCTTTTACAGGGCAGGAATCGCAGAGTTCGTTGCCACCTTCTTGTTCCTTTACATTACATTTTTAACTGTAATCGGTGTAGCGAAATCCCCCACCAAATGTTCCACTGTTGGCATTCAAGGCATTGCTTGGGCTTTTGGCGGCATGATTTTTGCTCTGGTATATTGCACTGCTGGGATTTCAGGAGGTCACATTAATCCAGCCGTAAGTTTTGGGCTTTTCCTGGCGAGGAAACTGTCATTGACAAGAATAGTGTTTTATATAATAATGCAGTGCCTTGGCGCCATTTGTGGTGCTTGGCTTGTTTAGGGCTTTGAAAAGAATCAGTATGAGAGGCTTGGTGGTGGTGCTAATACGATCAGCGCTGGATACAGCAAAGGCGATGGGCTTGGCGCTGAGATTGTTGGCACTTTCCTACTTGTCTATACTGTTTTCTCTGCTACTGATGCCAAGCGAAATGCACGAGACTCCCATGTTCCGGTAAGCAAAAATCTGTCATTTAATGTATTTTTTGTCCGTAACACTTACACTAGAGATATGCACTTACACTTGCCCTAAGCTAAGCACACCTAGGTGTTAAAATTAGATTATGAAAAAGGTCATTTCTATTCGAAGGATATGAGATAGAGAAATTGAATGAATTTCTTAGAAGAATATTTTGAGAATATTAAATCGAAGAAATCTTCAAATAAATAAATTAAGGGATCAAATATTTAAAGTAATCAAGAGTTAAAATTGTGGGTTTGAACTTTTGGATTACATAAAAATGTCCTGCTTTATTTACCATTTATTTATTGCTTAATCACTTGGAAATTGAATTCTAAGCATATGCCACGTCGTCACATGTTGCATTTTAATATGAGAATTGAATTTGAAAATTTGAATGATATCCAGATCTTGGCTCCATTACCCATTGGGTTTGCAGTGTTCTTGGTGCATTTGGCAACCATTCCAATTACAGGGACAGGTATTAATCCAGCTAGGAGTCTTGGTGCTGCCCTAATTTACAATAAGGAACAGGCCTGGGATGATCATGTAATTCTATCTTTAATTTACTCATTTTAATTATATATATTATCTTTAATACACGAATTGTACTTATCTATACCGAATCCATGATTCCATATATTGACCAAACTAATAAAAATATAAATTTTTTAAAAATTGTTCCTACCTTATTCTTTTTTTGCTCACATTGTCAATTTTTTTTTTTTCATTGATTTATTTTATAGATGGAGCCATGAACCTATTATACACAAATCAATCCCTTAATTCATTTATATGATGGTATACTCACTAGTAGAATTTTATTTTATTAATTTATTTTTTTTGTATGCAGTGGATATTCTGGATAGGACCCTTCATTGGAGCAGCACTTGCAGCCTTATACCACCAAATAGTGATAAGGGCCATCCCTTTTAAATCCAAATGAAAATGTTTTTACTTATTTGAAAAGTCCAAATTTTAGTTTATTTATTTTCTTTTTCTTGTTTTGGTAAACATTAATGGTTAAAAAACATGATAAGTGCTTTGATAATATGCCAACGGTGATTACTCTATCATGATAACTTTCTTTGTCCCAGTAATTTTTTTTTTTTTCCTTGACTATTAAAGGAAGGAGATTCGAATGTAGATCTATCACTAAGTTGAATATGATTTACAATTAGCATATGTCCTGATGTACAATAAATAAATTATTACTCATATTAGATTGGATTTATTTATTTTTAATATATATATATATATATATATATATATATATATATATATATATATATATTGTTATTATTAAATTTTTCAAATGGCTTCCAATAAATCTAACATAGTCTTTAGTGACTAATTTTAATTTTTTTTTTTTTTTTTTTTGTAAAAAATGGGGAAAAAAAAAAAGCTAACTATTTCACAATCTTGGTTATGATATCTGCATGAAGTATGGAATACCAAAGTATGATACTATCTTCTGGGTAATCAAAGGAACTTTGTCATATGGACACAGACAGAATAAAGTAAATACCGTAACTAAATTAGCGTAAAAATTAGACTCACGATAAATGTAGGGGAACATATTTAATTAAACTCAAAAAAAAATATTTAATTTGCATAACTACCAAACATACTTGACTCAAGACACCCCGAATTTCTCTTAAGGAGCTCCGCTTCCAACAAATTATTACATTCAGGATTCGTATATTTTTATAAAATAATTTGAAGGAAAATATTTTTTATAATTTTTCATTATTTGGATTCATTAAAAAAAATAAGTCAAGAAAAATAAGTTGGTCAATAAAAAATAAGTTAGTAATCAAAGAAAATGACTTATTCTTGTTTACATGGGAAAACATTTTCCTAACTTAGTATTTCATAATCCAAAACTAGTTTTTTTGGTCCACCAAGAAACACTCACCTGTTGAAGAGGTGCAATGTAAGCCCGCAGTCTCTTTGAAAGTGTCAAAAATGTGCAAGGTGGCTTTTTTTTTTTTTTTTTGAAAGAAATGTGTAAAATAATTTATTAATAGGTTCATACTATTTAAAATATATTTTACATGATACTTTTTGAAACATGATTATTTTAACAATATATTTTTTAAAATATGTTAAAGCTCATATCTTTTAAAATATATATTTTAGCTATATATTTTAAAGTAATGATTTTACTTTTATATTGTTAAATTAACTTGACATGATATGCACTTTGTTGTTAAATAATTTAGTTAAAAAAATTAAACCACGTTATTATACTAAATTAATCATCATTATAGTATTTATACTATGAGAATACATTCTAAATAGCAAATCTAATTATTAAATTTATCTCAATATAGATTGCTTATGAATAATATAATAGATATAAATGCATTATTTATATAATGGAAATTAATTTTTTTAATGTTACATCAAATGTTGAAAAATATTTTTCAAGAATATTTTATGTAAAGCCAAACGTCGAAAAATAATATATTTTCCTGTAAAATATTTTTCATAGAAAATATTTTTCTATAAGTTATTTTTTGAATGTAATCTCAATTTTAAGCCAACTTGATACATTTCAAGAGAACTCCCTTCAAAACAGAAGTGCCCAAATTCAAGTTCTTATATGAAGTTATTATGGAAATTATTTTCCATTTTCCCTAATTGAAATGAAAATCAAAACTCAAGACCAAAAATTTTAATACAAGAGATTGCGAATCGAGTTTTCATTTCTTTTAAATTGTTAGAAGAAAAACCAGTAAAGTCAAATTTGTAATCAAGTTGGTGTGGCCTAAAGCAACTAAATGCTGGATTTTAATAACTATACTGGGCCCGGCTCGAGCCTGTTTATCAGCCACAAATCTGAAGAGTATGTTTTGCTTCAACTATTTACAAGTTACCGTTATAAGTTCTGAAACTTGAAATCTTTCCCTCCTTAATTTTTTACAAGAGTCAAAAGGTAAGAACCAATCAAACTATATACGATTAATATTACACTATTATTCTTTTGGTAGATTATACTATGCTATTAGGTTTTTAATAACATAGACATAATTTATAATATTATAAATAGATAAAAAAATAAAAGAATAAATATAAAAACTAAGGTTTGTTTGCTCTAGAGAAGAACTTATTTTTGAAAAATATTTTTCTTACAAAAATTTTTTCCAATAACTTATTTTCAGTTGTTTGATTGTGATATTAAAAATTTTAAAAATACTAAAATCTTAAACTCATAATACCATAAAAAATATTTATAATAATAAAAATTTCGTGTTTTAAAAAATTACTAGTGTTAGAACCCGTGCGATGCGCGAAGCAATATTAAATAATGAAGTAATCTTTTATAACATCGTTCAAAAATAATAAAATTGTATAATAAAATGATCATGAAATGTATTACCAAATTGTATTTAATTGAGATATGTTAAAAAAAAAATACAATGCTAAGATATGTATTCTTAATTAAATATCATGTGAAGCATTTTACCAAAGTATGCGATAGCAAAAGCCATGCATGTTATGATCTAAGGGTGTCAAAATGGGTTGGTGTCTTAGATTCGATACAAATTTGCCTAACACGGGACATGATTAAGGTCAACACGAACACTACCAATTTAATAATTTTATTAAATTTATCGATATGAACACGATACGAAAATTAGACAGGTAATACGAACACGATACCTTTAACCTGCTTAATATCATAAACAAGATAAATGAGTCGTGTTGACGCATATACAACTCGTGTAACTCGCATAATATCATAAACATGTTAAGTGAGTCATGTTGAACTATATACGACCCACTTAACATATTATAATATTTTTAAATTTTAATTTATTTAACTCCGATCATATTTAAAAATAAATTTTCATATATAAAATGCATAAATTTTTCAAGATTCATAACTAAAATAAAAAAGCAATACAACAATAAAATTTAAATAGGTTTTAGTTAGAATATTTATACCTAACACTAAACTTACCTATATACTCTTAAATAAACGGATCACTTGCCTAATCCATATGTCAACTTGCGACATGACATGCTTATATTCGTATCATAAATGGATGACTCGTTTATGATATGAACCAGTTTAACCTCAACCCTAACCTATTTATTTCGCATGTTAGCGAATCATATTCATGTGTCATGATTCATTTTGACACACTTAGTATGACCTGAATGAAAAAAAGCACACATACTATTAATGTATTTTTTCAATAGTGATAATAATTTTGAGAATTAACTAATTATATTGAAATAAGAAATTAAGTATTTTTTATTTTATGTTTATGATTTATTATAAATGATTGTTTATTTATTAAAAATTTTAATATATTATACTTATTTAGCATAGTGTGTCATAAGCGTGTGGATGTCCTGCTTTTTTAAATATTATCATATCAGATACGTTCTCGTATCTAGTGTCCCGTGTCCGTGCAATCTAACTCTTAGTATATGAGACTACTTCATACATCAAACTAATCAACCAATGTTTTTTTTAATTACCAAGAAAAAGTGAAGTGTTTTTTTCAAATTTATTTTTGTGTTTTTTTTATTAATGAATGATTAGAAAAAATAAGAAGGAACTAAATTTTTTTTTTGGAAAAAACTTATGATACTTATTTTTTTGGAAATAGAAGAAAAATAAAATTAATAAAGGAAAGAAAATGCAAAGAGTAAAGAGTTGAGATTAGAAGCCAATTCTTTCGATGATCAATTTTCGTTAAAGGGTAACTTAAAACGGGAAGAGGGAGAGTTTATGGGATTAGAAAACTCATGAACATGGAACAAAAAAAATTAGACATGGCCAATTTGTTGAATACTAACATTTTTCGGAAATAAATTTAAGAAAAATAAGAGTGAACTAAAATTTTTTTTTGGAAAAAACTTATATATGTTACTTTTTTTTTTTTTTTGGATATAAAAGAAAAATAATTTTGATTTTTTAAAAAAAATTTATTTATAGTTTTTTATTTTCTTTCTAATTTGAAGAGACAATTATCAAAATTCTTTTCCTTATATTACTTTCTTATTCCCAAATAAAATAGTTTTTGCTTATTAATATTAGTTTAATTTTCTTTTTTTCCTTCTAAATGTTATTTGAAAATAATAAAATAACTTATCTTTTTACAGTTGCTCATTACAACTTATCTTCTTATAATTATGTTAAATAACTGCTCTCCATACACTTGGTAATTTGAGAGATTTATACTTGACTGTCATTCAAGTTAGACTTCTCTGCTTTTATATATTATATAGATTGTTAAATATGAGAAAAAAAATGTAAAAAATAATAAATTATGAAAGTCGTTGGTGATTATTGATGGTAGCTGATGGTCATAGGTGGCTGATGGTGATGGTAGACAGTGACTGATGACTAATGTGATAGCTACCTGTGATTAATAAATTAAAAATAATTACATTTTTTAGATTATAATATTTTTATCAATGTCTAAAAAATGTTTTGCTCTCTTGAAAATGAGAAATAAATTTCATTCCAAATGATTTAGTTTTCTTTTAACTAGGAAAATAATTTTTGTTGATTTATTATTAAACGTGCTATATAATAAAACCTATGAAAAATATTTTTGTGCAAGTTATTTTGTAGAAAGAAATAGAGCCTTAGTCTCATGTATGCACTTTGGCAAATTGATATTCTTTTTATAAAGCAGGGTGGACGCAAGCCAAGGCCAGGGGGCTGTGCCCCCCAATATAAAAAGAATATCAATTTCTAATGCAAAATTTTTTTTTTTTTTAAAATAAACTTTAGTTTTGCCATCTATAATTAAGTAAAATTATTTTTCACTCTCCTACTATTTGGGCTTGGTCCACTGCTGGAGTAAAGATATCAATATTTAGAAAAACTAGTTGAAATTAAAGATACTGCTTAACTTTATTTTTTGACGGTATAAATCTTGTTCATTTGGACAACTGAATCTTCTTGTGTTTTCAATTCCAATCAAAAACAAGTAATTATCACATAACTTCTACAAAGCATTTTGTTTAACACGCAATAAACTCTCGATCATAACTCAATACCGTTGCACACTAAATCATAGTTTAGTGGTAAGTGCATTACGAGTTGACAATAGATCCATCTTTGAATCTCTTTGTCCACCGTTTGTTCTTCTAACTCTTACACATCAAATATATGTTAGGGAAGAATATATATATATATATATATATATATATATATATATATATATATTGAAAGGGAAAATCCAAAAACTTTAATTAATTAAAATATGAAATGAGTACATCCAGAATAGATTGGGCAAGACAATGGTCCCACTATTCACCTGTCTACGGATCCAACGAACATTAATATCTGGACAAGAACTAAGCAACGTCTTACGATCATATATGTATGTATATATATATATATATATATATATATATAGTGGTTGATGGACTCCAAAAACCTAAAAGCAGAAAAGACTTGGTAAATGACGAAACAAATTTGTCTACCATCATTAACCTTTTGACGTAGAAATGAAGTGGACATAGAATGTCCTTACGTGATAAATCACAAGAGAAGAACATTGCTAGACTAAAACTCGATTTTTAACTGTTTAGGGTTTGCATTCAAAGAGATAATTCTCCAACATTTGAATTTTAAAAAAAAAGATATAATTTGAAAGATAAATTTCTCACTTAATTTTATTGTTTTTATGATTTTGAATTTGGTGATGTGTATATAATTAAAACACCCACCATGAAGAACATTTTTACTTACAATAATTAAAAGAATAAAACCCAATTTCGGGGCCAATTAGATTTTCTTACCTAATACGTACGTACTATTGAGAACAAGAGCCTGTATATATATAAAACAAAAAATATTCTTGGAGGCTACGATTAATGAAGGGACCGTTTATACAGATGGTTGAAAAAGACTAATAGGGATGATGATTAATATTTATTTTCCATATATATAAGATTCGGTGATTTATTATCCATAGGAATAGGGATTGGTAGACTCATAACTGAGCTTGGAATAATTCTTACAGGGTCATTCTTAGGCTTGGCATATTTCAATTCCATTATCCAAATTGCTTTCTGTGTTGTTTGTTGATCAACAGAGTAATTGGGCAATTTTCAAAATTTAAATTTCTTCAAAAGTGGGAGATACATACTTATGATCAAACCGACTAATTAGGTGCCAATAATAAGGGCTGGATCAAGATTGAAGGGCTTATGCCCTTATTGTGAAGGGACATAACAACTACTATATTTTAATGAAGCATCGTTTCATATTCTGCATATGCCATTTGTAATGTTTTATAATGTCATGTCTATATAATTAGTCTTATCCTCTTTAAAAAACAAACTGACTGATAAATTTGTCTTATTCTTAAACCTAACTAATTAATATTGTGAAACAATAATACAGACTGCTCGAACTTGGCTCGAGTTTAATTTTGTAAAAACTTATTTGAAAAAGGAAATACCCAAATATAAATTGAAATGCGAATACTTTTTACAGTCTAATTTCATCATTTTAAAAATAATTAATATTTTTTTATACTATAAAATAATTATATTTCTTTATATTTTATAAAATTTATTTTGAAATAAAAGTTGTTTTCAGTTGTACACCAAGACATAATCTAGTGATAAGCGTATATACAATCCGACTATAGATCCCAGTTCAAATCCACCTCTCTCTCAATACTAAAAAAAAAAAAAAAAATGTTGTCTTCAGTTTTCCACTTTTCCTTATAATTTATAAAAATCGGTTTGATGGTTTCGTAATCCCGCAAATGGAGCTAATTAACTTGTCCAAAAGGATATATAGACTATAGGCAAATGGATTAGGGTTTTTTTTTTCTTAGAAGCAACTTCTTAATTAGCCACTAATCTGCTCACTTAACCTAACTAAAGGCATGACCTTGCTTTACTTTCTTTGCTTACAAGGGCTGTACTGAAAGCTAAATTTGGATTAGTGTTTTATTAATTCATAATTTTGTCTAAGTAGATTTGCTTTTCATTTAGTTATAAATATTCAATGTTCGAGCTTAAATTATTAATAATTAAATAATACCATTCAAATTTATCAAAGCAAAAATCTTTTTCATTTCATTAATCGAATGAAATATGTAATTCGTTTTTATTTTATTAAAGCTGAAAATTCATTTTTCAATTTAATTGTAATTGCATAATATTATGGACGTGTTCAGCAACAACTTTTTACGTAGCGTTTGGATTAGCTGTTAGATGTTAGGTTAGGATTATTGGAAAACAGAAAAAGGAAATTAACCTGGAAAGGAAAATTTCTATTCAGCATCAGGAATCCCTGCAATCAAGGGATTGCAATTATTTGTAATTAGACTAATTATCCCTACAATCAAGGGATTGCAACTATTATAATTAGACTAATTAGGAAAAATTTTTTGTATAAGAATACAATGACAAAAATAAGAAAGAGAGAATTCTTTTATCAAACAAACAAGGATTCTAAGAAAAGTTACTGTTTTAGCATTTCATAAAAGGTTATTCAATGAATAACAGTTAAACATACTAAAACAACTAACAGCCATTAAAACAGTTAATTTTACCGAACAGAACCTATATCAATTTTTAGCTAAGTGGCTTCCAAAACTTAATACATTTTCTTTTCGGTCACTTATTCTTTTTTATAGAAATTTTCTTTCTTATATTAATTTACTACTAATATATGCACGAACTTCAATTGTGACGCCCAATAATCAATCTTATGAAGAAGTTTCCTATTGTCTTAATTAGCTCCCCCTAATACAAATTATTTTTTACTACTAAAATGTTGAAAAGTAGCATTACACAATCTAATCACCCATCTCTGTCTTCCCTAACTTTAATTTACACGCAAAAATCTAAGTCAAGTATTATTTTTTGGAACGGAAGGAGACTAGAAGTTTCATTTAGGTATATTAAATTTCATAAAATTTTATTTTTAGGAGTAAAATGAATAATTTGATATACATAGATATAAATAAAAATGATTGCATTTTAAATGAATTTAAATTCTTCGGGTTTGAATGATTTCTAAGATTAAAAAGGATTAATTCAAAGTCTTTGGATTTGAATTTTATAAAATAATAATAATAATAATAATAATAATAATAATAATAATAACATATACCAAGAAGCATTTAAGTCTTAGCTAAGCAATCCCATGCAAGCATGTGGTTTTGATTGCTTTGGTTTTGAGGCTAGGTGTTGCTTATTAAGCAAGAGAAAATATATGTGTTGTTGATGTCAATATCTACCTTCAGAAAACTTACATTTTGTGCACATAAAAATTGCTAAGTGGAGGCATTAAAGAGATCTGTAATAAAAGCATCAATTGGTTGGTAGGCTTTCCATTAAGTCAAAACTAATATTGCCTCTCACCACCTTGCTTTACAGCTCAAAAGCTATCTCTCTTGCCATTTTTTTGTAAATAATTTTCCAATCTCTAGTCATTTATTAAATAGGGCTGCAAATTTGGATGGGCATTTTTTTTTTTTTTTAATTGATTGGCTTTAAAACTTCTTCAAACTTGCTATAGGAGCAACCACACATTGATCGGGTCAACACATGACACATTTTTAATAGACAGGAATGATATCAATTCTACAAATTTTTTATATTTAAATAATTGTTACAGTCTAGTCTAGTGGCAAGAGTGATGCTATGAGACTATGGGGTTTTTAGGTTAAGGTTCAATTCTGAATATTGTAAAATGTAATTTCAATTGGTATTTTTCTTTGCTTTAATAATGCATGAGTGTAGAAATTTCGAAAATATTTTAAAACAAATAAAGTCTATAAAGAAATATTTTATAAGAAAATGTTTATTTCATTTTGAATCCTTGGAACACGTTGAAAAACTAATCAATGAAAAATGACTTTTACCTTTCAAAGGAGGACATCATTTTCTTATATTTGACATATGATATTCATCGGAATGGGATGGATTTTAAAACATAATGATGCATAATTTGCTGAATATATAAATTCACTCCTGAATTATTTATCGAATATATAAATTTATTTTTGAATTTTTAATTTGATAACATCTTTAAATTTTACTTTAACTCATCAAGCACTTTAATTCATAAATTATATATATTCAATTTGTAAAATTATTTTATTTAACACTTAGCTTACAAAATTAAATCAATTTAATACTTATGAAATAGTTAAAAAAAAATATGAAAATAATTATTTCAAAAGTTATACTAACTCCACATTAAATCAATAGTTTACATATACAAACTGAAAACTCGAAAAATGTTGTTATTAACGTGGAAAGTTATGCAATCTTACTAAAATTTCTAAATTTAATCAACATCCACAAAGTTGAAAATGTTACAAGGTTAAAATTGCAAAGCTCCGTCATAAATTTAGGTGTTGAAAGTCCATATTCCCACTATTGAAACGAACAAATGAAATTAAATATTTTTTAAAAAGTATTCTGACTTTATTCTTTCTTTCTAAGTATATAGTAAAAAAAACTATCATTTCAATAAAAGATATTAATTTTTATTGATTTGATCCATAAGTGAAATTGAGACTCAATCTAAATAAATTTTTCCCATTACATATTTACTTCGCATTGGTTATGAGCCTCCGATCAACAACAACTCTTGAAAATTTCTCCTTTTTCTTTCCTTTTTACTCATCATGATACACAAAAATAAATTAATAATATAAAGTTTTTTTTTTTTAGTTTAACAATCTTATAATATTTCAAATGCCAAAGTTACTTTCAACTAAAAAACAAAAAAAATAAGTCATCTGTTCATTAAATTATTTTTTCACAAAATGAAATCTAATATATGAAATAAGTATAAAACTTCGAATTTTAAATGTACAAAACAAATATAAATGCTTTGTTACTATAAATTGATATCAAGTACCAATATAGCTTTTTTTTTTTTTTTTTTGTTCAAAGTTTGGTAGCGGTGCGAGCAACGCAAATTTGTCAAAGAGGATTAAATAGTACACTTGATTTGTCTGTCAACAAAATTTCTATTTCTTAATTGCATTTTCAGTGTAAAATTCTGTTTCTTCAGCTATTATTTGATGTACCATGTGGGATTTTTTTGTATTCCAAACCCTAATATGGCTACTAATTTTCTTTTTTCCATTTTTATATGATATAATTAAACACTAAATTATACGTTCGATTCTGATATAAATACTAAATAAACCTACTCATAGCGGGTCATGAAATCCAAAAGTCATATTGAATTTTTTTTTTTTTCCCTTTCTTATGGATGATTTTTTTTTTTTTTTTTTTGTTGATTGACTCGCTATGCTTATTGATTTGTACATAAAACAATTAATTTTACATAATGAGTTGTGCAGTTGTTTCAAAAGTATGAAATTATACAAACATTTGTTTTTCCATTAAGATGTTAGATACAACGTTTTTGTAATAACTATTGCTGACAAATAAAAGAGTGTGACAAAAGGTGTAATATAATGCATGTTGATCATACTATTGTTTTGATCCACCATGTGTTTTTTTAGCGTATTAAATAAACTTACTTTTCATTTCATTTTTAAAAAAAAAAAGTCCAAATAAGGTAACTTCACGTAAATAAGAATAAAGAAGGCTTTTCGGAAAAAAAAATAATAACAAAGGGTAATAATTTTTTAAAAATCAATTAATTATTGGCTGATTTTGGTTCGACAAGAATTGAATATATACCCATTCCTAGCATTTTTCCTACACCTATAGTATTATGCTCTAAAAGAAACACATTAAACCCATTAGAACACACGTTAATACTATTAGTATTAACATCACGTGGCGATACAAACGTGTCATGAAAGGAAGATATATTTGGCAAAATAAATGAATTAAGATGAAAAGCTTATAAGGAAATGTGCCAAAATAAATATATTTGGCGATACAACTTGATTACTTTAACCTTTTCATATTTACAACTTTTATTTTGATATTTCAAACTCTTAACATAGGATTACACATATTAAACATCTCATCTTATAATATTGAGTACTTCAATTTACAAAATTATATCAATTAAATATATATCAAATAGTTAAAAAAGGTGAATATTAGTGTTCCAAAAATTACGGTAACTATATATGAAATCAATATCTTGTGTATAAAAATTAAAAATCATAAAAACTATTGTTATTAGGATGGAAATGTGCGCAATATTATCAAATTTTACAATTTTAAATGCATAATAGGTCATCCAAGAAATTTAAGGTGTTATACGATTAAAATTGTAAAATTTGGAGGTAAATTTATCTATTCAGTCAAAATAAATTTTTAAAATCACAATAATATTAAAATTATTTTTCAAACTGTCTTTACAAATTCAAACCCTAATTGGAATCAAATCAACTATAAAAAAAAAAAAAAATACATAAATAAACAATGGATTGCCATTACCACTTAATATTATGTTTTGAGCATTAACACAGAATCGATAAATAAAATAGTAGAATCTGATTCTTTGCCCAGGTTAAATTTGTATTTACTGCCGGTACATTGTATTCAATAAAATTGAAAATTAAATGCCGAAATTTTTAATTTTGAATTAGAATTAAATAATTGATGCGATGAAATTTTTGAAGTGGAAAATATTGCAAATATTTAAAATAAAAAGTATTTAAAAATTTAAATGAGTGTACTATAATATTGTGAAAGACTATTTAATTTAAACTACTTCAATCCAAGGACAAGCAGCATGGGAAGAGCAGAAAAGTGGACCCTTAGCTTACAAAGAGGTATGCAAACTTTGTTAATTTAATAATAAATAAAGAATTCCAAATCCAATTAATTAACTCAACTTCAAGACATTGTAGATAAATATAGGTAAGAAAAAACTTTTAGCTATGCCTTGAAGGAATAGGAAATTTGAGTGGTGTAAACGAATGTCGTCAACAACAAACTTTGTTAAAATATTAAAGTAAAGTTTAAGGTTGTGTTTGATAATATTATTTTATGTAGTTTTTATTTTTTTACCGTGTTGGGTAATATAGCGTTTGAATTAGCTTTAACCGCTCAAAGTAACATTTCATAAAAAATTAACTTATGTAACGTCTAGCTTTTAGCGTTTTATGAAAAATTACTCAAAAAGCTAATAGTTAAATGCTGTTAAAACAGCTAACAACTATTAAAATTGTTAATTTTTAATTAAGCAAATAGGCATGGCCATTGGTCGGCGCTCAAAAACTAAAAAGTAGGCTAATTAAATGTAATGCAGGTGTTGCCATCCACTTCCAACTACTCAGACCTCCCTTCACAACTGCCCTAAGTTATATGTCAAAATACTACTATAACTTTGTCTTTTACTAATTGCATTGCTAATTAACTGATTAACCCAATATATAATTTTCCTTCCAATCACATAATTGAATTAGACTTGCTTAAACTCGGTTTATGAATTCACCCTTAAATTAAAGTAATCAACATAGAGATTTTCAAAAAATTGTTCGCATTTTATATATTTTTTTCCTTTTAATGGTTTTCATTGGTTTAATTTATGGATGTGTCTATAAATCGGATCTAGGTAAGTTAGTATCACAAAATAACTAAAAGCAGTTGGATAAGTGCAAATTTACTGTTTTTTTTTTATTTTTTTAGAACTTTACTATCAAAATTAGAGGTTTAAATTCTGAAGTGGCTGCACTTGAATACAATCCTGACCGGGGAGTAAAAATACATGTCCAAACAAGAAATAATAATAATAATAAGAAGAAGAAGAAGAAAATTTTACATATTATTTAATGAACTTATTAATTTATTAATATTAATTAATTCTCCATCCACATTATCAAAATTTTAAATCTTACTACACAGCACTCTTGAATATCAGGTTGATACGAAGAATATGCTTTTAAAATCACTGAAACAAAGAAAACTTAGTTTCAAGTATACATAAATTGTTGTACTTCATGATGCCCTATATTAATAATATTTCCGCATAAATTAATTTAAAAATATTCTTAATTGTAAATAATATAAAAATAAATTAGATAAATATATTTATCAGAGCTGCCTTTTAATTACCTTAGAAAAAATAGTCTCACTTTCTCTCACAACCACATAATATTTTCATTTCGATGCTGTCACAAACAACATAATGACCATGCATTTTTCTTTTCCCTCCTCTTTTATAAACCCCTCTCTCTCTTCATAACATAACTCACACTCTGCAAGATCAAAAAAAAAAAAAAAGCAGTCTTCCCTCCCTTTCCTTCTCTCTCCCTAAAACAATCATGGGGGCTCGTCCGCGTTTCGAGCCAATCACGAAATGTAACAAAGAGGGAAGATCGAACCAGGCTATAGCTGCAGACTTAGATGGCACTCTTCTTGTGTCAACAAGTGCATTTCCTTATTACTTGCTTGTTGCACTTGAAGCAGGAAGTCTCTTAAGAGCTATAATGTTATTAGTAACTGTTCCATTTGTTTACCTTACCTACTTGTTCATATCTGAAGCAATGGCTATCAAGATTTTCGTGTTCATTACTTTTGCAGGACTTAAAATAAGAAACGTAGAGCTTGTTTCTAGATCGGTCTTGCCAAGATTCTACGCGGATGATGTTCATCCAGAATCTTGGAAAGTATTTAATTCTTTTGGAAAACGATATATTGTAACTGCAAACCCAAGAATTATGGTTGAGCCATTTGTCAAGAACTTTTTAGGAGCTGACAAAGTTCTTGGAACTGAATTAGAGGTGTCAAAATCAGGAAGAGCAACTGGATTTGTCAAGAAACCTGGAATTCTTGTTGGAAAACATAAAAGAGATGCAATCTTGAAAGAATTTGGGACTAATTTGCCGGATTTAGCCTTGGGTGACAGAGAAACTGATCATGATTTCATGTCCATATGCAAGGTTAGATCTCAAGAACTAATTTCTTTCACTTCATTTTTGTTTCTTGTTTTAATTTTATCTTCTTTTGTTGCTTTTTAATGAATTTTTAAATGTCTGAGCTGTTTCTTATCTCAAAATAACCAGTACAGTGTACAACTTGTCTGTATTTATTGTGAGCTTTCCTCTTTGGTGAAAGTGTTTATGGCGACTCTATTTTCTCCATGAACTCCTCTAATTTCGTGTCCTCTTTGAACTTTTATTTTTATTTAAATAAATAGATTTTTTAATTATATATATATAGAGACACACAAACACCAAGAACATTTAAATTTGCTAACGCCTTCCATGTTTGAAGGTCTTTAATATTGTTTTCCTCTATTTTTTTATTTCTATTTTTTCTTTAAGTTTTCTCACGAGTATTTCCACACCTCTTTGACACGAGATTGATCTTACTTCGGGTTCATGACTGCCTCCCACAAGTATTTTTTTCAATTAAAAATTGACAAACCAAAAAACATTTTTTCTCATTTCTCAAGCTGTTAGAACACTACCATGCTTTCTTTATGTCTAAACAACCGAATTTGATATATGGTGTCATGCGTTCTTTATGTTTAGTATATTTTCTAATATTTGATTATGTAATATTCTAATGACCTAATGAAACGTTTTTTTTTTTATTTCATTTTATTTTTTAAATAGGGTATTAAGGTTTTCATCCACTGGACAAATTATTTTACTCTCTACAGTTAAAAATGCATTAAGATCTCCTGATTTAAAAAAAAAAAAAATTAATTTTCTACGCTATATGATGTCCGTTAACGTTGTCTAAATGTATATTTTATTTTATAAATTAATTAGTTTTTGGAAATTAAAGAGGGAAAACTGTAGAAAAACAAATGAACAGAAATCTTGGTTTATTGTTCATGTTTCTAGAATGAGACCGTCTCATTTTATTCACTTTTTTTTTTAAAAAAATATAGTTATTATCCTAGCTGGCAGGGTGATGGTAAGGAAATTTGGTACGCGCTTATGCACAGAAAAATATTAGTACAGTCCTTTTTAAATTTTCATAGTCTATAATAACAAACTAATTGACAAAAGAAATTGGGTCCCACTTTTCGTTTAATTCATCAAGCATATGATACGTTTACATCTGTTCTTTTAATGTCTTATCATGTTAAAACTTAAATAGATAGTTATCATTATAATAAAAAAATAACATGTTCAAAAAAAAAAAACAATGGAAATAATAATTTGTAATAAATAATACAAAAAATGAATTAAATTAATAACTGGTTTGCATTAATAGCATTAGAGTTGTTTGCAGAAATATAAATAAAATTATAAAGTGTAGGTGATCTCATACACCAAATCAATAAAAAAAAAAAAAAGATATTTTAAATTCTAGCTTATGGTTAAAAGTACTCTCATTTAAAGCACACACAAATTATGATTAATTTGGTGTATAGGTGACATTTACATCCCATATAGATATGTTTTTCTCTTTTTACTTTCTCCCTTTTGAGTTTGAAAATTTTTTCCATCCCCTTAATGTTAAATTACAATTGAAATTTTAATTAAAGTCAACTTATTTTAGTACTCATTGCCACACTAATTATGTAAGTGTAAGTATTTAGTAAGGTCGTAAGTTCAATCTTCATAAATAGAGAAAACACTCGCTGAGAATAATTTATCATTTTGTAGGCTGATCCGGTTCAAACATGATTTAATTCTAACTCAGTGATTATAGATACATGTGGTTGAGAGAAAATATATATATAGAGAGATATATATATATATATATATTTGACATGAATTATTTGCGAATTAAATTTGCAGGAAGGATATATGGTGCCAAGAACAAAATGTCAGCCACTGCCGAGAAACAAGCTATTAAGCCCTGTAATATTTCATGAAGGAAGATTAGTTCAAAGACCTACACCATTAGTAGCTCTCTTAACCTTTTTATGGCTTCCAATTGGTATTATTCTTTCAATTCTTAGGGTTTACACAAACATCCCTTTACCAGAAAGACTTGCATGGTACAATTACAAGCTACTGGGAATTAAAGTATCAGTTAAAGGCACACCACCGCCTCCGCCAAGGAAAGGCCAAAGCGGTGTTCTTTTAGTCTGCAACCACCGCACAGTTTTAGACCCAGTAGTTACAGCAGTTGCCCTGAAAAGAAAAATCAGCTGTGTTACTTATAGTATAAGCAAATTCTCTGAAATAATTTCTCCAATTAAAGCTGTTGCATTATCAAGGGAAAGAGAAAAGGACGCAGCAAATATCAAAAGATTATTAGAAGAAGGTGATCTTGTGATTTGCCCTGAAGGAACTACTTGCAGAGAACCATTTCTGTTAAGATTTAGTGCTCTTTTTGCAGAACTTACTGATAGAATAGTTCCGGTTGCTATTAATACAAAACAGACTGTTTTTTATGGCACCTCAGTTAGCGGGCATAAGCTATTGGATCCTTATTTTGTTTTCATGAATCCAATGCCGACTTACGAAATTACGTTCTTGAATCAGTTGCCTGCTGAGCTTACTTGCAAAGGAGGGAAATCTGCCATTGAAGTTGCTAACTACATACAGAGGGTTCTCGGTGGTACTTTAGGGTTTGAGTGTACTAATTTCACTAGAAAGGATAAGTATGCTATGCTTGCTGGCACAGATGGTCGCGTTCCCAGTCCAACAGCTAAGAAGGAAAAGGAAAAAGAAAAGGAAAAGAATTAAGAAGTGGCGAAAAAAATTCGCTAAATTTGAAGTTATATTGTTTTGGTGATCATATGCATTTAAAGTTTATTATAAAAATAAACATTGAGGTTGATGATGTTTAATTGGTACCAAATAATTAATTAATTAAATGAACCCTTTTTTCGAATGTATATTTAATTTACTATTCAATATTAATTTTGATATAGGAATTAATTTTTATTGTATTATCACGAATTGTTTCTGTAACTTTTTTTTTACTTATCAATGAGAAAACTACACTACGATCTATGTAATTTGCGAAATACAACTAGTTTGTCCCTATCTTAGAAAATATATTAAAATTTCCTTATAATGTATTTTCGTTAGACTATAATGTCCTTCCGTCCAATTTTTACTATCTTTTCCGTTAAATACCTCATGAAATAACGAAAATACTTTTTATTTTTAAAAATACAAAGACAAATTAGTTGTATTTTTTAAATCATAGAAACTGCACTGTAATTTTTCTGGTATAATATTTGAGCATCTTTCCTTTAACGTCTATATTTTCTTATTGACACAATGTAAAAGATGCAAAAATTAGACAAAATAATCTAACAATGTAACAAAAGCAAAATATAAAAAGAAATTAATATATTTTAAAAGAGACATACACGAGTAGTTGTATTCGCAAATTACAAGACTCGAATTATAATTTTGCCCCTATTAAGTTGATTCTGTTTAAATTCAAATTTGAAATATATTAGTCCTGTAAAGGAGACAATGTTGAGGTAAACGGTGGCCGCCTAATTGGGGCCACAAAAGTGGTGGTTGGTGAAATGTGATGAATGGCATAATTCAGAAGATATTGATAAAACTGCCTTTATTGCGCTGCGGATTTATAGGCGTACAAAATAATTGCTGCCAAACAAGGCTTGAGAGATGACAACGAGTCGACTCAGTTACATTTTTAATTAGCATTACATATATCTAATATAAATTAATTAAATTATTCTTTATTTTAAAATTAAAAATAATTTATTATATCTAATATAAATAATGATAAATTTAAAAAAAAAAACTATGGCTTCTTAAAATATTTAAAAAGTACTATAGAGACAAAATAATTATCTTGGGATAGAAAGAGTATAACTAAAGGCCAAATAATTTTTGCACTTATTATTTTAATTTTATTGATTAATACTGTGAATTATTTATTTATTAATGATTATTTCTTTCCTCTAACTACGATCTACCATCTTAAATTCATTGATATATAGACCACTAAGTCATCCGCTTTTTGCATTTTGCATTTTATAGAATTTTGATTTTTTTTTTTAAGAACAAAAGATTTTAAATTTGAATCATTTGAATGTTGACCAATTTTTAAATTTTATTATTCGATATTTTTAAAAAAAATTATTAACAATTATGATATTTATCATTCAATTTAGAGTGACATTACAGATATTAATTGAGCATGTGAGTCCATACTTCGACACATTAAGCTAAAGATAGTGACAGTCGATGGAGCACAATTTTCCCTCCCTTCGACAAATAATTCAACTAAAAAAAAAAAAAAAAAAGGAAATATAGAAAGAATAGGAAAGGAAGTCCATGATTGCCAAAGTTGGAAGAGAGAAGCTTGGTGAACATCGATGTAAAATATAATTGGTAATCCCAAGCTCAAGTAGCAATCGAAATTTAATAAGAAGCGATACTGACATTATTGAAAATCAACTGAGCGTTGCTTAGTTATTTCAAAATAAGTAACGTTTCGTCAAATATTTATTCATTATATATTTTAAATTTTCATTTGATATTTTTTTTGAGGCGTTCTCTTTCTTTACCGTTCTATTTTTTTTTTTTTTAGAAAATTTGAAATTTTTTATTATTTTTCTGAAATTTGATTCGTCTATTTAAATAATTTTTAATTTAATATTTAGTATTTAATATGGATGTTGATAAATTTTTGAAACCTAATCCAACTAATAAAAGTTTAAAATTTAAAGAGAAGATTCAAAGCTATAGCACTATCTTTTTTTTTAGAAATTTTTAAATTTTTATTTTTATTTTTTTTTTACAATTCAATTGGATATATATTTTTAAAAAGTTAACTTTCAAAATTTTTAAATCAATACATAGATAATTAAACTGTTTAAAATTTTCAAAATTCAATTTTCGTTGAGATAAACATTGATCACACAAATATTAACTTGAATACAACACAAATTCTCACTTTCCTAATTCAACTTATTTATGGTTGAACCATCTTTTTCATACATATTTGCAAGGTGTAGACTCCTTTGCCAACCTTTCTTTTGAATTATTTTATATATTTTTAATTTATTTATTTGAAATTTATATTAATATTAATATAAAATAATGATAAATTAGTATTTTTTTTTTTTTTCAATGTTAGTATCTAACTGCAAGTCTAACTATAAATCTATCTATGTACATCCTATATCTATTAAAATTTATTCCTTCATTTATCTAAATGAAATATTTGAATTGGATAATTATTCTTAAATTTATTTATATGTTTTAATAATTTAATTCTAATATACTACGAGAAAAATTGAAGTAGAAATTCATACTATTATCAAAATATGTTAAGGTATTTATCAGATTTAATAATTTTCTCTACAATATCCTATTATTTAAAATCAAATTCAAATATTTAAATATCTGAAATAATGAAATTTTCCAAGTTCCATTTCAACTATGGTCATTTATCATTATTAATTATTTTAAATAGGATTTTAGTTTCTTCTTCTTAACAGTTTAATAGTTGATAATAGTTTAACAAAGTAATATAATAATTAATAAAATAATATTATAATAAAGCAATGTAGTAATTAATAAAATAATATTTAAATCGCCAACGGTTTTTCAACTAGTCATGCTATATGTCTCCTTCCATCTATGAAACCAACCTATGTTTATAAGTCAATTTTGATTTCCTTTTTTTTTTTTTTACATTAAGATATATGGTTCACATTTAAACTGTTAAAAAAATAATTGCGAAATTAAAAATCATTAATTAAACTCTCAATTTATCCATTTTATAAATTCTTAAATAAATTTAATAGTTATTAAATCTATATAATTTTATCAATATTAGTATTTTCTATTGTGCTCTAAAATAAAAATAAAAAATAAAAATTTTCAACCAAAATCAAAATGGCATCGATGATTCAAAAATCAAAACCACACACTTTGAAAACGCAGGTCATGCCTACGTGGCAACAACCTGTTTGCGATTCTTATCCTGCGGGCACGTGGATACATTTATGGCTTTAATGCATTAAACGATACTATATAATTAGGGTAAAAATACGTTGACACGTCTGAAAGACTCATTCATGGAATCCAAAAGATCCAATCACAGAATTTTTGAACTTCTTTTGGTTTTATTCACCAAACCAAACCCCATCATTATTAAGAGGCACTTCGTATCAATTTGTTTGCGATAGTTAGTAGTTAGCAATGTTAGTTAGTGGAATTTCTTACAATTTAAAAAAAAAAATTAATACCTTTTTCGCTCTATCATTTTTGTATTAGTTCGATGAAGAAATTTCTTTTTTTCTTTCTTTTTTCCTTTTCTGTATTTCTGGAACGTTCGACTTGTTAGAATTAACCTATTGATAATATAGAAAGCGGATCTGACAGGACAACAATTTAAATTGAATGAAAAAACCAAAATTTATTTTTCTGGAATGTACAGAGATTCAGAAACATTTTCATTCAAATAAACCAAAATAGTAAGTAACAGGACATTACTGAATGCCATATTGGGGCCCCTTGCAAAATTCAATTGCTATTTGTCTTACTTTTCTATAAGTACCATGCTCTTAAATATAGTCTGGAATTGCAGCTTCCAAACATGTACGATAATAAAAGTTAAATCCATGATTTCTTTCAATTTCGATAATCCAAATGACTCATTGACTTCAATTTTATTTCCTTTCCACTCCCGGCTACACGCATTTTAATATTGAGTTTAATTTTTTAATACCCTATCACATGATTAATAATAAAAATCTTTATATCTCCGACAATCTCAACATGATTAACAATCAAAGTACTTTTACATCAATAATAAAATTTAATAAGAATGTAATAGACAATTTAAGAATTAATTACAATAAAAAAAATGAAAGTAAATTATATTTTAGAACAAATCAAAATTGAAAATAATTTCAATCTGATCGATGGGCAGATAAACATCTGATAATATCAATTCATGATAACAAATAATGTGGGCCATATTTAGGAATGAGCGCTTTGCCTCTTTTTATGACTCTGTACGGCGTGAATCTAAAATTGTTGGCAAATGAATTTTTTACAGTGAAATATAAATCTCACTTTTTTTTTTTTTTTTTTTGAGAGTATTGAGGGAGTGTGATTTTAATCTGAATATATCGACAGACAATATATACACTTAGTCCATGGCAAATCAAAATTGTTGTTTAGAGACCGAAGCAAAAGCCAAGACTGTTGATGTCGGTTTCTATTCGGACAGCCATAGAAACCCATAAAGCGAAATGGACCGACACTAATTATCATAACCTTCACATCCACATCATTATAGTTGAAGCTAATTAAAGAACAGCTAGGCCTGTCCTTCCTTCCAAAGCAATGCAAGCCCACCCCATGTCCCATAGGTGGTACCATAAAAATACCCTGATAAAGCCTAAAGATTGTCACACCCAGTCCATACCATCTCATCCTACCATAGTCTCTATCAAAAAAACAATATTGGGCCTCTTTAAAGACACAAGGTTTTTTAATTCATTGACTGTCTGCGGGTTCCAAAGCCCACGACAGTCCCAATATAAGGAACTCATTGGGCTTAGCGGGCCTGGGAACCAGCACCCACCTCTAAGGAGTTTTTTGACATATCCTGAGTTGATATAGACATCGGGTCCGCACCCTTATTCTTTTCCTCTTCTTGCTACGCCGTGTTGCCTCTGTGAATACTTCACTATCATCCACAATCTCCTGAGATACATCTTCTGTACCATCCAATCCCTTATTTTTCTCCATATAATTTGCCTTATTCTTACGAGCTGAGTCCACAAAATTCTACTATAGGTTAGGTGAAGATTGCGCAAAACACGGTGGAGAAAAGTGGGAATTCTTCCCCGCCGTCGAACCACCTGCAACCACCTCCGCTTCCGACTTCAACCACCGCTCGCCAATCGTCAATGGCTTCCTGGTCTCCACCTTCATCCATGGACCAAACACAAACTGATCCTTCATAATGGAAGGGTACTCACACAACTTAGCACAGAAGCGATCAGAATGACCCAGCATCCCACAAAAGAAATAAAAAGTGTTAAGGCGTTCATACTTGAAGTGCACTCATGGCCACTCACCACCCTCCTTCTTCACTTGAGTTATCCTCTTTAATGGCTTGCAAATATCCATCCGAACCCGAATACGCATGTATTCTCCCCAGATACCAACAAAATTTTTTGAATCTGACTCCAAAAACAAGCCAATAAAATTGCCAAGCTCCTTCGCAACTCTTTCACACATAAAGCCAGTTGGCAAGTCATACACCCTAACCCAAAAATCCACTATTATCGACTCAATTTTCTTGGGATTTTCCCCCGATTGTAAAGATTGCATAAGGATTAAGTTCTGCGCAAAACCCTAGGGTCCTCCCTACAATACCCTCTCATGATCAATGAGATGAAAGAACTGAAAAACAAAAGCATTATTGCCAAGCTCCTTCACCAGCATCCCTTTCACCAGCCTCCATACAGACGCCATAGTTTGTTTAAATGTAGCGAATTAACCGGCTTTACCAACATCAATCGCCCCACAATACAGTTCTGCCAATCATCAGCGACAACAAGTTCCTTCTCAACATTATCTCGCACCACTACTCCTGCATTCCTCTCCTCCAGAGCCTCCCCCCATAAATCTCTTCCAGCATAGGGTCAACATAGAAAGTGTTCCTTTTAAATACTCATAAACTTACATTAATAAATAAATTTATTTAAATTTTAATATTAACAAAATAAACAGTGAATTAATTAAGCTTCAGGAATATTGAATTTTCGACAAAATGAAAGTGAGTCCTGGGTGCAAGCAAGCCCATTTAATCACTCAACTCATTTGGGTTATGATCAAAACCCAAAACCTGAATTAGGCTTGACAAATCAGGCCCACTTCTACCCTGCTTGGTTAAATCGAATTCTCGAGTCCAACCCTGTGTGTAGTAGTGAGTAGAACATATCATTCAGGTTAATTTTAAACCATGAACAATAAATAATTCTCCATCTCCTTGCATTGCATCACCAATTTTATTAGTCAGATCAAGTTTCAAAATTTCAGTACATATGGATTTAACAGACTAATTGACATGTTTGCTTGCGAATTGCCATCATTTTCTTATGCATTCTTAATTCATTGCAACTTTGCTTCGTTGATTTAGTTAAAAGCTCCACAGGAGCATCTCATACTCTCTTTGGAGTCATAGCATCTTTGGAATGTTGCAATAAATCATACTCTATTAAGATTTAGAAAAGGCATAATCACACACACAAAAAAAAAAAGCCTGAATGTTTGAGTTTTTTTTTTTTTTTTAATTTCGCCACTATTTTTAATTCTTTCAATCAATATTGTGTATTTATTTTATATTATTAATTTTAGCCCCCTTCCAGAGTCTGATTGGGTGCAGTCAAGTGATGCAGTTTTATGAGAAAAAAATATCTACTCGTTAGATCTTGAGGTTGCTAACGGTACAAGTTGTTCGCTGAATACATCAAAAGTCTGTTAATTATAAAACTGTATCAAATCCTTTCAAACTTGCAGTGGGACGAAAGGATATTGTCTCAACTACGCAATCTTTCAACTTAAAAATTTTAAAAGTAATTAAAAAAAAATTCCCACATGAATGTGAGTTAGCCTCTAAAATATAAAAAAAATTGTCAAAATCATGCCCTTTTTTATGATTTAGCCTTTTAAAAAATATATATTTAATGAATTATATTCTTTCTTTTTTTTAATTCATTGAAGGCTTTTATGGACAAAAAAACACAGTGGGCTGCAAAACAGGGGTAGCCCTCTCCTTGGTTCACCGAAATGGTGAAAACACATGTGGTAAAAAGAAATCAAACTCAAGACATCTCATTCCTCACGTAAGTGAAAAAACCAACAAAATCACAACTTCTCTTATAACTATTAATTGACTAATAAAAGATGAAATCAATTTTATATAAAGGGAAAAAAAACTTGCTTAGACCGAGTCTGTATCCCAACTTATATACGGAATCAATGAAATTAAGGACTATTATTAAAATAATAATATTTCTCACTATATATTTAGGGGGGAAAAGGATAAAATAAAACTCTTTTTAAAAAAATATTTAATTTCATTGGCTTGGACCATAGACTCGGTCTCAGCAAATTTTTTCCTTATAAAAATAAAATAGTAGGTTTTTTAAGATGGAAAAAAATATAAATTTGTCCTTGATATACTGTCATGACCCATTTCCGTGGGTCGGATCGGCACTAGGACCTGGGTGGGCTTAAGGCCCCCGAAGCCCGTAGTAAGCCTAACTTATTTAAATCTCACAGTCTATTCATAATTATGGATTCAGGCCCATTAACTTATTATACATATGCATTCAAAATACAATTCATATATTTAATATGGACTTTATTATTTATTTACAACCCAACTGGAATACAATTGCGGAACTCTACCTTTATATTTACATCGTTATTTCTATCCTTAACAGTCTTCTACAATAAGTGTCTCAACTCTACAAGGCTTTTCTTTCTTTCTATTACCTGGAAAAAAAATAGTAGGCAGGGGTGAGCGCCAAACTCAATGAGTAGGGTTAGATAACCCTCTCACCCCACACAATCACACAGATGCTAAATATTTTTATCTAGTTACCGTTTAATTATATGATCATGCAGTTTGTCACACAAATGGCAATACAACAGCAATCACAAGTATCATCACCTTCATATAATCACATCACGTGGAAATTAGTCAGTGGCACCACCTGAAACCCCAACGAGCCGTCCTCACACATGGCTCGCCCTCTCATACATGTGCACCGGGGAGCCGATCCCCCATACGGCCAACTGGTCTAATCCTCACTGACCAGTCCTCTCATTGTTTTTCCATTCTCTCTTTTCTTTTCCATACCCACAGGAGGCAACCCGGTGGTCTCCATCCAATCTAGATCATCAAGTGCTCACAACAGGAGGCCACCCTGCGGGCTACAATCAAATCTAGATTATCAGGTGCGCAACAACAAGAAGCCATCCTGTGGTTTTCCATACAATCCATATCATCAGGTGCACACGGGGGAGCCGATCTCCCATTTTTCCGGCCGACGGTCAAATTTCATATCATATCATATTCAGGATCCATATCACAGACCGTCCTCACAAACCCATGGTGGTCCACGTCATCCCAATTCCACACAAACAAGGCACAGTGTATTCACAGCACAAGTAATCAAACAATTTTTAATATCAACAAATGGTGCATCATAATATGGCAATTCAATAAAATAATGCATGATAACATTTAGCCGTGAATGCATGAATGCAGGCGGATGATACTAGTTATCTAACACTACTCACTGTTTTTGTTGTCCTTAAAAGGACTGCCTTTCCTATTGTGCGCTCCCAGCCTTTGTCTTCACAGTCCGAGACTTTATACGTTTCTCAAAATATAAATTTGTCGAATTTTCGCTAGATCGGAGATTTTTACACGTGCCAGATCGAAGAGCAGTAGCTGCCAGTGGCCGGATCCGACTGACAGTGCCGGAGAGAGGCGGAGACGGCGCGAAGAAGCTGGACAGGCTCGTTCCTGGTGGTCGGAGGCACACTGGAGCGGCGACAGGGCGGTGGCGCGACAGATCCGTTGAGGCGCGATGCAGTCCTCTCTAGGCTGCTGTCTCCGCTTGGTTCGAGCGGAGGGAGGGGCGGAACGGCAAGCTTGCCGAGGTCGAGCTGTCGCGGGGAGCAGCGGTGGCGCGCGAGGAGGTCCGATCAGCTGGGGGTGTCGCGCGACGCTGCTGCTGTTTTGCCTCGTCAAGAACACAGACGCAGTGAAGGGAAAAGAAGGAAAGAAAAAAGAAGAAGAAGAAGAAGAAGAAGAAGAAGAAGAAGAAGAAGCGAGGAGCAGTGGCTGGGGAGGTTGTCGGTGAACTGGAGGCGCAGGACTCCATGAGTGAGGGAGATAAGCGTTGAATATAGAGAGGAGGAAGTTTCTAGATGTTTTGGGTCGAACCGGTTCGATTCGATTCGATTCGGCCCAAATCTTTGGTTTTCAACTGGTTTTCGGCTTTTTCAATCGATTTTCGGTTCGGTTTCTCACAGTATTCGCACTAAAATATTAATATTAATTTCCAAGCTGTCGGTTCATTAAATTTAATTGGATAATGTTTGAAAATAAAAATTCAAGGTATTACATATACGGTCAAATTAATACATAAATACATCTGTTTTCTAAAATCAATTATAAAATTTCTAATTTATGATTTCGTTAACACTTTGATCTGGAAAAAAAAAAAATACAGTACAGTCCCGTACATTTGAAATTACAATTAGTCCTCTCAATATTTTCTTTTTGGAGAAATATAATTCATTATAATAAAATCAAGTATTATAAATACTAAATTAGACTAAATACAGAACTTACTATCATAATTAATAGAAAATTCGTTGATCCTTCAAACAATAAAATAATTATCTATAGTCTTTTAAATAATAAAACTAAAATTAAAAGAAATAATATTGGATTTTTCCAGTTGAAGATAATCTTGACCGATATAAATTTTCATTGCAGCAACTGATTCTTTAATTGATTTGGACGATAAAATAATTTCTCTAAATCTTCTATGTTTGGGTTGTTTTTTCAAAAACTTGTTGTGTACGATGAATATGGACGAGTTAAAAACTATGCATTAATAGCATAAACGGAGAAATAAGTCGCACTATCAGACTCCATTGCTCGAAGATACACATCAACAGAATAATATCTAAATTACGAAAAAGAAAATCTCTCTTTCACACTTTCACTGTCATCTCCTCATCGCTTAAGAGGAACAACACTCTCATTTGTCAATGGCTCCCATTTTCAATATTTTCATCTAAATAAATCACGTATACCTAAATTGTTACTCGAGATATAATTTAAGAAGCTCTTAATTTTTTAAAATAAAGGTGCTTATATATTAATTTTTCATTATTTCACCATAATTCATGTAGCAAGTTATATTTTTCCTTCTTTTAGTAACAGTATTCTTTATTATTTTATTTTTTTTATTTTTTTTTATTTTTTTTGTCTTTTTAGTTCAATAACATAGATGCAGCAGTATTATACAACAATACAAGTAATGGATAACATAAATCTTCACCATTAAAGTTCTGAGCAAAGACAAGGACGGGAAAAGATTTTAATGGAGAACCAAATCCCTAATCCCACCGATCGTATCAAGCTCAATGTCGGGGGCAAGCTTTTCGAAACCACCATTTCCACTCTCCAATCCGGGGGTCCAGACTCTCTCTTAGCCGCCCTTTCCACCCGCCCTTCTCCTGACCCTGTTTTCATTGACCGTGACCCTGAGATCTTCTCCGTTCTTCTGTCTCTCCTCCGCTCTGATCGCTTACCCTCTTCTGCTCAACGCTTCTCCAAGCAAGAGCTCGCCGATGAGGCTACTTACTATGGAATCGAGTCTCAGCTTCGATTGGCTATGTCTCCGCCGCCTCTATCTGGTATCGATGCTTCTCAAGTCGCCACCATCCACCCCGCCTCTGATGGCCTTCCTTCTACTTTCACTGCCGCAGCTGGCGACGGCTCCGTCTGGATTGCACACGGTGGCCAAATTTCATCTTATGACTGGAATCTCAGTCATGCCGGCACTATTCGTACTCATCTTGATGATATCACCTCAATCCGAAGAGTCTTGCCTGAAGTTGCGGCCATTGGATCCGATTCCGACGCTGGACTTCATTTCTATGATTTTTGCGGTGCTCGCCACCTAGGGTCAATCCACTGGACTGATCCCTCCGATCCTAGAATCTATAAAGCCAGAGTAACTTCAATTACTGATTCACCTGATCAAGTTTTTGCTTCCTTCGAGTGTCAACATAAAGAGAATTGCATATTAATAGTAGATAAATCAACGCTCCAGATCGTCCGTGAGATCACCAGGCAATCTGGCAGCTCAGCTAAGCATATGGTTCCGGGAAAGCTGACGTGGCTTCCCGATACCGGTCTGCTAGTCGGAACGGCGGTCACAAGTGGGGCGTTTGGTTACACAGGATATATTAGATTGTGGGACCCAAGGGCTGACGCTGTGGTTTGGGAAACGAATGAACCAGGTTCGGGCCGGAGTAGCAGGTTTGGTGATTCGTTTGCTGACGTTGATGTCGATATAGAGAATTCGACTCTGTTCAAGATTTGTTCTAAGTCTGGAGATTTGGCAATGGCGGATTTACGTAATTTAGGGGATGATCCGTGGGTTTATATGAAAGATAAAAACCCAAGTATGAGATTCACTGGCGGGTTAATTGATAGTGTGATTCATTGCTATAAGGGTCAGGTTTTTGTGGGAAGAGAAGGGTCTTTAGAGGTTTGGTCAAAAGTGGTAGAGAAAGAAAATGGAATAAAGAGTGAGAATTTGATAGGTGAAGAGTTGTATAGACGGAATTTCGTGAATAAAATGGAGGATTCAGAAAGAGGGATAATTAAGAAAATCGAAGGAGGTGGAAATAGGCTGTTTGTTAGTAGAGAAGATGTTGAGGGTATTGAAGTGTGGGAAAGCTCTCTTTTTTCCGGTGCAATTTCGGTTTTGTGATTGTAACCCTCATGTGTAAATTATTGCAGATGAAAGTGAGAACTTTGGTTGTAATAATCTAGTAGTTAACTCGAAACGTATGAAATTGAAGTTAAATTTGGATTAAAACTCGTTGCCTTTCCAGTTATTGTGTTATTATAGGATCTTCTCGAGCTCAAACTCAATCCTCATAGATGTTGAAGAGATGGAATGTTCACTCTTCAAAAGAAGTGGGTCTCTTCAATATGGAGGTTCGTAGAATTTCCTTTTTGTGTTTGTAATTTGCTTTGCTCATTTTCTAGTTTAAATGGATGTGCTACTGTGTTTTTGCTTGATTATCTCTGTGACTGATTCTTTTTCCAGATAACTGTCATGATAGGCAGGCATGGCATCATTTGTCAAAATTGCAGGTAATAATATATTTTGCCAATTTTTAGCATGTTCTTGTCAATATCTGTTGTCACTAACTTAAATAAGAAGTTAAGAGTTTACAAAATTGAATTGTGTTGGTAACCCGTTGTTTCTCTTTAATATACCTCCATTAGAATTTAATGTCTCTGTTGATGAGAGCTCTATCGAATTTGTTTGTTGTATTTGTTTTTTACCTATTCAGGAGAGGAAATTAATGCTGTTGCTTGTGGTCATCCTTTTTGTAGAAATTGTTGGGTTCATTATATTAGCTTGGTTTGTAAACTATGGTTCTCAACGTTTGAATTCATGATGTCCTCAACGTTCTAGTGGAGTTGCTGGTGGTGAAGATATGGTGTTTGATGCATTGCCTTTGAAGAAAAGGAGAAGTATTCTCATTTTCTTTTAAGTCTTGTGTGGATGACTACAAGACGAGAAAGTGGTGACCTGGTGAAAATTGTGATAATGCTAGTGAACTTGTTGATAAATATCAAGGTTTTGATATTTCTTGTGCTGGTTCTCATAGCTTTTGCTGGACTTGTAACAAGGAAGCTCATCGTTCAGTTGAATCTGATGCTTCATACAAGTGGAATTTGAAGGCTAACCATGATTCATTAGTGGAGAACAGGAAATTTGCTTGCTGCAAGTGACGGATTGGGAAAATCTTTGGGTGTTTGTATTGTGCATGTTGACACTTGCTGGGTATGCCTTAATGAATGGTCAGGTCATCAGAATGTCCTTTGCCGTCTTAAGTCTGATGATGAGACTGAGATTAGTAGATATCCAATGAAGAAATTCAATCATTATCATTTACTCTGGCTGCTAGGACAGCAATCGGCGATTCATGCGAAGTAGTGAAATGGACTTTTGCACATGGGGATGTTTTGAGTGACAGCTTTTTGAGAGTGTCAGACAGTACCTGCGTTGGACAGACTTGAATATTTCGCAGAGAGAAGGGTTCAGGTACAGCGATTCATTGATTCTGATAACCCTCAATTAAATACCAAGACTTCTGTGTTAACCTTTCAGAACTGACTTTAGTGGTTGGAAATTACTATGAGAATGTGATTAAAGCTTTAGCGAATGGACTATCAGATGTAAAATGCGGGGATCTGCGACTGGGAATTGAGGTGGATGATATAATGGTCTCCTCTGCCCTTAGAAGTAACATTGATTTCGTTTTATTTTACGGAGTAAACTCAACTGTGGATCAGTCGTTATTTTGGTTGGTTTGAATATTTTTTTTTTTTGTTGCCAGTCAGTTCTTGCTTAACAACTCCATAATCTATGTGTTAAAGAATGAAGACTATCGGAATTGAAAAGGCTTGAATTTTCATCAAAGTACAAAAGAAATTGATTTTTTTAAAGTACTTTTTATTTTTATTTTTGGTGAAGGCAAGTTTAGGTGACAGGAGCTCTCCCAATCGAAGGCTAGGGAATAGCACCAACCTCATTTAGGGTTACCAATGAAGTTCATCTATTGCCCACCTAAGAGCGACGGTTGGAATGGAAGAATTGAAAACAACGCACTGAACCGACACTACTGGCAAAATACCTGATTGTTAGTATATATCGGAAATGTTGATTAATTTAATTTTAAGTAAAAGAAATCATATGGTGGGAGAAATCATAGCCTTGAATTGAATGGGCTAATGTCATTGTTTATTTGGTATGTCAAGCCTACGGGTCAAAAAAAATTTTAAAAGACAAAAAAAATTTAAAAGACAATTTTTAGAAGGCTTTTTAGACGATGTGAGAATTTATTATTCTATAGTGATTGGATGCACAAAGAAAAGAAAAAAAAAAATATGGAAGACAATTCAAAACTACTCCATCGAAGAGAGATAGATTTTGTGTTCATTGGATAAATTGTACAAAAGAACATAGCTGAATGTTTAAACCTCAAGGTCAATGTAGTGATTTGATATATTATATTTTAAATTTTCAGTTAAATAAATTATATATTAAATCTTAAGTTAAATATTTAATGTATTTATTTTATATGATTTGTATATTAACATAATTTTAAAAGTAGTAAAATATATACTCTTAAAATGAAATTGTTCTAACCTTCAAAAAAAAAATTCTAAAAGATAAAATGAAATAAAATTTCAAAAGCGGGTAAGAAATCCGAGGAAAATCACATGTTAAATTGGGGCTCGGTTTTTTCTAAAAATATAATTTTAGATAATTTTTTTGGATTTTCTTTTATTTGAAGCCTTAAGTAAAATTAATTATAAAAACTATTTTTTCAGAACTAAAGATGACTTCTCTCTTAATAAAGAAAAATATTTTTGAAATATTGGTAAATTTATTATAATAGAATATCAAACTTATAATTTATAAACACCTATTCAATATACTTATTGATACACTGCTCATTGAGAACCATTATCGTATTATCACTGACCAACACAGATTATCAATATTATAAAAAGTCATAATATTTATCATTAGTGATTATTATAATTTATATTATTTATTAAATGATTAATTTTTAAATATAAATTTTTATAATCCTACATATTTTTTGTCTTATAAATTGAAAATTATAATATGTTAAACTATTTTTTAATATCATAACAAATAAAAAATAGTTATGAATTTTTTTTTTTTTTTGAAAATAAACGTTTTAGACCCGAAATATATGGTATCGGGTTAACCGGTTAACGAAGAACCGAAACGATTGCTGGTAGGAGAAGAAGCGGGTAGAAAGTAGAAATAGTAGAAAGCAGAAAAAGAAAAGGGTTTTGCAAGGCAAGTGACAGAGCAATCATCTTCTCGAGAGCAAGCTAAAAGAATTTGGCAATGGACGTGATAAAGACACAGCAGATTCAATCAAGACCAATAGAGAAGGTGATAGTGCATCCACTGGTTCTGCTGAGCATCGTCGACAACTACACCCGAGTTGCTAAGGATACTCGCAAGCGAGTCATCGGGGTCTTACTCGGTAGCTCCTTTAAGGGCACCGTCGATGTCACGAACAGCTATGCAGGTCCTATAAATAATATATTTATATTCAATTCGATAATATCCTCTTTTAGTTCTTGCTTCACTGTTGAATTTTGTTATTGCGTGCTAGATCTAATTTTTTTTGCTCGAGGTTCTCTGTAATAGAGTTAGTTAGGGTTTTTCAGTTTACTTATTCGAACAGTGGATTAGGGTTTATGCAATGGACCTTGTTTGATAGTGAGGTTCCAGAGCTATTATTAGTTTGTTTTTTGGTTCCTATTTTGTGTGGTTAATTATGGAGAGTTTATACTTTTGGTTGTAAGGTTCAATTTCTGATTGTGTTACTTTAGAATATTGATTGCCAAATACTCAATTGAGTGTGTTAGCGATTGTGGTTTTACCTACCTTGTTACCCAGTTCCTTCTTAGACAATGAACTTTTAGCTGAAGAAGATTGGAGTCCATGCTAATGAGATAGTCATGAGGAGCCGTATGGCTATTTTGTTTTCAAAGGGATTTCCTCTTCTTTGGATCAGAAGTTGTAAAATTTTGTAGATTTGGTTATGAGGAGAAAAAGCAACGTAGCTTGCTCAGATAAGGATGTGTTTTTAGATCATACTGTATCTTTTAAACATAGTGGATATGGATTGTTAAAATGAGTATTCTTGGTAGTTTTCTTATAGTAGCATTTTGCATTTTCAGTGCCCTTTGAAGAAGATGACAAGGATCCAAGTATATGGTTTCTTGACCATAACTACCATGAATCTATGTTTTCAATGTTCAAAAGGATAAATGGTAATTCATGTTTCGATTTATGTAAATGGTTATTCGTATTTTGATTTGTTATTTATCTCCATGTATGTGTTATGATGCCGTGGCATCAATTCTTTCAGCCAAGGAGCATGTTGTAGGTTGGTATAGTACAGGCCCCAAGCTGCGGGAGAATGATCTAGATATTCACCAGTTGTTCCACAAGTGAGATAATGCCCTCTTTTACTTTGTCGTTTTGCAAGTTCTAACACCTATTTCTTTTCACTTTCTATTCTATTCTATTCTATTCTACCGCCGTGTCTTTGTGTTCATTATCACTCCTTCAGGCTTCTGCCTTCCAATTAGGATGAGACTTCTACTTAGATCACAGTAATTCTTTTGTGGTCCACATTTTGTAATTACATGATGTATGATTATGTAGCTATGTCCAAAATCCCGTCTTGGTCATTATTGATGTTCAGCCTAAGGAGTTGGGAATACCCACAAAGGCGTACTATGATGTTGAAGAGGTTAAAGAGGTAATAAAAGTTAATTCTTTCTCTGGTAGTTGTATGCATTATTTGGAAAATGGATATGACTGGTTTAATTGTCAAGGACATTTCACAGGATGTTAAGGAAAGGTTAAAAATTCAAGGAGTTATTTAATATCCCCTACGTATCATTTTTGTCAGATGTCCTCAAAAGGGATGTTAATATCGCTTGATGGTTGCTCTATTTTTCCCTTACATTTTTTTTATTATGATAACAGAATGCCACTCAAAAGAGCCAGAAGGTTTTTGTTCATGTGCCTTCAGAAATTGCTGCTCACGAAGTTGAGGAAATTGGTATGGTTTCATATGGAAATTAAATTCTCCTGTCAGGATGTCTGCTTTCTGTTTGTTTTTATTATTATTGTTATTATTATTATTATTATTGCTTTCTGTTCATGGTTCTGACTAATATGCAGTTAAGATTCACCTGTATTAGTATGAGATTGATTTACATTTCTGATACTTTTGTTATCCATCAACAGGTGTTGAGCACTTGCTACGGGATGTGAAGGATACGACTATCAGCACACTTGCAACCGAGGTTTTTTCTTCTCACAAATTTTCTGTGATATAATTGAGCTTTCTTCTTCTTTTTTTAGTTACCTTTTTGAGTTTATCAATATTGAAGTTATAGCTGAACAAAGAGAGGGAAGAATCATTATTTGCTTTTCTCTGCTTAGGTTACTGGAAAACTTACAGCCTTGAAGGGCTTGGATGCACGATTACGAGAAATACGCGGTTACCTTGATCTTGTCATTGATGGAAAGCTTCCATTAAATCATGAGATACTTTACCATTTACAGGTTTGTGTTTTACTAAATATTTGTTATTGCACCTTACCATTTGCTTTTCCTTTTTTATATAAAAGGTACTAATCTGTTCATAATATGTAATATAATACTCTCATCACATATGCCAAATGATTCTTCATTTTTTCACCCTAAATAGAATAGACTTATTGTTTCAATTATTGAAATAAAATGCTCAAATTTCTTGGGTATTGAATTGTTTGAGCATATAACTACATGGCAATTTGATCAAGTTTCTATTAATTGCTAATTAATGCATTTATCCCTAAAGCAAATGTAATGGAAGAAATGTGTCTGTTTAGTCAACCCTAACTAGTTCAGGATCAAGTTTTAGTCGAGTTGTTTAGAATGCTAAATACATTTATATTTTTATCAAGTTTGTTGATGACTCTTAAGAGGCATAATGAGGTTTGAGTTTAGTCTTTAGCTGCTTATGAAATAGTTCAACAGTATCTGTTAGATTGTCATTTATGTTCTATGTGCATTTGGTTATATGGTGGTAGGCTTAGTTTTAGAATTTCCCTCTGATTTTATTACTAAATTTCAGCATGGTCGATTGATATACCATCAGTAGAAGTATTCAACATTTATTTTGTTTTAATAAGGTCACTGCTGCCATTTTTCTTTTTGCGGACTATGAATAGCCTATCTTTAATTAGAGAACTAGTTTATAATTAACTTTACTTGCTTATCATATCTCAATAGCCTAGCAACATTGTTTTTGTTGTAACAAAATTAAAGTCTGACTAATTTTGTTAATGCATTAAGACTCACTCTGCTAGTTCTGTTAGGTCACTCAATTTTTTCAATTTTGTTGACCGTGTTTTCTTATGATCGACTTTTCTTCAGGATGTGTTCAACCTACTGCCAAATCTTAATGTGACCGAGCTGATCAAGGCTTTTGCCGGTAATTACAAGTCAATGGCAGCATATATTCTTTTTCCTTAACAATATCTACTTCATAGGTCATTGATTATTTTTATCCCTTCTGGCAGTCAAGACAAATGATATGATGTTGGTTATATATCTCTCGTCACTCATCCGAAGTGTCATTGCACTCCACAACTTAATTAATAACAAGGTAATAGCATTTTCCATGCAAATAGGTAATAAATGTTCTTGTGAATGTTCCTGACTTGTCATTTACTTGCAAATTGGTTTTCAGATGCTCAACAAAGAACATGAGAAAGCTGAGGATGCAAAACCCGCAACGGTTCCAACTGCCAATGGAAGCTGAAAATCTATTATTCAGGCATTAACAGAGCTCAAACTGCTAGGGCATAGAGTGTAATAGTTTTTGTTGGGTGACATTTAGGCAATTTTGTGTTCTTAATACTGGAATCAAAACTGACAAGGCGCCTACCGATCTTGATTTGTTATATGACAGTAAAATACATTTTGCTCGGTATTATTGCAAACCATTTAAAATTAGAATCCATTCTCAATGATGCGCTTATGCGTTGACCTGAAACTATTATTCTATCACATCGAGTCCCTGGCCACTGGCAGCACCTTTGGCCTTCTTTCATGTCACCCATTTAATTTATAGCTTGGAGCACGAGGGATTAAGGAAGCACTGTCCCTATTAGGATGATGCTTAATTGGGTCGAGTACGGCCAGAAAAATGACTTTGTACCTTTTACTTTGCTGAAAAGCAGTGAAATTTCAACTTTCAAGCTTCAATGAGAGAGGCTGACACGGTATTGAGTTTCAAGAAAATTACAACAAAGTATTTAGCAATAATGAGAAATCAGATTTTTTTATGTATATATTTTTTTAACTTCTTAATGTGCTCGTTAACATATTATATATGTTCATGTGACCGAACACTCTTCTTCATGAAAACTATGAAAAAGATAATTTGAAAGGTTGAAAGTGTTAAATCAATGATGTTGCATACATAAGTTTCCGTTTGATTGAGTTGATCATAGCACATATATACATTCAGTTGATCATAGCATATATACACGTGTAATTTTGATAGCGGTTGTTATTAAAAATATAAAATGATCATTAAGGACTTAATTATTTTATATATTATGATGTATAATGTATATATATGTATATTTTTTTAAAATTTAATGTGAATATATTATGTTTTATTTTAATGTATTATATAAATAAAAATATTAATTAAATTTTAAATGGTATTTAATAAAAATTTTATTTTTAAATAACTATAAATAAAATGAATGTAAAAAAAGTGTTTATTTGAAAAAAATAAAATTTTATTAGTAATTACTTTAACGAGAGTAATAAAGTACAACATATTATAAATAAAAATCATCTACTACCTAATATGAAAAACTTTTAAAACACAGTTGCAACTAATTTCATCAGCTACTCGTCAAAAAACTATCAGCTACTAACAACTTTGCTGTTAGTTGTAAAACAAATATCAATTGAACCAAACATTCTATAAGTGTATAATTGAATTCTATAAGTGTATAAGTGAATGTAAAAATTTTTTTATTTTACATTATTATATAAATAAACATTAAAAACAAAGAAAAACTACTTATAATATTATTATTTTTGTTAATATAGTTAATGTACCATACTAAAATTATTAATTATAATTATTAATCATACTGCCAGTCAGACAGTGGTCTGATTGATTTTCTCACTCATGTGAATTTGATCAACTAAATTGTTTTCACCAATTTTGTGATATAAGAAGAAAATTATCCTTATTATATAATATGCGGTGTTATTTCGACTCATTAGGTATACAATCAATTTAAAAAAAAAAAATTTTTTTGAAAGGGAAAAAAAAAAAAAATTTGGTCATACTACATATAGAAATTTATTAATGCATAGCAGGCAAATGAGGGCCCAAGGCAACGAGGCCCAATCAGATTTTCTCGAGAGTAACAGAACTCAGTACCTGGAAAAGGCCGAAACGTTATACCGGCAAACGCTACAGAATTCTGTTCTGGCTCCTTTTTTATTTCTTTGCTTCTTGCTCGTTACAGAGTTTCTTTTAGCCCGGGAAGAAATCCGTAGTCACCGCCTGATAGTTAACCAGACCTGAATCTGAAACAGTAGCCAAAACCAAAAGCAAGTTAGTTCTCGTATCTTTTATTTCGGTTTTTTTTACAATTTTTCCCCTCTCTTAACCAATATTTGCTCGGTTTTGCCTCTTGTCAAAACTGGTTTCTGTGAGTAATACGCGAAGTTTCGTTGTCGTTCATATCGTCTTTTCCTTTCTCTTAATCCCATTATCATGTGATGATAAAAGTTTTGTTTATGTTTACTTGTTGGGCGACTGAAGGAATTGCCTACGCCGTCTTCTATCTAAGTTCTAGCTTTGCACATAAGGTGCTTGAAGAAATGTCTGGTTCGAATTTGGTTACTCCTGGTCCTAGGAAACAGAATAAAAAGAGAAAAAAAAATCAATAATTCTTTTCTTTTGCTTTTTTTTTTTTTTTTCAGTAGTAAAATTTTAGCTGTTTAATAATGGACTTCGAAAATGCATTTGAAAACTGTTGCTTTATTATGTCTACGATATACGATATCATGCTGTCTTTTTTTTCTTTCTTTCAATTCTTTATCTAACCAACTAACCCTGCTGTAATGTTGTTTGGCATCTGCAGAAGTAGTGAAGGCTTAAAACATGGGAAAGGCCTCGAGGGATAAAAGGGTAAGCTAAGCTCATATTAAAGTTCATCTTTTCTTCGTCCAAAGTTACTACATTTTGCGAGTTATGAGAATGAGATAGTTGGTCTGCAGGATATCTACTATAGAAAAGCAAAAGAAGAAGGTTGGCGTGCTCGAAGTGCCTTTAAGCTTCTTCAGATAGATGAAGAATTCAACATATTTGAAGGTTCAATCTCTTTTGTCTTTCTCTAAGTTGGTTCATTTTTTCTATCTCAATAGTCACAATGAATAGAATATGCTAATTCAGGTAGCGGTTTGTTCTTCTCTTTCTGTTTTCCGATCATGATTTGATTTGTAGGGGTGAAGCGTGTAGTAGATTTATGTGCTGCGCCAGGTAGCTGGAGTCAGGTATATTTCATTTGAATGATGTTCATCCATGATATCATTGTTATTTAAAAACCTGAATATGGAAAGATGAAACAGTATCTCTCTTTCTATGATATTTTAGCTGTAAGCTATGAAATAAATCAATTTCAGTGGTTTACTATCAGCCTTTTTCTTGCCCTCTTATCTTCTCTATCCCTATTGTCAGCTAAAACTCTTTCATTCTGGGTACCAAAAATTTTCGTCTTACTGAATGAAGTTTGGAACTCTCTTCATTTTGGCATGTTGGCAGCAGTAAATCTTTATTGATATTCCATCATATCATATGTTATATTTACCTTACAGTTATGCTGTTTGAGGCGGTCGTGCATAAAGCAACTTGACTATTTTTTGGTGCTTCTCATTTGCAGGTTTTGAGTCGTAAATTATATCTGCCAGCAAAGCTTTCACAAGATTCAAGGTTAATTTTCAATCTGTTAACTTTGAACTACATGTTTAAATGAAAATGTATAGAAGGCCACATATCAATCTTGGGGTTAAGCCTCCACTCGAAATTAAGTGCTTTAATAATGCCTTGCCTGTTGAAAAATTTGAAAGAGATTGAGGATATGTACATTATGAGATCTATCATATCTGAATCTGGTTGCTTGAGTTACATTGAAGCTGTAGCTCGTCTTAATTTTGAAACTTCCGCTTTTTCAGGTGAGAGTTAGATTGGCCACAACCTTGCACATTTGGCATGCATGACAAAGGCTTGCCTATAGATGATCTCTTTTAAATGTGAATTGACGTTTTACTTGCTTGTTATCTGTTTTACATGTTAATTGAGTCAAGTATACTATATTAGTTTATTTGTGTCTCGTGATTGCACAAAGGTGTAGGCAAAAGAACGAGCTTGCTAGAAGTTATATATTTCATTTGTAAAGTTAAATGAATGATATAAGCAGAAACTTACGACTGGTTTAATAAATGAACAAATATGAACACAGGTGAGCATGACTGAAGTCATATTCTTGAACAGGTAATGGGTTTATTTATGTTTTGGTTAGCTGCTTATATAAGCTAAAGAGTAAACATACTCTTCTTTTTTTCTTTTTTTTTTTTTTTGTTTTAAAATATGTGACCGTTGATCCTTCTATTTAATTCCGTATGTTGTAGGATTTGCTGATGTGGTTCTTATATTTCATTAAAAATTGTAAATAAATCATTGAAAAACAGTTAGAATTCTTTTCTTAGCTTGAGACTCACTTACAGTATTGAACTTCGTTCAACATTGGTGACTGATATTCCAACCAAGCTTAAATAGTGAAATTTGAGCTTGAGCTTGATTAGAATAAGCCTTGGCAAGCCTGAACACCTTAACACTCGGCTCAAATTGTTCACACCTCCATACACAAGTCCTCACATATCATTGTGTTACAGAAATATTTAAAACTAAAACTTTTATTGCCAAAAAATGAAAGAAAAAATTAAAGTTATTCTTTACTCATGTGATGGTACTTTCTCATTTGTGATTTGCAGTGATGGTGATCTTCCTCTTATTGTGGCTATTGACTTGCAACCCATGGCTCCAATCGAAGGTGTTATCCAAGTACAGGGTGATATCACGAATGCCCGAACAGCTGAAGTGGTGAGGAGCTGAAGATAGTTATTTACTTCAATATTCACATGCATTGTTCACCTTGTGTAGAAAGTCTAGTTCACTCTTGCTTTAAATTTAATGGTTCCTAATTGAATTATCTCAATTTGATTAGAATATAATCGAACATTCATGAGCAGACGTTGTTACTTTTACTCTCCCCAAGGGATCATTTTTCTGTACTGATGCTGTCTATTGAATCACTGGGTAATAGTCTATCATTGGTGTGTACAGTTCCAAAGGCTCCTTTCTTGGATGAGTAGCATGTGTTGGACTCATGCTTAAATGGCTCTAGGAATGCTAAAAAGAAAACATTGGGAATATGAGCTCCAAATGTTATAGAGTAGTAGAATGATTATATAATTAGTCTCAGGCTCTGCCGGTTAGTTGGATTTGTTGAATGCTCTTCCACTTTTATCTATCATTTTGTTTCTTTTGATATGTGCATACTTATACTTTAGTATGATAAATATGTCAGTTTGCTTTGTCATTGTTACATAATTGATGGTTCTTCATTGGTCGTTGTTCTTTTTACAGGTCATTAGACATTTTGATGGCTGCAAGGCTGACCTGGTTGTGTGTGATGGTGCACCAGATGGTAAAATAACCACTATAATTATAACTTCATATTAAATGGTTAATTACCTTATTGTTTGGTTAATATACAGTGAAGTATTATTTATACTTCCTAAGCTTGCTCTATTCTGCTCTATTTTGCAGTCACTGGTCTTCATGACATGGATGAATTTGTACAGTCCCAACTCATACTAGCTGTAAGAGTTTTATATTCCTTGGTCTAGGATGTTCACTCCTACTCGCTTAACCATTGTACTTTCCTTTCGTGAAGGAATCTGAATACCTGTGATGCACATGAAAATATCTGCACCACATTACAGTCTCGCTGATTTTTTTTTTTTTTTTTTAATTCCAAATATTAGACATTGGCAATCATGATAATGTTTTCTTATAAGGTTTACCTCATTCACTTTTGTAGGTCTTCCCTGTTGCTTCATTACAGTTATCACTTGCATGTCTATGTTAATCCTAAATAATCTTGAGAATCATGGACTTCTCGCTTATTATTTTGAATCTCACCAGAATTAGTTCCAAAACTTTTCAGTACTGTGGCTGTTGGCTGATGGCCTGATGTTGAAGGTGGCCAGCAATGAAATCTATTTTCATATGTGCTGACTATACAAGTTGATGATTTGATTGAGGAGGAAACTGTTCCAAACAGAACAAAAGTGTTGAGTCAATGATAATGATTTGGTTCTCATAGTGTTTCAATCAAGAGATATTGTTCTATTGTAATATCTCTTAGAGACTGCTCAACCCAAAGTGAGTTGCAGGCCTGCAATTGAATTTACCGATCATTACCTTGAACTAAATGTTTGAGAAGAATGTAATGCGTGTTGTTTTTTTTCCCAACGGCTCAGTTACTAAAGCATCTAGCAGTTCTCCACCTTATGGTTTTTCCCATGTCTCTTATTCATGTGTTTGTTCCTGAGTTGTTTGTGAATCTTTTTCTGGTTTCTTTAATTAGACTGGAAGTATCCGTGCTGAATCATACTGTTTGCAGGGTTTGACAATTGTCACACACGTACTCAGGGAAGGTGGGAAGTTTATTGCAAAGATATTTCGAGGAAAAGATACAAGTCTTCTCTACTGCCAGGTACTTAAAGTGCTTGTTATAATCCCCATTTTAGGATTTAGTTTGTGAACTTATTTATTACTTCAATCATTTCCCAACATTCTAAGGCAGATATTGTATTATGGTAATTTTGTGTTACGTGTTTGGAAATTTGTAGACAATTAGCGAGGCTAACATTTCAGTTTCTGATGTAAGTTTGATCACTAAGCAGAGGTATGTTGGACCGATAAAAACAAAACCAAGGATAATTGAATTGTTAACCCCAAGCCAAGTAGCTTTTTTTTTTTTTTTTTTTTTTTCTCTGGGATGGAAAATAAGCTCCTTGGTAAGGTCTATAGATGCCAGATGTAAAGTGTTAAACTTATATGATGTGGAGTTGTTGACTGCAGATTGGTAACTGAATGATCAGTTTCCTCTGCATATAATTGGAAATGCTAGTGGATGTCCCCACCTCAGCTTCCTCCCTTTTCAATTTTGTTCATTTGGTTCGTCAATGTGCTTGAAGACCATGATCAGATGAAATGTTCTTGTTGTTAGCTGAACTCAAATAGACTGTTTATGTTGTTTGTTTCTCTGTCGCAGCTGAAGTTATTTTTCCCTGTTGTAACTTTTGCAAAACCAAAAAGTAGCCGCAATTCCAGCATAGGTATTTTCTTTTTCTTCTTTCTTTTTTACTTGGTAATCCACCTATATGGTTCTATGTACAATTGAATCTGTTGACTGAATTAAAAAACTTCTATATGACTGAGCTGCTGCAATGCTGCCAATATATAAGATAACCATGTGAACAAAATGATTTTCCTTGTCCAACATAAATTATGAAACTCAATTCAAGTTGATTCTTAATAAACTAGAAAATTCTTGGTTTCCATGATTTTTCTTGCTTCACATGCATACTTTTGCAAGAGAGATCTTTCTAGGAATCCAAAAACCATTAAGGTAGATGCAACTGAGTGAAAGGATATTTTGGGCAATTTTAAGTGGGAACCACCATTCTTATCCACGAAGCAGTGGAGGTGGATCAATCAGGGCAACGCGATCAGTTGTGATGGGCATGAAACCAGTAGATGATCTTACATGCTGTGCACAATACAGGATGAAATGCCTAAATGCTAACATTATTATCATCTCTAATGCAGAGGCATTTGCAGTTTGTGAAAATTATTCCCCTCCTGGGGGATTTAATCCAAAAGACTTGCATCGTCTGCTAGAAAAGGTGGGAAGCCCCTCAGGCATGGATGATCTAGGTAATTTAACTATTTCATATGTGAATTTAAATTATTATTTTATGTATTATGTACATGTGCATTTATATGTACTTCCATATGAACTGTTGTTTTTGCTTAGTGCTCTATTCTATTTTTGAATAATTATATTTTCTGGCGGATTATAAACAGAGACATCTTCCGAATGATGTGACAAATGTCAAATGTTTTGCAATTCATGACCAATCACACAAAGCAAAGAATATATCATAAAGCTTTTTCGTATTTTAATCCTCTATGGGACAACTGATGCAGAACTAGCAAAGTTTGTGGCTTATATTATTTAATTTCCTTTTGCCGTAAAGAATAAATGATTGAACACATAACTTTTCTGGAAATAATAGTGGAATTGCAGGCACAGAATGAATAAGCAATCATCCATCAAGGGAATGTTGAACGTTGAATTGGTTTTGCATGATCAGTGCTAGCTGCCACCCTACTCTGCAGTTTGTCTTATTATAGCCTGATGCTTTCCAATTTAATTTGAGGGAATGCCATCCGTTTGGCTAAGACTTAAAAAAGTACCTTTTTCGATATTTATAAAGATATAACACTTTTTAAAATCTTCTAGAGTAATGAAATCATTTATCAGAATCTTTCTTTTCTTTTTCTTTTTTCTTTTTTAATCTATTCTGTGTTCAGCCTCTAGTTTGTGGTAGGTACACGGTATTATACAATATAGTTAAATTGTTGGTTACTGATTCTTCTAAAGGTCTTTGAAGTATATTTTGTTTTTCATTGCTGGATTTTCAATAATTTTGTGGTAATTTATTATCAAAAAAAAAATAATAATAATTTTGTGGTAATTGCATTTGAGACATTACAGATTGCGGTAGTGGTTGGTTGGAAGGACCGAATAAGGTGTATATCCCATTTCTGGCTTGTGGGGACCTCAGTGGGTACGACTCTGACCGATCATATCCGCTACCAAAAGTTGCTGAGGGCACTTATCAGAGTTTAGATCCTGTACAACCGCCAATTGCCCCTCCTTATAAGAGAGCTCTTGAAATGAAGAAAGCTTCTAATCATGGTATCCGAGAGCTTGAAAAACTCTCTTTGGATTCTTGAACTTGCATTTCAATATTTTTCCCTTTACAGGAGCTAAACAATTTTCAAAGGGTGTTGGACTTGCATATTACTGGCAGACATACAATGATTATTATGTCCTAAGAACTATTTCTCATGATGATTTGTTATTTATTGTGTCTAAGTTGTTGGCAGTTTATATATTTTTCATATTTGTCTGGAATATGTACATGAGACAATTTTGTGTAACTTACAATTATATTAGCTAAATGGTATGAATGATGACATTGCAGAATTTTTCCCTCTTCTTTTAAGTCTTGTGACTCGTGTGCCTATTGTGATTTGAGTATCTAGTGCAAGTTGGGCTGTGCCATTGGAGTAAAAACAATAGAAATAAAGTGAATTGGAAGTGCAGTTCAAGAAAAATAAAAAAGTAACACCAAGTGGGATATTCTCTAAGCTTTTGGTGTCATTGCTGTGATAGTGACCCTACCTTTCGAGTGTTGGATGGGCTCAACCACCTAGGGTTGCCCCACCCTTGGAGTGGTCTGTTTCTATTAGTTGTATAATGTTGAGTTATCATACATGAAATTTATGTCGTGTGTTAGACTTTCACAAGAATGTGATGCTACATTGAATGAAAATTACTGTCCTTTCAACTTACAGCTTTAACCTGTATATACCTGTATTGTGAAGTGATGATTTCCTCTTGATATATTGTTGTGATTTGCATAATCATAAACTTGTTATGACAATGAATCATGGACATTTTGTTTCCTTTCATTTACATATTACTACTCTATTATCCATGATTTTGAAATTTCTAACAAGAATTTGCAGAAACTGAATTTGACCTCTGTAAAGAGGAGGAAGAATTCAAGAACTCAATACAATCTTCTATAGCTTCAGCTCTTTGTGAATCTATTGCATCTGCAAGCGATCTTGATCTTGCTAAGCTAGCTGATGAAACTTTCCGCGAAGATTTCCTTCTTATGGAGATGAAACGAACAGCTCTCACTACCTTAGCACCGAGTCGCCTGAGTAGTCTTGCCGGTGAAAATTTTGAGCTTCTGTGTAGCCTAAAGCTGAAAATCCCGGTAACCCTCTTTCTGTTTGCTGTCACTCTAATTCCGCCTTCATTTTTATGAAATATTGGCTTTTCATGGACATCAGGACTGAAACTCACTCTCTTACTTGCCTTACATGACATTGTTGAACAGAGAGATTGTTTCTGATCAGAGAGAAATTTTGGAACAAGGAAGAAGAGGCAGTTGGTAAGAGTGTATGGAGTATTTATTGATGAATTATTAATGTGACATAAAGAGAAGGGAAGGGGAAAATATTTAAAATAAAAATAATGGCTGTTATTATTATAATAAAAAAAGACAGTAAAGATAAAAGGTAAAATGAAAAATTGGACTAGGGCTTATCATTGAAATAAGGAATACAGAACTGATAAGGTTGACTGTTTTCCAAGCTTGCTTCACGCGCAGAGAGACTAACTATAGCTACAGACCTAATGTATATACGTGCATGAGCCATGCATGTGGTATATTTGACTCCTGGGATAATCTAACAGGTAGCTTACTATTTTATTTTCAATAGCTTAATAGTACTAATTAGTTATATCTAGATAGATGCTATTACTCTCACGCTTGTTTAGTTCGGCCCTGTTTCAACAGCTTTTGAATTAGTTTTTTTTTTTGCTTATTATGCTATTTTCTAAAATAAAAGTCATATTAGAAGCATAGAATTTGCATGTTTAAATTTCACTATATGCTTACATATATGCAAAGATAGAGTTTTATAGGAGAGAATAGGGAGGAAAAAAAAAAGAAAAATAAAGGGAAAAAAAGACAGAGAGAGAGAGAGGAGGGGAAGGAAACAAGAGGAAGATGGAACAAAGAGGGAGAGACAAAAAATGATACTCTTCCTATCAGTTATTCTTTTGAGGTGGGGAGAGGGACCCATTATTTTTCTTCTTTTCTTGATTCTGTTACTAAGATAAAAAAGAATACTTGTGATGATCATGATGGTCCATTTTAGAGGGAATCTATTTGAATATGGAACAGTGGGGTTCTCCATTTCTGAAATATGAACAACAAACCCAATGACTTTCCTTTCCTTTCCTTTCCTTTCGTTTTTGTCACTTTAGCAGAAGAAAATTACTGTTGAAAAAATCAGAATGCTGGTAAGGTTTTTTTGACTGGGGAGCTAAAAGGCCCCAGTTTTATGTCTCCTTTCTCTCTTATATAGGAATTGCATTCTTGGTTGGTCAAGTAATCAACAAGAAAAATAAAAAAAATATATGTATATATAAAAGCTGGGGGTAGCACGTGGTTATGTTATCGTAATATCATTAGCTTTAGCATCAACTTTGATTCAGTTGACTCTGTCATTTATAGAAATTGGTATTATACAGAAATTCTTTTGTACTAACCTTATTGATATTTGGATAACATATAGATGAGATGAGTATATTACTATTCTTTGTCTAGTTTATCTTCTCCTTTTTCAAGTTTAAGTTAGGATACATATCTCTTTTATATACCTTCTGTGTTTTTTTTTTTTTTAGCTTTCATTTTATTTATTAAAAGAAAGTAGTTTCTATATTTGTTATCAGAAATTTAACAATAAACGGCTTATACAAAGAACAGAAAAAAAAACATAATATTCTTTTCAAAAAGCATAATCTTGATTTGAAATACGCGATCGAGTTGATAGAATATAATATATATATGCTACAGGATATTTATTTGGTATTATTCATGGTCACTGTTCGAATCGACGAATATTGACTAAATAAATAATAGTTAAGAGTGCATGATCCTGAATCACTAAGTTCAGATGAACATAGTTTAAATCAAATCTAAACAAAGTGAAGGGGCAATTATTATATAGTCCCTATAATTTTATCAAATACACTAGTAAAGACCTAGATTTTTCAAACTATACTATTTAGTCACTACATTAAAATTTTGTTATACTATTAAGTCCAATGATTAATTTTTTCATTAAGTACTTATTAAATATTTAAAACATCCTTAAGGAGAATTACTATATAGGGATTGAATAATGTAAAATTATGAAAATTGAGGTATTTAGTAGTATATTTCAGTAAACGATAAGGATTATATAATAATAATTATCTTCAAAATTACTTTTGATATTTCAGTCTGTTAATGCAATGCAAAATCTAATCGTTGAATCTCATAATAATAATTATAATTCAAAAACTAAATAGTATAATTTGAAAAACTGAAATCCTTATTAATGTATTTGAGCCAAACTTAGTAACTACGTGGCAATCAACTATACAGCAAAACTTTGGAATTATTGAAGTCACGTACATTATTTTAAACTAGCTTTCTTTTCCACATGGCAATGAAAAACAATGAAAAGTATCACTCTAGCAAAATTTATATGCTGTCAAAACCTCCAAAACGTCAATTAATAGGTTTGCCTGTTTGTCGTGTTGTCTCCTATAGGGATTGGCTATGAGCTGTTAGTGGGGCTGTTTACACAGGAGTGTCGAGTGTGAAACCTAGAAAAATATGTACATTACCTTCTTTTCACAATGATCTCGGAAGAGAAAATAGATTATTATAAAATACTCGTCACACTGTGGTTTTAATAAATATTTTTTTTTATATTTATTTTTTATATATAATCAGTAATTATTCTTTTAATTTAATATTTTTTTTAGAGAATTAGAATTAAAGCAAGGATAATATAGTCAATTTACTCAATAATTTATTATAATTTAAACAAATTTAATGATTTTCTTAAGGAGCGTGAAATTCTAAACATGCCAAATATTATAGAACAAGAGTGATATATAGAAAAAAAATACACATTTATAAATTAATATATTATGCTATGTCAAAAATTAATTCCATTCAGGGAATTATGTAATTTAATTGACAGCTCATTTTACAGGTTATTGTGATTTCTTACTGTAAAAGAAGACAGCTTTTTGCACGGTTATGTAATATACATTTTATTTTATTATTCATAAATATATATATACTAAATAAAACCAAATAGTAATAATTTCAGATAAATGATAAACTAAGATGAAACTCGTAAAATTTATAAAGAATTGAGAATACCAACAATTAGTGTTGAACAGAAAACTATGAAAAAAGATAGGAAAATGTTTAAGAAGAATTGCAGATATACCGATGATATAATCTGACAGGAAGATGAAGGAAAAAACGTCACATACATATATAAATCTAATGAAGAATTAATAATAAAAAACATCAAGAACCATACATGCAACGTAAAGCTATTAAAGAAGGCAGAGAAATATTTTGTAGAGATATGTTGATCGGACTGAACAACAAAAGCCATCTAAATAAATGAAAAGAAAAATGAAGTGAAAATTAGTAATTTACCCTAAATCTCTCATTTCGTCTTTCCTTAAAGCCTATCACTGCCACCAGTAGTAGTTAATTTGAGACATCACAAACATTTTGAATTGTTTGAATAATCAATAAAGCAACGCCAAACTGAGGTTTTGCACACTGTAGTTCAGGTACTTTGAAACATACAAATTAAATAATTATTATCGCGATAAATTTTATTCAATGACAAGTAAATTTTAATTTCACATTTAAATCTTGACTATGTTTAAATTAGTTTAGCTTAAGCTCGTCGGAGCTCGGGTCAATTCGAGTCGATTCATTTGATCATTCCACGTTATCCATAATAATACGTTTCAAGTTTAGGATGATACATGAATTAATATAACTATTTTAAAGATAAGTACTAGGAACGTGTTTTTGAGGGGAGCCTTTTTTTTTTTTTTTTTTTAATCTGTTGACTGTATCATTCCTAATATATCCACCATTAAAGAAGAGGATTCAATAACTTTCAAACTCACCTGTTTTGTCAACTTCAATTATGTTTTTCTTTTCTTTTACTTGCAAGTAATCTGAAAGACGGAAACTTAATTTTTTTTTTTTTTTTTTTTTTTTTTTTTTTTTGTTTTTCTGAGCAAAATTGGAAAAAGAAACCACGTGCCACTGGATCAAGATAATTAGATAAATATAATTAATGAAGCCAGCGAATATTAAATCTTCATTACTTAATTAAACACGCCTCAGTTATCAATATTAACGAAGTTAATTTGCTAATTAGCATTGGTTGGATGAATAATTATTAGTGAGAGACGTCCACGTTATTAAAATAGTTAAAAATAAAAAAGTATATCCAGTGGCATAAATACTGATCCTCAGATTTTTTTTATAGAAACGAATGCCTCTCTGTTGTCATTTTCTAACAAATCAACAATTAACAACCACCCTTTTTTTTTTTTTCAAAAGAAAAAAAAAAACAACTCATTTCCTTATTTATTTATTATTTATTTTAACCCCAAACATCAAATCTATATAATACCCCTCCGTCCCATTTTATTTGTTTGGTTTGACAAAACATGCATATTAAGAATTTAGTTAACAAAAGTTATTTTGCCTTCTTTATCCTTAATCACTCATTAACATACTAAAAGTTCTTCGTTCATGAATAATTATAAAGGTTGTTATGAGAAAAATAATTATTTATATGTCTAAATTTAGAAACGTTGCAAATATTTGGAGATTTCAAAAAAGGAATAACAAGTAAACAAAATGGGACGAAGAGAGTAATATATAAAAGCAGAAAATTTTGTCTTAAATGATAAGTCTCTTAAATTGTTTAGCACAATTATAAAATAATAAGTATTTTTGAGTCGATTTTAGATGAATATGGATAATAAAATTTTAAACGGGCTCGAAAACGAATACTTAAATAATATTATATCTAAACAAATTCGCGCATGGACGGTTTTAACACTAGCGCTGTATTTATATGTTAGACTATAACGTTTTAGTTGACGACTGAATTTACCTAAGTTGACGTAAAAAAATCTACGCTATAGTCAGGACTTTGGGCCTTGGGCTTCTGTTAGTGCACTGGACTGGGAATGTTGTTTGGGTCTAAGAATCCTTTCCGCATTAGTTTGACGTTTCCAGTCTTTTTTTTTTTTTTTTTTTTTTTTTTTTTTTTTTTTGAAAAAAAATAAAAAATCCGAGTTCATCACTGTAATACACATAACATAAAGTGATACCATAATTAAAACCAAAATGGGAAGTGGAGAGTTGTGGATAGGACCATTTCTACAGTGACGGACCAAAAGGTGATATATAAATATAATGTCCATCAAAGGACAAGCATGCGATGTGCCCAAATGGTACTATTTATTCAATCTCACATGTTCAACACACTTTCATCTTGCGACATAACTTCCAAAGACTTGGACAGATAATTCTTATGGTCCAAATTGGACAGATAATTCTTATGGCTAAATGCATATTTTGGACCATGTACTTTTTTAAAAAAATTTTGTTGTCCCTTATATTTTGCAGAGGTCCTATAAAGTACCTTTATTTACTTTTTTTTCATATTTAATATGTATCTCGCCACGCTAAAAGTGTGGAAAGAGTGAAAGCTTGTTTATTTGCCATGTTGTCACCTCTTCACATTCCTCCTCAGTAACCGACCATAATGCCAAAGGAGATGGTGGAACAAAGGAATCTCAGAAGTCTCAGCTTGATGACTGAGATGGTGGCGGCGGATGAGGATGGGTAGTGAAGAAGCTTGTTATCAATGTTCATATGTCAGATCTAGGACTCATCGGTGGAGGAGGAGGTGGAGGTGTGGGAGGTAAAAGTGGTGATGATGGTAAAAAATGGGTACCTCTTTCTTACTTTGCACCTTGAAACCATTTCTTCTCCTTTTTATCTTGAATAACAATAACCCTTTTTTTTTTATTTTCTAGTTTAGCTTTCTTTTTATAGTAGATCAAGTTTTGCTCTTCTTTGATTTTGTACTCTAGAGGTGATTAAAATAAATTAAAATGCTTTTAAGAAGTAAAAGAAGATTTATTTTCCTTTCTCCCAATTTGATGGGTTTTAGAAGCATAAGAGGAAGACGAAAGATGAGGGAGGAAGAGATGGCGGCCTCGACATCGGAAGCGGTGGTGGTGGAGGAAGGAGGAGATGGTGGCGTCTCCAGTGGCAGCGTCAGTGGTGGAGGAGTAGGAGAGTAACAGTTTCCTACTTCTTTGGAAGGTTTGAACGAAGGAGGGGGGCTTGGAAGGCTTTGACCAAATGTATATTTTTGACCATTTAATCTGATGCGGTATATGATGTGTTTCTCTCTCTCACATGTCATCACATTTTTGTAGGTGAGGGATGAGTTGCACGCACTTCATCTCCCCATGATAGGTACCCATTAAATATAAAAAAAATAAATAGAGATACCTTATAGGACCTCAGAAAGTATAAAGGCCGCAGAATTTTTTTGAAAACGTACCGGGTCCAAAATATGCATATGGCCTAATTCTTATGCTACCACAAAATATTTGCCTTGAATTATTATTTACAAATTGAGATTTTATCTAATTAATAAATTTATCTTTTTTCTTTTTGTGTATATTTCAGTATTTAAAAATATTGTAGACTTGCTCCATATATGTTTAGAATTGTTTTTTTTTTTTTTAGAAGAATTAGAATTGTTATTTGAGTGGTTGAAGGATGATATATGGGTTAACTTTTTACAAAATGTTATTTTAATCTTTAAAACAAGTTAACTTTTTACAAAATGCTATGTGAATTTTTAAAAACCATTTTAAACTTAATGTTATAAAACACTATAAAAAAATAATGTTTAAAAGCTATCTAAAAAAATTATTACGGACACAACCATAATATTTGCTTAGACCCGATTTATAGCCTATCCACGACCCAAACTAATAAAAATAAAAATATCTTAAATATTTTTCTCACCTTATCCTTTTTAATAGAATAGAGGTTATGGATGTGAGGTTTTATTTTTTAACGATAATGTTTGGTTAGAACCAGACCTTAGACCCGTCCATCAATCAAATCAATAAAAATATAAATATTTTAAGCATTGTTCTCAGTTTAGCCTTTTTTATTTATTTTTGTTTTTTTTTTTTTTGTACTCGTGAATAAAATGTTCTCATTTCTAGACAAGTTAGTCATATTTTTCAAACCCAGATTCACCTCATCTTAAATCTTAAATTGACGGAATTTTACTTGTCACGTGGTTTTTTTCCATCGAATTTTACTTTATATACTTAGATTGTGACAAATATCCAACGATACAGATAGATGATGAAAATTCATATCTCACGTATATGACGGAAAAAAAATTCTCATTGAACGGAAGTTTTGAAAGGAAGTTTTTCTTTTTTTGGTAATATGAAAGGCACTGGTTAGGTATATATATATAGATATAGATAATCCCGAAGCAAATAGAAGAAGAAAATCACAAAGCTGATTTGGCTTTCCTTTTTTCTTTTTTTTTTTTTTTTAATTTTCTATTTTTTAAACATTTTTCTTTTTTTTAGCATTTTATTTTCATTGGATAATCCTTCTAAATGTTCTAACAATAATTAATTGATATATATTTAGTTTGAAACCTAAATACATACGAACTACTTAAATTAAATCTTTTAGCTAGTGCATTGTATACTATTATGCACGATTTTCATAGCAGAGAAGAACTTACAAAAACAAAGCTTAATTACACACTTCACAAAATGTTGTGAAATTCATTTATTTCAAACCGATTTAAAAAAAAAACATATATTTGCACATATATAATAATAATAATAATAATAATAATCAACTTATTTGTGAGAGAATATAAAAAAATAAAAAACAATGTTATTAGGTATATTGTACATATAAAAACTTAAAGATATATATATATATATATATATATATATATATATATATATATATATATATATATATATAAAATTTAATTTATTACAATCTATCATAATTATAAAATTGCATTTTTATGAAACAACAACAAAAATAATTTAATCCTAAAAAAAAAAAAGCTTATCAATTAACACGGATATAACAATTAAAAAAAAAAAAACAATCATAAATTGAGATTAACTTGAAACTCTGTAGCTACTATGCATTTCAAACTAATAATGACTTTGTTTTTTCTTTTTGAAGTCTAGAGCGAATGTTTCCAAATGCAATTAAAAACAATAATAACATTCTTAATATTTTTTAATTTTCAAATTAATTACTAAATCAACAAAAATGTTTACATCTATTAAAAAAATTATTATGATAAATGTTACTGTTTATATAATTTTAATTAGCATGGAATATTAGTGTATTTATTTATATGAAATTTATTATTTATATTTTAATAAAAAATGACAAGCTATTATATTATACATAATAATGTAATTGGTATTTGTTATTTATTTTTATTAAATTATTATATCAAGGGTGTTATAAGAAATAAAGACAAATAAATTTTTATTTAAGAATTTATTCTGAACGTAATTTTGTAGAATTCAAGAATTTCTTATTTTAAATTGTAGCACACTAAACATAATAATTTTATTCGTAAATAAATTTTAAGTAAAATTCATTTATAAATGAATTCTATAATTATAATTCATTTATTCCAAATGGATTATTAAAATCAGAAAATACTTATGGAAGTGTATTTATTTAATTATTTAATAATTTTCACTAAAAATTAGAAAGATAAACAGAAAGGAGAAAGATATTTAAAAATTTTGACCTGTAAGGAGGTCCCAGCAAACACACAGTAAAAAACAGAGAAGGCAGCACAGGCATTGCCAGAGAGCCGAAACGGGGAAAATGGGCATATACTCACATGGCTACCTCTTGATGCCTTCTTATTCCTCGCACAGACAGTGAGACCCGCCTTTTTGGAGAATATCCATCGCGTTTGTTCCTTCCAAGATTCCTTTTTCAAAAATTTCTTCTCTCTTTTTTTAACGCAACTACAACTCTACAAGTAATAAGCAACTACTGCTAAATTAATCATTCAACAAATACCCAAGCCAACTATATTAGACTGTCCTGCCTTATCATGACAACCTCTTTATCTCTCTCTATAAATCCTGCTCTCTCTCCTCCCTTTCTCCCCACCGTCACTTTTCCCTCTCTGTCTTCTTCTTTTAGCTCTTCTTCTTGTTGTTGTTCTGTATCTTCCTGTCCTTTAAGTTTTTCTTCTTTTAGGACACGACTCCTTACTATTTCTTGCAATCGGGAATCTGGGAAGCTAAAAAGATACCCTCTTGTTAGAGCTAAAGATAATAATAGTGATATGACTATTAGGGAGGTTAGAGAAGAAGAAGAAGAAGAGGAGGAGAATCCTCCTCCTTTGCTTGATGCCGAGACTAATGCGAGGCCACGGCGCATTGCTCTCTTTGTTGAACCTTCTCCATTTGCGTGAGTCCTTTCTTCCCTCCAACACCATCCCCCAGCGCCGGCAAATATTTTGCTGTCTTGGTTTATGTTTGATTTTTTTTCAATAAGATATTGGAGTGATGGGTTCAATTATATGTTAATTCTTTTTGTGAATCTTTCTTTTGGGTATGACCAACCATTGGCTTCGATTTTTCTGTTACTGGCTTGTGTCTGATTAGATAAATTTCATGGTTCTAGAGTAAAATTAGAAGTTATATGCTTGATTTTTTTTTTTTTTTTGACTGATGTTTTTCTATAGGAAAGGTACCTTTAGGTTGCTCTTGCCAATGTGGCATTTTTCACTGTGCTCTGCCAGTTGCAGATGTTTTTAAATATGGATCCATCTAATTAGGCGGTTCCTTCAATTTTAGAATAATCTGATTAAGTATGTTTTATCTACACTTATAGTCTTTGCCTTTTTGGTTTGTGATTTTATATGGAATATGCTCCACATTTACTTGGCTTCTGATTTGTTACTTAGCTGAATGCTCTATGATAAAATTAATGTTTTACTCGTTGGTATATTGTTATGTAATCAGTGGGTTCTTGGTATGTGAAATTTATCCTTTATTAGGAGTGCTTGACTGACATGTTTCGAGATATGATATATTTTGTCAATTTTATTCTTAGCTGGTCAGTTTGGATTGATGTTATTCTACTATACCCGTTTGTTCCTCTTTAATGATTTTTCCAGCTAAGTATTGGCTTTTTAGTATTATTTTGTGTCTGCTCTGTTCTGTTATATTTTTCTTCAAGGTTTTGAAGGTTTAAAGTTTTGATCTATTAGCCTAATGGTGAGGCAGCTGTTCTGTTTGTACTGGGAATTTGATTAGTATTAGCTTAAGCATCAAAATGTACCATATAGTTGTAGACACAACAATCTCTAAAATTCATCAGGTACAAAGTTCCTCCCATAATTTAAGCTATCTGCCCACGTTATTACAGATGATTGCTCCCATGTGCACTTTTGATCTTTCTCCTAGCTTTCAATATATCCAAACACAACTTAAAATATTACGACTACTAAGTTGGAGTATGTAATTATATACTATAGTATTGTAGCTTGTATTTGATTAGTGATTCCCAACCATTTTGAGTTGCTTCAGAAATAGAGAGGGGAAAAAAAAAAAAGACACATGCATGAACTTGGCTGAAATGGATCAATCATAGGAATGCCTTATAGTGTAACACATATATCACCCTGGTTTTTTTGTTTGTTAATGTTTTACACAGTTTATGTTTTGAATTCTCAATATTTTTAGTGGGCACTCATTAGTTGTTATCTAATTCCTTTTGTTTTGCAGATATGTGTCAGGGTATAAAAATCGGTTCCAGAATTTTATCAGATATTTACGTGAAATGGGGGATGAGGTAATTTTCTAATGTCTTCACCAGTAATGGGCATGACTTGTTTTAAATCCCTTGCAATCCAAACATATCCCTACTATGCTGGAAATTGCCATTGCTTCTCAAGCTTGAGTATATGGTGGGGATAGTTTGCTTGTTGCCTACTTTATGGTACAAATTCTGTCTCTCTAGTATTTTCAATTTTAGTTTATTGGGAAAGCTTGGTCACATAAGAAAGGATAGTCCTTTCCCATCAAGTGGAACCCCTCACCCAACTGCAATTGATTTTGAACATAAGATATCCTTTTGGAATTCTATGTTCTAACCATTGTGGCATTCCCTTGGGGATGCTATTTATTTTTGTTTAGGTTACCAGCATTAATTCAGAGTTAAAAACTCTTCAACAACAATTATCAAATAATCACCTTACCATGGCAAAATGTTTGATCTCAGCTCATTTTCCATTTGCTGTTTCCAGTCTAACTATCAAGAAAGCAGCAAATTTCTGTTTCGACGAACATTGCTTCCTCTGTTGACATTGCAAATTGCATTTTATAGCTAATAAATTGTTTTGTTGATGTATGGGATAGGTGATGGTCGTGACAACACATGAAGGAGTACCTCAGGAGTTTTATGGAGCAAAATTGATTGGATCACGGAGGTTGCTATAGTAACCTTAAGCTGTTTTTCCCCTTTACCCATAATTTAAGTGAAATATTTTCTATAGGTGCAAATTGTAGGGATCCATTTTTATAATATATTGTCAAGTTGGAGGTTGTTTTGTTCTTTTGGCATATAAGTAATATACTGCTACATTTATATTGTATTAACTATTTCAAATTGCTCTTATGTATAGAGTACTCTAGTGTAGTCATAGTACAATTGCATGATTTAAATATTAGTATTGTTATTGAAATTTTGTCAGTAATGTTGGTCTTAAAAGACAGATTTACTCTTACAAAACTCAAATTTCCCCCTCTTTACAGTTTTCCCTGCCCCTGGTACCAGAAGGTTCCACTTTCTCTGGCACTCAGTCCAAGAATAATTTCGGAGGTTGCACGGTTTAAGCCTGATATAATACATGCATCTTCACCAGGGATAATGGTAAGTTTTAAATTCAAAGATGGAGTGAATATCAGAAATTGGTTGGAAATAGATGGCTGACAGTTGCAATCTGTGTTGAAGGTTTTCGGTGCCCTCATTATTGCGAAATTATTGTGCGTCCCCATTGTGATGTCTTATCACACCCATGTCCCTGTGTGAGTCTGATTCTTCTTTGATCTTTAACACTTTTGGATGCACATACTTATGCTGCTTCTTTAGACATATGGCCAGATTTCTTTAGGCATGTAGTGAACCATGGCTGAGCATGATTCTTGATTTCATTTGCAGATACATCCCAAGGTACACTTTTAGCTGGCTGGTGAAACCCATGTGGTTGATCATAAGTATGTGAGTTTTATATCTTTGTTGTGTTTCAATGCATTTGTCAAAGGCTTTAAGATTTCTGAGTCCAGCAACAAATTTGCCTTGTTATCAGAATTTCTTCATAGAGCAGCTGATCTTACATTGGTGCCTTCAGCTGCCATAGGGAGGGATCTCCAAGCGGCTAGGGTGACAGCAGGTGAACACAAACATCTAGTACCTAATTACTGATCATCTTTCCACAGTTCATTTCTCATCTAAGAGAAATTCAGTATGTATGGCTGTGCGCGAATTTCCAGCTACTTTTGTTTTTCAATAATTTTCTATGGCATTTTAGTACCCATTATAACAAATACCTTTTTCATTTATAAATATTTCTTTGCTCAAATATTTCCTTCAACGTTATTTTAAACAGATCAGTTTTGTTTATTTTCCAGCTAATAGGATTCGCCTTTGGAATAAGGGTGTTGATTCTGAAAGTTTCCACCCTCGTTTCCGCTCACAGGAAATGCGATGGAGATTAAGGCAAGACAACACTCATTCTTTATGCCTAAGCCATAACACCTTATCATATGAGTTTTTCTGAATGATGTATTTATTTTTTTTCTGAACAGCAATGGTGAACCTGAGAAACCATTAATAGTCCATGTTGGACGGCTGGGAGTTGAGAAGAGTTTGGATTTCCTGAAAAGGTACAACATTATCTCTCTCTCTCTCTCTCTCTCTCTGAACCAGAATAAAGCACTTTCACCATCAACCTCTTGAAAGTTTAAAAATATGGATAGAACTTTTGGGGCTGTCTTAATTAGCTTTAAAGGCACTTTGTGCTATTGATTTGGTGCTGGGTTAAAAACCAATTGAATTCATGAAATACAGTTATTACAGTTTCTTCACTTTTTGGTTCATTCTGGTAAATATTTTGTAAGCTCTGGTCTTTAGTTATTAATGAACAAGCTCACTTGTAATATTTATAAACATACATGCTTGAAGCTGTTTGCTAAAACAAAATCATTAGAGAAGTGTATTTTTTTCAATTTACAATCCTTGTGACAATTTTATTGTACAAATTGTTTAACGACAAGCCATGTATGAGTAGTCTTGATAGGAATGCCACGTCATCAAGTGCAAAACCGTTTTTGGTTTATTATAGAAGGAATAAATCTGCAACGAAGGGGAGCGGTGTGCAGCAAGGAAGGGATTGAGACAGCTCAACATGTTTGTTAGGAATGATTCTATATATATGTTAGCAGTAATCATGTATAGGGCATCTTTATTCTCTTTTGTTGTATTGAGCAGAGTATCTGCTTCGGGCTCAAGTCCTGGGGGCTGTTTTACAGTCATTTTTGTTACTCTCCATTGTTATCTTCAACTTTCTTCTTCTAATACTACTACAAATTCTGTCCTTCAATCAATTCTGTTTCTCCTTACTGTTCTTGCGTTCTAATCTCTATCATTTGGTCCGACCTGCTTTGGATTTTTTCTGAATGCCCAAGACCAGAATGGATCAAAGGGTGGAAACTCTAGAAGAACGTCGCCTCCATTGAAGACTCTATTGCTTCTATCAGACTTGATAATTCCCGCCAGCTTTCGGAGCTTCAACAAGGTCTCCAAGAGCTTAAACACCTTCTTCTCACAGGTCCATCCCCTGCTTCTTCATCTAACACATCCTCCTCCTTCACCATCCAACCCACAAAACCCAGACCAATCTGCTACCATCAATTCCCATTCCCCACTCACCACCACCGACCTTCACCCACACTCCTCATCTTCAACCCATAACTACATTCAAAAACTCGAAATGCCCATTTTCACCGGAACTGACCCATTAGGCTAGATTGCAAGATCTGAGCAATATTTTGAGTTACAAACCACCCCTCCAGACCGGTTTGTTGCCATGGCTCTCGTGGGTATGAAGGACCATCCTCTCCACTGGTTACGATGGCTTAGAGGCCGCACTCCAAACCTCACATGGACCCAACTCAAAATCGAACTCCTCATCAACTCCTCATCAAATACAGTGGTTCAAATTCGGATAATCCCTACGAGCTGCTTGCTGCCACAAAACAATTGAACTCGGTGTCCACCTTCATTGATGAATTCATTACCCAAGCCGCACAAACTCCAGACCTCACAGATTTTCAACTATTGGGATATTTTCTAAATGGGTTAAAAGAAGAAATCCGAGTTAGAATACGTTCCTCTGATTCTCAGGAACTGCATCGCGCGATGAGAGTTGCACTGGAGGTTGAACGAGAATTGCAGTCACCATATACTCAGAAACCCACGCTGCGATCATCTAGTAGCGATTCTCCAGGTAAGTTTGGTCTGGGCCCTAAATTTTTCTCACCCGCCCCACTTCAAACTCTACCACCCACCCAAAACTCGACCCGACCCAATACTCAAACCATAACCCACTCCTCCAGACCTCCAGATTTTCCCTCTCGCCAACCCTTTCTCCCTGCTCCTCAAAATTCCACTCCCTCTCCCAGAAACCGTGGATTCAAGCACTATTCTCACAAAGAATACCAAGAATTAAGAGAGAAGGGGCTCTGTTTTCATTGCAAACAACCTTACTCTCCACTTCATGAATGTCCTCACAAATCCCTACGGGCAATAATAGGAGGAGAGCATGAAACTCTCACAGATGAAGGGCTCCTACACGAATTAGATTCAGATATCTTCACACCTTTGCCCGTGAACCTCAATGAAACCCATTTCCAGCAGCTTGAGCTTTCCTTATGTTCTGCCTATGGTCTCTCTCAACCCAAGACTATGAAGATTATGGCTCTACTGGCTTCTCACTCAGTATTAGTCATGGTGGACAGCGGAGCTAGCCACAATTTTGTGTCCTCGGATCTTGCTACGACACTGAATTTGGCAGTTGAACCCACTGACCCGTTCCTTGTCAAGCTTGGTGATGGCCACCTCATGAAAACTTCCGGCGTGTGCAGCAACTTACAATTACAATTGGGTTCCTACACTATTTCTGGTGATTTCTTTATATTTCCGTTGAGAGGTCTTGATATAATATTGGGTGTTGCATGGTTGGAAACTCTTGGTGATGTGCAGGTGAATTGGCAGCAGCTTACTATGAAGTTCCTACATCAAAATCAGTTGGTGGAATTATGTGGTGATCCATCTCTAACCCGGGGAGCGATTTCCGCCAAATCATTCTCTTAGGTCACAGATGTGTCTTTCTCTGCAGTCCTACTGGAACTGTCCATAGATCCTCCTCCAATGTCATGTGTCCCCACGGTAGAGAATTATGATTCTGAGAGCCAACAATTACAGGAACTTCTTGCGGCTCATGCTTCTGTTTTTCAGGAAATCTATGGCCTCCCTCCTCGTCGTTCCACTGATCACAGGATCGCCCTTCAGCCAGGTCAGGGACCAATATCTGTGAAACCTTATAGGTATGGCCACATTAAGAAAGATGAGATCGAGAGGTTGGTGCATGATATGCTTTCAGCTGGAATTATCAAACCCAGCTCCAGCCCATATTCTAGTCCCGTCCTCCTAGTCAAGAAAAAGGATGGCAGCTGGCGGTTTTGCGTTGACTACAGGCAACTAAACCGATCTACAATTCCTCATAAGTATCCCATTCTGGTTATCTAGGAACTGTTGGACGAATTGCATGGTTCTCAGGTCTTCTCTAAACTAGACCTTAAGTCCGGGTTTTATCAAATTAGGGTGGCTGAAGCTGATACTCCCAAGACAGCTTTCCGGACACACTCGGGCCATTACGAATTTCTTGTCATGCCGTTTGGGTTAACCAATGCGCCCGCCACATTTCAAGTGGTAATGAACGATCTCTTTTGCCCCTATCTCCGGAAATTTGTCTTAGTCTTCTTCGACGATATTTTGGTGTATAGTAACAGTTGGGATTCTCACTTGAAACACTTAAGGCTTGTGCTCCAGCTGCTTTGTGATAACAAACTTCAGCTCAATCAAAAGAAATGTTTCTTTGGCCGGAAATCAGTTGAATACCTGGGGCATATTATCTCTAAGGATGAAGTTGCTATGGATCCTTCCAAAGTCTCAAGTATCCTACAGTGGCCCATTCCAAAATCTACCAAGGCAGTGCGAGGATTTCTGGGTATTATAGGGTATTATAGGCGCTTTATCGCCAATTATGGACAACTAGCTCGCCCTCTCACCACTCTTCTCAAGAAGGAAGCCCAAGCCAAATTCACATGGCCACAAGATGCTCAAGACGCATTCATTGCTCTCAAGCATGCCATGACTACTTCCCCTGTACTGGCAATGCCAAATTTCTCTAAGCCCTTTGTAGTCGAAACCGACGCTTCTAAGTCTGGGATTGGGGCTGTCCTCCTTCAAGATAACAGGCCTCTTGCTTATTTCAGCAAGGCTACCGGAGACCTAGCCATGTCCAGGTCTGCTTATGAAAATGAGTTGATGACCCTTGTTCTAGCAATCCGGCATTGGAGGCCATACTTAATTGGGAGGTGTTTTATAGTGAGGACTGATCAAAAGAGCCTTAGGCACCTTCTTCAACAAAATGTGTCCACACCAGCCCAACAATATTGGTCAGCCAAGCTCATGGGATACAATTTCAATATTGAATATAAGACCGGAAAAACCAATTGGGCAGCTGATGCCCTGTCTCGCTGTCATGATGAGGTTGAATTTCAAGCCATCTCGGGTCCACAATGGATAGATTGGGATGCGATCTCTAAGGAAATCCAACAAGATTCCACTCTCTCCAAGATTATCTCAGAAATCTCTTCGGGTAAACCATCTCAAGCTCACTATTCTCTCATCCACGGGAATTTGTTCTATAAGGGACGATTGGTGCTACCTCCCTCCTCTAAGTGGATACCCAAGATCATAGAAGAGTTTCATTCTACTCCGTTAGGCAGACATTCAGGAGCTTATAGATCTTACAAAAGGGTTGCCTCCAATTTCTATTGGCCTGGTATGATGGGCACCATAAAGAAGTTTGTCGCTGCTTGCTTGATCTGTCAAACACACAAATATGAGGCTAAGTCACCAGCGGGTCTGTTGCAGCCACTTCCAGTTCCAAGCCAAATATGGGAGGACATAGCTCTTGATTTCATCACAGGCCTTCCAAAGTCCCAAGGGGTGGACTGCATCTTAGTGGTGGTTGATAGATTGTCAAAATATGCTCACTTTCTCGGCCTTCGACACCCTTTTACAGCTGCATCCGCAGCCACTCTGTTTATGAGGGAGATTGTGAGACTCCATGGTGTTCCGGTAACTATTGTCAGTGACCGCGACCCATTGTTCCTAAGTAACTTTTGGACTGAACTCTTCCGCTTGCAAGGTACTACTCTGTCCTTCAGCACCGCTTATCACCCCCAAAGTGATGGTCAGACAGAGGTGCTAAACCGAAGCTTGGAATCCTACCTCAGGTGTTTCTCCTCCGAGCATCCGAAATCATGGGCTAAGTGGCTTTGCTGGGCAGAATATTGGTATAACACCAATTATCAAGGAGCTGCTAAGAAAACACCATTTGAACTAGTCTATGGCAGGCCACCCCCCACCCTTCAGCGGTTCCTACCGGGTGAAACTCGTGTTGAAGCTCTTTCCCAGCACCTCCAAGATAGGGATAAGATACTTTTTAGCTCCGCTACAATCTACATAGAGCTCAGCAGCTGATGACCAAATATGCTAACCCCAAACGTCATGATGTTCAGTTCCCCGTTGGGGAAAGGGTCTTCCTTAAACTTAGGCCACATAGGCAGCAGTCCGTAGCCAATAGAGTCAATGACAAGCTGGCTGCTAGATTCTACGGACCCTTCGAAGTACTCAAGAAGGTAGGGGCTGTTGCTTATAAGCTCCAACTGCCTTTGGGATCCAAAATACACCCTGTATTCCATGTGTCTCAGCTCAAGAGGGTAATTGGCAACCATCCAATCATTGCACAGTTGCCGGATGGTCTCGACATAGAAGCAGGACCATTGGTTGAGCCCTATAAAGTTTGCCAGCGACGATCTCTGCACTCCACTTCAGGCCCAATACCTCAGGTATTAATTCAGTGGCAGGGGCAAAACGAAACAGATGCAACTTGGATAAACGAGTCTGACTTGAAGGCACAATTTCCGAATTTCAGCCTTGAGGACAAGGCTTTTTCAGAAGGGGTGGGTAATGATAGGAATGCCACATCATCAAGTGCAAAACCGTTTTTGGTTTATTATAGAAGGAATAAATCTGCAACGAAGGGGAGCGGTGTGCAGCAAGGAAGGGATTGAGACAGCTCAGCATGTTTGTTAGGAATGATTCTATATATATGTTAGCAGTAATCATGTATAGGGCATCTTTATTCTCTTTTGTTGTATTGAGCAGAGTATCTGCTTCGGGCTCATGTCCTGGGGGCTGTTTTACAGTCATTTTTGTCACTCTCCATTGTTATCTTCAACTTTCTTCTTCTAATACTACTACAAATTCTGTCCTTCAATCAATTCTGTTTCTGCTTACTGTTCTTGCGTTCTAATCTCTATCAAGTCCTTTACTCAACTTAGCTCGGTTCATTTCATAAATGAGTCAAGCCTGATGCAGCCAAAACTTTCTGTACTTCGTTCATTCGCAATCTTAGTTGTCAACGGTATCTCGTGCTCTACCATATCTTCCTTTTCTTCTACCTCTTTCCCCTCTTATTCCTGTGATTGTAACCGTCATAATTTCAACCAACGAATATTATTTCTGATGTATGACGTGGTTGTATGTTTGCACATCTAGCAATCTTTTGATAGCTTAGCAGGCAGGTATGTGTATTAGAAAACCTACATGGATCGGGTGCATGCAGGTTTTCTAATACACTTGGCTATAAAGCATGGCATGGCTTTATGACATTCAGATTTAATAAATTTTATTGTAACAGGGTCATGGATAGGCTTCCAGACGCAAGAATTGCCTTTATTGGAGATGGGCCATATAGGTATTCATTTGAACTCTCTTGAAATAGTCAAAGAAAGCTAGTCATTTGGTCTGCACTAATTTCAGATTGCAAATTTAGAATTGAATTCTTTCTGTTTATTTCTTAAGCGGATTGTTAAACCAAAAAAAAAAAAAAAAAAATTCCTTCCATGCAAATAAAAGCCTTAACAGTAAACTCACTACTCTTACTTTATGGATCACAACTCCTGTCTTGGCAGAGAGGAGCTGGAAAAGATGTTCTCTGGCATGCCTGCGGTGTTTACTGGAATGTTGGGAGGAGAAGAGCTTTCTCAGGCATATGCCAGTGGGGATGTTTTTGTGATGCCTTCAGAATCTGAGACACTCGGTCTTGTTGTTTTGGAGGCAATGTCTTCAGGAATTCCTGTTGTGGGAGCCCGCGCTGGAGGAATTCCTGATATAATTCCTCCTGAACAGGATGGTAAAATTGGTTTTCTGTACACTCCAGGAGATATTGATGACTGCTTGGGAAAATTAGAGTCATTGTTAAATAACCAGGAACTAAGAGAAACCATGGGTAAAGCAGCACGTCAAGAAATGGAAAAGTATGACTGGAGGGCAGCCACTAGAAAAATCCGTAACGAAAATTACAATGCTGCGATTTGGTTCTGGCGAAAGAAGAGAGCACAGCTACTCAGACCTATTCAGTGGCTGGTAAAGCGGATTTTCCCGTCTCCAGAAGTTAATTATAGGTGACGGATTTGCTCTGCAAAAAGTGTTATATATAAGGGGGAAAAAAAAAAAAAAAAAAAAAGGAAAACGAACCTAAAAGGGTTGTGGATTATTTATTGTTTGTGAATTTGTTCTTTTGCTGTATATTTTGGACCATCAATTATGGTCTGGTTTGCAGTTTAAATGGTTTGGATAGATTAGTGTGATGATATCTTTCAAAGAAAAATATAGCATTTAGCCTGTGGTTTTTTTTTTTTTTTTTCCCTTAAAAAAAAAAGTAGTATCATGGGGTTTTTTTTTTCCCTTAAAAACAATTTGGTATGCAGTTTGATACTGTAAAAAAATACTTGTGCATCAATTAATAAAATCATATACATATTATATTAGTATAACATCAAAACAAACTTTCAAGCAAGACCAAGGATTTGTAAATTTCTCTCATTTTAATAGCTGTGTGTACTAAAAATGTCATGAAATTATTTGACATGGTTTTTTTCTGTTTTAAAGTAAATTGTTCTAAAAAAATAGTTTGTAAAAGCCAGATCAAATCATTTTAGAAATAAGCCATAAAATACTAAATTTGAATCAATTTAACAGTTTTGTTGCGAGAATTTAGTTTTTCTATGCAAAATTATTTTCTTAAGAAAGTAGAATTCCGCGAAAGTAGCATAGGAAATTTGAATTATCGTATTTGATAATAATGAAAATTTTCTAAGAAAATAATATATTCCCTTGTTCCACTCAAACCGTAACTTTCATATTTTTCACACATAACAAGAAAATGATTATTTTATCTTTAATTATATAAAATTTTCATTTTAAATTACCTCAATACCCTTTTACCTTATCAAATTTCAACATCTTCTACTGTAGTAGCTGATTCAATAAATAAGGATAAATAAGTAAAAATATAGTAAATTCTTTCTTGATTCGTAAAAAAATAACACTTAAAAGTGTATATGAAAAACCTTACAAATTAGCCTATTGAATAAATGTAAAATTTAATCCAAAACCTCAAAAACAAAATTCAACCCAGAATCTTAGGATAAAATAAAAAGAACACAACGTTTTTCAAGAGAATAAATTATTAGCCCTAAATAAAATATAATCTAAGTAATAAATAAATAAAATAAGAAGTATTGCTAAATTAAATAATAATAATAATAATAATAATAATAATAATAATACTAAAGCCGTAATGCAAATATGTAATTGAAGTATACAGGACATGGTCCCGTTAATTTACAGGCAACAGGGCCAAGCCTTGTTTATAAATGATTTATACTAATATTATACTCCATGAAATCAGAAATTTCCACAATAATGGTGCCTAAAATTTCCATTCTCTTTGCTTGATAAATGATAATTATGTAGGAAATGCAAGTTGCCAGTTTCCATTTACAAAGGTCATACACACATTAATTATGCCAAAACAATCCCAAAATGAAAATGGTGCTTTTTATTTCCTATTATACCCTGCCTAATATTCAAAACAAAAATGAAAATTTCAAATACCCAATCATAACCTTCCAATTCATTTCCCCACATGTCTGACCTGTAACCATCACCACCACATTACACTCCAGAGATTTGGACAGCTACCACATCATCGGCACCCAACATGTTCGCAGCCTTGCCCATTTTTTCTTATCTCTATTCGAGTTTTTACTACTGTGTAATCACTTACTCGCTTACCGATACGTACTGCATAAACTCACCGTCGGATAAAAGTCCATCCATAGTTTCTGGTGCCAAAACAACTTCCAGATCAACGCTCCCATTCCCTTCTCTACCGGGAAAAGCTGAGATCTTGCCGTCAAATTTATTGGCCCTACCGCTCCTAATTGCCAAAGGTCGGCCCCACCCAAAATCATTATCGTACATCGGGAATCTGGGTGAGCTACCCATCGTGATTGATGCACCGTCGAAGTTTCCTAGCGGAAACAAACGCGGTTCACTTTCCCAATTTGCTATACCCTTCCGAACCGTATTGTCGTCATGTGCGACGACGTTTTTGTGCAGCAAGTCAGCTCCCCAGTGCAGATCCCGAGAAAGAAGCTCTCCTATTGTAGCTAAGGTAGGAATACTCTGTATCGCGTTACCAAAGTAGTAAGGATGGAGCTTTGGGTCCAGTCTGTGCCGGCAGTTTACAGCCATACGAAACGTAGTCGTTTTTGTAGGGGAGAGATTCCTCGCACGTGTAACGGAACGCCAGAGTTGCGCACACAATGATTGAAACGACGAAATCTCTGCCGCTTTATTCTTTAAGAAACTGTTTGTGTCTCCATCAACGACTTTCCAACTGTCGTTGCATTGTCTCCCCAATATCTCTAAGAAATTACCGTTATTGGCTCTGCTTTTAAGCTTAAGGATAGCTTCCCTGCTAAAACGGAAAATTCTCTCGCGCAACGGCTCATCACCTGAAAAGGTAACCTTAGGACCACCGGCGGGGAACTTAAGCACCGCCGGAGAGTTAAAAACGGTGTCACGGCAAAAATCAGGCGATTTTGTTATTTTCTTGGCCCCTTTGCAGATTTCAGCGAAAGTATTGAAAAAATGCCAAAAAGAAGTCCCGTCAGTAACTGCGTGATTAACAGTACAGCCAACGAAAACGCCATCGGCAAGCTCTGTTACCTGAATTGCAGCTAAGGGCTTAGAGTGACCGGAATAACTAAGCATTCTATCTAAAGTGAAAAAACCCTTGACGCAATCAGGAACGTCAAGATGAGGAGAAATAAGGTCGTCGATAAAGAGGTGTCTAGCTTTTGCTTGGATAAAATCGACACCTGCATCGTTACAAACTATATGGACATGGCCGTCGGGATCGGTGGAGAGACGGCCAGCGAGAGCAGGGAAGAAAGCAAGAGCGGTAGAGAGAGAACGTTTAAGAGATGTGATAAAGTCATCAACGGAATATGGTGGATAAGAGAGAAGAACACCCTTTTGGATGTATTGGCAAGAAAGCATAGGAAGATCAGAAACGGAAAGCTTGAGGGTTTTAATGGAGGACTTATGGTCTGGGTAGATAGTGCATTTGGAGATTATAGTTGTAGAAGAGGAAGGCATTTTCATTTAATTCTTTAGAATTCGAAGATTTTATGTGTCTGGTGAGTGAGAAATGGTGGTGGAGATGGGGACATATATAGGGAAGGAAATGAGGTAGGATTCATGAACTTGGATGGTAGTTTCGTGGTGGTTGTTAATACTTGATCCTGTTCCACTTTATATATTTGTTTATGGCTTTTTTATCAACAGAAGATGTATAGCCTATGGAGAGGGAGAGTCAAGGTTCAAGAAGAGTCAACTAACTGTAGGAATAAGACACGTGGATAATGTCATGCTAAGTAAACAGAGTACATATATCGATGCCGTTATCATCTTATTAGTATGGTTATTCTCCTCAATAGATTTTTTTTAAGGCCGGAAAAATAAAATTTTTAAAAATCTACCAATTTTTAAAAATCTCAATTATTGAAGATATTTTAAGCACGATCGTAGTTACAATATGAGAATATTTCAACCTAATTTGATAATAATAATAATAATAATAATAATAATAATAATAATACAATCAATAATAATTATTCACTTCGTCTGATTTTTATATGTATGGTTTGACAAAACACGCATATTTAAAATTTAGTCAATAAAAATTATTTTATCATTTTTACCCTTTAACTCATTAAGATATTAATAAAAATTCTGCATTTAATGAATAATTATAAAAGTTATTATAGGAAAAATAATTGTTTAAATGTACAAATTTAGAAATTTTGCAAATATTTTGAAACATTTTAAAAAGAAATAACAAGCAAACAAAATGGGACGAAGGGAGTATATTTTTATGATTTTAAATTAGTTGGAGTTGACTATATTAATCTTTTTCTTCCATTTTATTATGAAAATCTAGAATCTATAATGTATATAAAATTAAAAATGGCGAAGGAGAATTAAGAGTTTAGCAAAAACTACCTGAATAAATGTATGAGTTGATAAAAATATTATTAAGGTTTTTAATTTCATTGTTTGAGAAAAATAAAAATAATTTAATTTCATCAACATAATGTTGATGTTTTATTTAAATCTAAATTCTATTGGTTAATAAATAAAATAAAAAATTATAACTATAAATATTAATTTAGAAAATTAACTGTGTGACAAGAGAATTACTTTAATTAAAAATTTATTAAATAAAATATTATATATGTAATTAAGTCATTATGTAAGAAAATATTCTTTTTCAAAAGGGAAAAATATATTTTTTGAACATTGTTCAGTTTATTATAATTTTAAAAATAAATATTTATTAATCCATTAATCATTGATAGTCAATCATCACGAATTAATTACCATCAATCACTAGCGATTACCAAATATTTGATTTTGGAAAACATTTTTAAAGATAAGTTAATACTTGGAAATAATACTAAATTTAATATTATAGTTGATAAATATTGAAATAAATAAAAAATTTCAAAAGGTTGGCATTTGAGCATTTGCTGGATACAGTAAGGTTTTAGGATTTCATTAATTAGTATCATCTTATTTAGTTCCTTATGCATGATTTGATTGATTCTTCCTTTGAGTTTCAGTAATACATGCCATGTGCCATAATCTGTTGGGATTCAGAGCTCTGCTTTTCTGTACTAGATTTCCATATACAATTATTAATTTTTTTTTAAATAGTTCTTTATAAATGATTTATTGTTAATTTAACTAAAATAAAATAATTATATATATATATATATATATATATATTAATCATTCCGACTAACCTGAATTCATGCAGAATAGGCCCATAAAAAAGGCAAAACGCTTTTTTCCGAATGTTTAATGCTCGAATTTGAGACTTTTGATTAAAGGAGAAACGATTACCGCCGTTCTATCTTACTCGGATGATAAATAATTAAATATTTTAATGTAATTGTATTATCAAAAACTGAAATTATAGTATGACAAATACCTAAAACTACAGAGGGAGAGAAAATGCAAAGTGAGGAGCGGTTGACTTTGATGGGACAGCAAACATGGCACTAACATAAGAGCGTGCATGTGCGGAAACTAAAGGAGTTTGCTTCTTCTAGGAAAGTAGGTTCTGTGACCTCCGAAAAGCTTCACCGAAGCATTCCCCAACAAGAATATGTATGTCTAGTAGTAATAAATACGCATGAAAACTATTAATTATGTGTTGCACGAATAAAATGTGGTATGTAGAACTTTGTCATACTTATTTCACATTTCTTGTAACAAAAATAAACTTAGGCCACTCAAACAATTGTTCGAAAACCAAGTCAAAAACTTTAATCATATTGAGATGCTCAAGTGTTATCGTTTAATTTATTTAAAAAATATTATATATTTATTGTTTGATTGCAATATTAAAAATTAGTTAAAGATAGACTAACTCTGTAAATTCACCAATGCTTACATTTAATCAGAACTTATATCACATTCCAAAAAGTTACAAATTTAGATAATGCACTTTCTATACATATCAAAAAAATTTTGTAGCATTTTTAGCTTTATATGTAAAATATTAATTACACTTGTGGTTTATACAACCTTTACAACAATAATTTTTAAATTTTTAATTTTTCAACAAGTATTTAATTGTTTTGATTTTACAAGTTAGAGCATCCAATAGAATGGATTTGTCAGTTGAAGTGTTTAATATGTATAATTTTAGGAGTTAAAATATTTAATGAGTGAATTTATGCATTTGACTGGTGAAAATATTAAAATTTTTTATGACTATTGAAAAAATATTGTACTTTAAGTTTTATTATAAAAAATGAAAAAGAAATGTATAAAAACGATAAATTATACCACTCGACAATGATTTGTGGTGATAGGCAGCAATTGTCATGTGATAGATAGTAGGGATGAGCAAACAGTTGATTTGATTCAAATCGAATTAAAGTAAAAAATGAAAATAGAATTTTTTTTTATCGGAATCAAAATCAAATTGAAATTGACATTTGAATTGAATTTGGTTCGGTTGATTTTAATCGATTTTATTATTTCAGATCGATTTCAAACCTAATCAATTAGTTTTTATAAACTCGAGCGGAATTGTCAATAATTTAATTTAAACTGACTAAGACAAAACTAAATCCCCTTTGAGCAGACTGACTTAACCAAATTGAAATGAATCTGTTTGATTTTTGGTTCAATTCGGTCAGATGTTTTGCATTAACTCTAACAAATAATGGTGGTTGATGATGGGTGATGATTTGCTGTAATTGATAATGGTTACTCCTAGCAAAGATAGAACTATAATTTAACATTAGGTGAATTGAAAAATGAAAATAGAGTTAGATTTTAAATTTGGAAAACAAATTATATATTTTTTAAAATAATACATAAATTTTAGGAGGAAAAATTAAAAACTTTGAAAATATAGCTACTACCTGAATCCACCCTGTCTTATAATAATTTTTATTAATATCTCATAATAGTTTCATCTTTTGAAATTAAAAATTCATATCCTCTTGAAGTGATTTAATTTTCTCTTTTAACTAGAGTTAAAAAAATATTTTTCGTTAATAAAATATTTTAAACATCCTAAACATCAGAAAATTTTAAAAAATCTTCCTAAGTAAGGTATTTTGGGAAATATTATTCAACACTTGATCATTATCTTCTTTGACTCATAATAACTTATACATATAGCTTTTTGAAAATTTGCGTCCCTAATTCATAAGTAGAAAGAAGGGTCAAGCAGCCATCTCCCATCTCAATACACAAAAGAGAAAAAGAAAAGGGTAAGTACAGTACTAATGTTTGGACATGTTATAGTCATTATTTTAAAAAATAAAAATAAAAAATCAATTAGATTTTCCATTGAAGTTCAATTCTGTAAGACACAAAAAGCTGTAAAGGGAGTGCTTTTCTATTTATTTAATACTGATGAAAATATGTCTCAACTAATCAATTTAATATATTTATTTATTAATATAAAGAAAAAAACAAAAAAACATTAAAATCCTCATGTTGTATTGTCATCCTCATGTAGCTGGTTTATGAACTGTGATGGATAAATCAATACACCGACATCATGGGGAAGAAGCTCTCAATTGGCTGTTGCTAACTTGCTATTTTTGTACTATACTTTCCACAATTTTAAATTATTTAATTCAGTCCACTCTTTTTTTTTACATTTGCCTTTTTTATAAATATCTTATCCTGAAAGAAATTATAAATGTCCATCAATCACGAACATACGTATATATATCCTTTTCATTGGATGTTCCTTTCATCACCATCTTCTTCCTTTTGTCCTTATAATTAATATTCTAAATATTGTGTAAAATATTTTTTTTTTGTTGAAAAAAAAAAAATTTCCTTTTGGAGTGTGTATATATAATAACAGGAGTAATAATTTAATGAGAAAATAAAATATTACTAATTACAAGATTTTGATCTATCATAAAAGATTTTCTCAATTGAAAACGTAGCTTTGGTTTAATTTAAATGTTAATACATCTTCAAGAAAAAAAGAAATTTAAATATTAGGTTTACTTGTCTGTTGATTACAATATTTTACGCCTAATATTAAAAATAATTAATATTTAAGGCTAATTTTCTTTTACTGATCGAATTTTGATCTTTCTTTCATAGATCCTCTATTGAACTAAAATGTGAAGGAAGTATATACAAATTCAATAGAATTGACGAAAATTACGTAAACAAAGGGGAAAAAAGCAACACATATCAACAAACCCTAGCTGTTAAGAACTAAAACGTAGCTAAGCCTTACAAAAGCAACATATATATAACGTAAATGACAGTCTACATTCATGCATCTAACCGTTGACAATATATTTTTAAAACATGAGCTGAGCAAAGGTTTTAGGCCCACCTGTCACTCCAACTCGTTCCTTTTTATTTACTTTACAAAATAAATATTTTGACCCTCCTCAAAGCTGAAGCAGGAAGAAACTGAAGTCCCAAGCATTTTGTCATAATTAATGTCCGCCATTTGATCTTCACTTCAAATAAATTTAACAGTACGTGATGATACTATATTTGAGTTTTTCCTGAATGAAATGATAGTTAATTTCAATATGTTTAGAACGAGCATGAAAAACTAGCTTGGAACATAAGTATATAGACTAATCTTGTCGCACCACAAAGTAGCTGGAGCTGTACATGGAAATCTAAGTTTCTTCTTAAGTAATGACATGACCCATATGAGCTCGAAGGTAGTATTAGCAAGATCTTTATATTCACTCTCGGTTGAAGAGCGAGCTCCAGCAGATTGTGTTTATTAAGTAGCAATCAAGATAGGTCAAGTAGCCATTAATATATCAACGATCATTCAAGCACCTCACTTAATCACTATTAGAAATGCAAGGATTGCAATTGAAGATTGGAACTGTTGGAGATGAACTGCTTATAGCCCGAAGATATCAAAGAAGGCATAAATTGTTGACACTCAAATTATGGAAAAGATTAAATTTTGGTATCCTAACTAAACTAAAAATAATATTGTTTTTTCATTTTTTATAAATCCGAATCTAACTAGGACGGTATATATGTATGTATCAAAATGCTTATAAAAATATTTTTTCGTAAAATTGTTCAATTTTAATTTGTAGCCGGACTATCTTGACAATTAAGCCAAAATATAAGTCGTTTAAAATTTTTGCACAAAGATTAAAGAAACAATTAACTCTCCTACATTATAAAAAAAACTAAGGGTAATTTGATCAAATTATCTTTTATCTCAAACCAATAATTACTTGCGAAAGTATTTATTGTACCTAATGTAAATAAGGACAACATTGGAAAAGTATCATTATTACCCCTTAAAATACTCAAAACGATTTATATTTTGAAACAAAATAATCATTCAAAAACGATTTATATTTTAAAACAGAGGGAGTATACAGTGGTCCGTTGAAATTGTGGTAACTTGTGTTCGTGTGTAGTATGGCCTGCATGAGTAAAATTGTTATTTATTTATTTATTTATTTATGAATTTTTGATTATTAAGTATTTAAGAGACGCCAACAATTAACGATTGTATTATTTATATATATTTTTAATTAATTATCAAATAAGCTTACACCTAACCTCATTAATTTATTTTATATTTTTTCAATATCTAATTTTAGAGCCAGTTCAGTTCGTAACATTATTGAATAAATATATAAATTAATTAAATAAAATATCGAGTCTCTTTTCCCATAAATCATCATGCTGCCTCTCCCAAAGTTCAAATTTAAACCTACTAATCAAATTTTAAAGCTGTTCAAATTTATAATTTACATTTATTATAATAGAAGAAATTATAATATTTTTTATGTCAAAAGATAAAAGAAATATCAAATATGTAGCAATATGATAAAGTAAAAAAAAAAAAAAAAACATATGGTGAAAGACTTTATCCCAAGAAAACTGGAGGAAGATAATTGTTTTTGGTATCATGTAATTAAAGAATAAATTAATTTGAAGAAAACATATTATTATGATTAATTATTTATTTATGAATTAGCATAACTCTACCTCTTTTCTTAATGCTTTTTGCATGGATAACTAATTAAAAAGTTCATGTTTTTTTTTTTTTTTTTTTGAAAGGCAAGTTCATGTCCCTTTGATGTGTTACATAATTCTAAAACAATTGGTCAAAGAGACTCAAAAATCATGTTAAAATATAAAATCAAATATAAATATTTATGTAATAAAACCTCAAGCATATAAAATATCCAATAATCACTAGTTCCTTTTTATTTATTACATAGGAAACTTTAGGATACTCTGCTGTATAGTTATCACTTAATTATTTGGAAACAAAAAATTAAAATGGACAAAGAAAAAGGAGATTGTGAAACACAAATCCATTGATGTCCTCTCATCAACATGTAAGGTCGGAGAGGCAACAAAGACAAAACTATCACTTTCTATTGCAAAACGACAATGTGTTTGGTTTATGTATGCTTTTGACATATGGTGTTAATTAGTTAACTCCCCACTAATCTTGATCTTGTTGGGTTTGGGTTTATTATTGAATAATAATTTGATTTTTAATTATTAGGAACCTAATGATCATAATTTGTCCATGGTGCATGTATGCGCTGATGGACTATTAATAGATAAAAATTAATTTTGGTGCCTACACCATTACACTACTAATATTTATGAATTGGAAATGTTTATAAAACTTCTCTAATAAACCAAATTAAGCTACACATCTACCTTATAGAGTTGGAAGCGTCATAATTTTTATATGAATCAAAGTCAGCTTAATAGTTTCGATTTTTAAATCGAAATAAAAAATGTATAGAGTTGAGCAAATTTTGGTTAAACCTATTGAATTGAATTAGTTTAGTTTGGGTTCGTTTTTAACGTATTAGATTCTATTTATTTTTCATAGAAAAATCAAAATCTTTTTTATTTGGTTTGATTTAATTTCATGAAGCCTAAAACCCATAAAAAACTAACTATAAAGAAAAATAAATCAATTTAATTGAACTAGTTTGGTTTGGTAAATATACACAATTCGATTCTATTCAAATTTCATATTTCATTTCAAACAATTTTTAGTTCGTTTGGTTCATATTCAATTTGAACCAAATTGAATGCTCGCCATCAATTTTCTGTTAGGTTTGGGATAGGGTTCGATTTGATTCTTGTATTGAGAATTTGAATTAGCTGAAAGTGGCTAGACCGGTCTATTTTGACAGTAAAACTATAAAGAAAAAGGAAATGACACTGAAACTAGCCCTTGTTGAAAACGACATTGAAATCATATTAAAATTGAAATCGATAGGCTGAAACCAAAACTACCAATTTAAGTCTAGATTCCAATTTTTTTGGGAACAAAACCGTTAGTTCATTGAATTAAAATTCACGACTCAATGAACTAGTCACATCTATTGTTAATCATTATTCTTTTAAAATTATTTTTCTCAATGAACTAGTAATGAACTAAAATGAAAGAAATCAACATATCAATTTTGAAGTCACTATCCGAACTCTAAGTGCTTTCTACGAATTAACTGTTTTCTATGGAAGTAAAACTTTACGATAATCAATGATGTAACCAAGTGATAGATGAGAACTATTTAAAATTAGATTTTTTTTTTCCCTCTTCAATAATGTTGTTTCGAGTTTGGGTTTAAATTCTAGTTAAATTAACCAAGCTCAGTTATAGGTCCCATGAAAATATATTTTTTATTGTAAATCAACCCTTATTTTAATTGTGGGGTGTCAATATACTCAACCTTTTATTTTTAAAGTGTGGTTGTCACAAACTTTAAATTAGAGTATAAGTGCAACGAACTCCAATGTTTAGGATATAAATATATATTAAGCCCGATCGTTTCTGCTAAGCTTTCTGGAGCATTAGTGGTAGAAAAGACTAAAAAATAGAATTCCTAGAATTAAATTCATGAGAGAAAGATAGAACAAGCATGTATGGCGTGCGAGAGACAGAACCATGGTGGCGATGGAGGCTATAAGGAAGTTTACAGTGCAGCGATGTTTCATTAAATAGAGTTACGGAGATTTGTAATGGTGGTTTAGTTTCCTTTTGCAAACGATGTCATTTTGTTAGCATTGTATTAAATTAACCTAAGGTTATAAAAACTCAGCCTACTAACATATTATCCACTTTAGATCAAGCATAATTTCACCTATGCTGATTTATAGAAAATTCATACAATTTTATTTTCAAGCAGAGCATTAATGCTTCACTTAAAAGTCCTTGCAATGTTTTAACGCTTATTCAATTTTTTATCCGCCTTATCACTCACACACTGACCGATGTAAGATTTGCTTTAGCGTTTTAAAAAGGTATTGATATGAAGTGTACTTTAGTATTTTTTTTTTTATTCAAAATCTTAATCCTAATAAATATTTGATGCTAATATATGTTTAAGGTTAAAATTGCGACGTCCATAATTTTCAGTAGTTTTATTCTTATTAAATATTTCAACTCGTAAAATTATACTCATTGAATATTTCAAGTTATAATATTATACTTATCGATAGTTTTATCAAACCATTAAAAAATGTAAAGTGGGACAAAGTAAAATGTTTATTTATTACTATTAAAGTGAAATGGAAGGAGTATTATTTAGCCTCCTTATTTACTATCTAATTATTTATTTCGTCTCTTACTCCGCCGATAAAAATTATAATATTTAGTTGATGGGTAGAACTAAATAGTTTGACGGAGTTCAATCTCAAAGGCGAATCAATTATTTTGTCAAACAATAGGAATGTAATAATAATTTGAACTAGGAGTTGGAAACTAAATGATTAATTACCCCTTCATTGGAGTTGATTGAAAATGTTCCAATTTCAGAAACTGCAAACAACATATGGCCAAGTCTGCATGATTGGACTAGCTAAGCAATAGCCTACCCAAAACCATCATCAGCTGCAACAACCAACAACTATTATATCCATCTGTTATCACTAACAACTAAATAAATTTAGCTGATAATGAAAGAATATTCATTAACTTATTAAAATTTAATTTAAATAAGTATATCCTTAATCATAATTTAACTTCAAGTTAAAAGAAAAAAAAAGCGCCCCAAAACCCTTCTCTTTTTTTTTTTTTAAAAAAAAATTTATCCTTTAAAATGTTAAAAAAATTCAATTTTAATTTTATCTATAAAATAGTGAATTTTTAATTTTGCTCCTATATTTTTGAAAATTGTTTTCACCTCATCTCTTATGTCTGGCTCTGGTTACTAGCTGTAGCGACTCTTCTTCACTAAGAACAGCTGCTGTGGAGAGAAAGTGTGAAAGATAAATGTACATGCAGATTTAAAGGTCATAGTGAGAAAAGCATTATTGAGAGAGATGATGGCATTTCATTCAACCCTACAACTTATAAGTGACAATAAGGGTCCATGTGGGGCTAGGTGGTTGAAGCTTTCTTATATAACCACAGGCAAGTTTTTTTAGCTTTGCTCTTACAATTTTGCCAGTTTGAGATTCAATGACTCAAACAAATAGGTGATGATGAGCACATACAATTCACCATTTTCTCTTCTCTATCTCTCACCATATACAATTGAGTAGCTGGCAACCTGGCATATCCCCTTCTTCTACATGTGCATACCTTCCCTATAATTGGATATATTATATGTGTAAGCAAGTAGGAACTCTCTACCTACATTAATCCTTTCTTTCCTTTCTCTTTCTTAGTTTTATATTACAGTTATATGTAACATCATCTATGACTGCCATTATCCTCCTAATAAATTAATTTACTTTATGGTGTTTGGTTACCAGGATTCGATATTCTTATGGATGGAAATTTACTTTTCTTTTTAGGAAACAGTCCTATAGTAACATTAAAATATCATGTTTATATGATTATGAAATTTTTTAGAGAAAGTAAAACGGTTACCTGCATGACTGATAAAGTCAAGAATTTGATTTTATTTTTCATGATATTCCGGTAATCAAATGCTTCAAACTACCGTATCAGCAATAGATTCATTTAATGAAATAAAGTCACATTAGCAGCTTGTCTAATTAAGACTTAACAATAACGGGTCGATCAAGCTAAACTAAACCAATTGAATGATTTATTGTTTTGATTTTTAAGATTTTCGGTTTAATTTTGATTTTAATAACAAAAATGAAATTTTTTAAATTTTATATCCTAAAAATCAAATTCTTTTTAATCCAAAAATTAGGTCAATAGTAAAAATCAAATCAATCAATTTAACTTTTTTTATATAGAAATTTGATTAATTGAATTTATTCTGGTTTGATTTGGTTTTCAAATCAAATGCATTGAATGGTTGGACCACCGTATCTATTTGCGCGCGATGATATTTTTTTTTGTGAGCTCAAGTTTGGGCCACGTAGCCGAAGTAACATATGATCAGAGAGAGGCGCCACCGATTTTTGACAAGTAATTGCTCTGCACCAAATTTTGGCTAATACATGTCAAACGCTTGAGTCCATAGAAACACATTGAGATGGGAAACTCCACATCCATGTCTTCTTATTTGTCGTTTTCTCTGTTATGCTCTCTGCCACATTTATATCTCGTATGGATAAACATGTTAATTTATCTCTGCCACTTCACTTCCTTTTCACCATGTTTTTCCTTTTTTTTCTCCTTCTTTTTTCTACAGTAGAATAACATTACAGGCCAGTTTTTGAATAGGCTTGTTCAATTCACCCCAGTTGAACCCGAAATAAGCTTTTAATATTGGCTTTTAGGCGTATAGGAAGGAATGTTGTCCGCCGGAATTTTCTTCGTTTACAAAGATCGACTCAACCTCTTATTTAAGAGATCTGAATCCTTTTCATTCAGACCAACTCTTATTGGTTTGGTTTTCAATTTTTAAATATCACTCTTTTTATATGTTTGTATTCAAACGATAATTATATATCATGATGTAAATTGGATGAAATGGACTTGACTTGAACAATTTTAGTGGCTACATGAATGGTACTTCTACCTCGAGTTCGAAGACACACATGTTAAAAATAATACTTCATTTCACCTATTTTGTTTGCTTGTAATTTTTTTTAAATGTCCTAAAATATTTGTAAGTCTAAATTTAGATATATAGATAGTTTTTTTCCCATAATAACCTTTGTGATTATTCTTTAAATCGACTTTTATTAATATCTTAATGAGTTAAGGGTAAAAAGGGGTAAAATAAGTTTTGTTAACTAAATTTTTAATATGTGTATTTTGTCAAATTATACAAACAAAATGGGATATGCAAACAAAATGGGACGGAAGATAAGTTACTATTTTTATTCTATAATACTTTTCACATTTGGAATTTCATGTCCCTTAACAAAATCATTAAATTTGTCTAAGTTATAATAAATTACTGAGTAATTGATTATATTACCCTTAATTCAATATATCCAAACACCAAATTAAATTTTAAACTCTTCAATTCTCATGTTTTGTCCAATTTAGTGGTGAAGAGATTTTGAAAACACAAAGAGGTAGAAATAAATAAAGAGAGAATTAATTATTGGTCATACACAAAAGGTAATCACGAAAAAAAAAAATTATTACTCCTTGAAATCACAAATGTGATATGTAGTTTAGAACAAACTACTATTTTCTTATATATGACAAGTATTACGGAACGTATAAAGTAATATTTATATTATAATTAAAAATATTATGATGCGACTTTGAGAATTCACTTATAAACTAATCAACTATTAGAATTTTTTTTTTTTTTTTTTTTTTTTGAAAGAGAACTATTAGAAGTTTTTATCATGTTTTTGTTGATGGGAATTTTGGTCAATTTATGTTGGCTAATTAATTAATTAATTAATTATGTCCAAAACTATGAAATGAGATATAGAGCCGAACAATGTGGTGGCGGCGGCGGCTCATTAGTCTTTCTCTTGTCAAGTGGTGGATTTCAGTTCACAGGTGCTTTGACCAATCACTAGGTTTGTGTTTGGCGTTTATACAAATTAAAAACGTGAATATATATATATACAATTTGAAGTGTAATTTTTATCATATGAAATTTAACCTAAATTCATCTTACAATTATCCTTAAATTTTATTCCGTATTAAAAGAAATGTATAATATTGGAACTTAGTACTAAGTTTAGTGATTGTATAAGAAATATATAATAATTTTTTAAAAAATAAATATATTATAGTTTGTGACATGGGCATAAGACCACTCTCTTAAAAATCAGACATGAAACAAATTATCATAAACCATAAAAAGACATAATAAAGTTCTCTATTTTATAGAAAATACAAATGAAAATTTAGATGACGAGGTTGAGAAATATATATAAGACCAAAACATAATGTTGGATTAAGACCAAAACATCAAGGATTATGTCATGCCTCATCCGTCCTTGCAGGTATGGTTTGACTATGTTTCTCTTACATCATGCAAATTGATTTTCTTTTTTCCATTTGGTTATGATGATAGGGTTATTACATCGTGTAAATTGAGGGAGGCTCTTAGTTGGATTAAGGTTTAAAAAGAAACACACACACACACGTATGATTATATATACCCTTTTGACAATTTACTGTATTTAACAAATAAATAAATAAATGGTAAAAACATGCTTCAACACGTAGTAGTTCAACTATATTACAAAACCCTACGTGTATTTTAAAAGGAACAAAATACATTTTTGGCATTTTCATTACTCTCCACTGATAGTGATATTTACAGCGTAAAAGTGAGGTTATGAATAAAATAAATAAATTATCATGTCCAACTAATATGTTAATTGTTTTTCATTTTTACACTAATTATATTATGGTAATTTAAATATTTCTACCCATAAAAATATTTAAATTTCTCTTATGACAAATTTAAATATTCACTAACACTCCTATAGGACTGGACTTGTGGCTTTAAGCCCACTAAAGTAACTTACAAAATGGGACAACCAACCCAATAAAATTATTCGCAAGGAATGCACTCTAAATAGTTAAGTTCATATTTTCTTCTCTGGGCCTCTTGTAAGTTTCATATTCTCGTGAAACCGTTGCGTTTCCGAGGGGAACTATACAGTGCGTTGAGTGTGTGGTTTTGGTCTTGCCAGTTGCCACTATTTTTATTTCGCACTGGGCCTGAATCAAATGGCTCATAGGCTAATATCATCTTCCCTAAGCCCACTGGATTACAAATCTCACGTTGGGCTTTAGTATCCATTGGGAATTTTATTTTATTAGTTTTTAGATGCCATTCAATTTTCTGGGATTTGTTTTGTTTTTATCATTTTTTTTTTTTTTGGTAATAGAAAATAGGGATATTATAGTACATGTCATATTTTGAAACTTTATTTTTTAAAAATGTCAGTTTGACCTAAACAATTAAAATAATGTCAGTTATATTATTTATTTATCTAATTACCCTTTTAACTTACCGTATATTGCATTCTTTTTCATTTCTTCTTCTTCTACGTTCTATTTAGTTTTTTCTTTTTCTTGTTTCAATGGCTTCTTCTAATTCTTGTTCTAATGGCAGATGTGAACTTTGTCTCTGGCAGCAAGACCGGCGTGAGAGTCGTCATTGCAGGCGATTGCTTCACCGAATTTGATTCTGTTTCTGTTCTTCTTCTTTTTCTTTTTATTGTCCTGATTTGATTCCATTTTATAGGATACATTTTGTTAAGTTGTCATATGCATTCTAAAATGAACTTAAGGTCACGAGTAAACCAAGTATTCTAACTAAGGGTTCAATTCTCAAAAAATCATAGCTAGAACCAATCACATACAACTATCGTTCGTTTGGAATAGATGAATCATAGTTATAGAATTCATTTGCAAATAAATTTATCATGTTTGATATGCTATAATTAAAATAAAGAATTTAATTGAATTTCATAAAATTATGTTTGAAATAAGATTTTAAATGAAAATTCATTTGTCTTTATTTCTTATAATACTCTTGACATAATAATTTAATAAAAATAAATAACAAACACCAATTATATTTATTATATACAATATAATAACTTATCATTTTTTTATTAAAATCCAAATAATAAATTTCATATAAATAAATACACTAATATTTTATATTAATTAATTAATTAATTATGTAAACAGTAACATTCATCCGAACCGATCTATTTAGATCGAGTCAAATCAAATACTGGATCAAACAGGTAAAATGAAGCATCCTTGTCCAATATCTAACAATGAGCATGTGTAATTGTATGTATAGTTCGTTGATGTCAAAATTCTAATGTCAAGTCATCAAGGCGTTGTATATCTCACTTGATTGTATCTGAAACAAAATCAATTAAATCATTATCTGACAGACCAATCAAAACATAGAAACTGCCAATTATTCATTAACCGTCTTTTCGCACTTTGCTTTTTTTAAAAAAATAATTGATGGTAAGAAAAGGAATGAAAATAGTAGCTTTCACCCTTTCTTAACTTTTATGTCTAATGTTGTTATGTAATTGGTTGTACTAATTAATGTCCAAGTTCCAATAATTAGTGTCTCTAAAGAACTAATACCTATCCACAGATACTCTTGTCATAAAATTACACTGCAATTTTTTTATATGATATAAAACTAATAACTTGTAGTGATTTACCAAATGCAGTTGTTTTATTATGAGCCAACATTCCATTTGTGGGGTAGTAGCTTTCGGGTTTGACGGTGTTTTTATATGCAGTTCGAAAAGAAAATAAGTTTTTTCTTAGATGAATTTTACGTGTAAAATTAAGAATTTAAAATCAAAAATCATTAGTGTTGAGAGTGTTTTACACGAATAATTGAAATCACTGTAGATTATTTTAATTAGTATCCCAGAGGGAAGGCATAGAAAAAGATTCATGCTTACATTGCCTACTCTAATCGAACATATCAGTACTCATATAATTGACTTTAGAATGCATTGGTCTTTCCCAACAACCACTTTTTGTGGTTTATTTTTAAAATACGTATCAAATAATTGCTGATACAGCAACCCATCATTTTGTGTTTGCATATAATGCAATGCATATGTGAAATTTGTTTCTTTTGTTTTGATACAAAATTTAATAAAGTAAATTTTCTACCTTTCTGTCTTCTTTTATTGTTACCTTTTCTATTTTCTTTTTCTGTGCATATGCATCAAAAGAACCCATGGGGGCTATTTTTATATAAACAATGAAAGGAACATGATGATGCACTACTTGAAAATAAAGAAACAAAGATAAGAAAAAAAAAAAAATGAAATGGTGGCTCCATTTAATCTTTATTCAATGAACTCAATTTCTTAATTAGAATATAAATTCGTTAACGAAGAAGAAAGGATATTTGCTATTGTATCAGTAATTTAATAATCGAGCGCCTGATTCTATATAGAGAAGGTCAGACATTTATCTAAAACTTGCCGATCCATCTCATTTATAAATTTCAGAAATAGTGTTTGGCGCAATGTATAGAAAATCACACATTTAAAACGTGGCAATCCATCCCATTTAAAAATTTCAGAAGCAGCGAAATAAAAGATAGAGAAGGAAGGACTGTGTGGTTTAAATTCAAAACAATGGGTGACAAAAACCAGAATAAAGTATCCAAAGTGCTCCCTAATGCAAGTTGCAGAAAAGTTGTTCCTTTTGAAAAGAAAAGTTGGACAGTTTTGTCATTTACAAAAGAAAAAAAAAAAATCTCAAAGACCTTTTTTTAAAGAATTTTTTTTTTAAAAAAAAATTGGTCATATTGCCCTGAATTGTTGTCTAGTGGGGGGACCATGCATGAATAGGTGCAAGCAGTGTAATGGGGCACTAGGCTTTTTTCATGAAAGTATTGCATAAAGAACAAGGATGTTAGTGCCAACAATTACCAACATCAACAACAACAAAAAGAATGGGACAAACAGAACATGGAAGGGTAAAAAAATACCTACTGCAACATGGAAAATGTTGTCATTGGTTTGTTCTAATGGCTTCACATCAATTGATATTTTTTCATATTTTCTTCAAGAAATTTAATTTTGCCTAAATTTGTGTCGAATTTTATAATGACAAATCCAATTAATATTGTTAAGACAATTGCCTAACATACTCTTAAAATACATTTCAAATATCTAAAGTTTTTCGGTAATGAAATGATAAATGAAATCTATTAAATGTTGATTCTGGTTCTTTACTATGACCCTTTTGAGCTAGTTTTTAGCGTTTCGATTAAGATAAGACTCTATCTTTAATAATTGAAATGTTCCGTAATATAATTTTTAGAGACTGAGTGAGCTTTTTATGAAATGTTAAATATTATTTAACAACTTTAATATTTAATCCAAATGGGGTAGCTTAGTTGCAAAGAGCACTCATAGGTTTATCACCATGACTTAGATCATGAGTTCCATCATTTGCAATGCAAATTCTCTCGGACCAGTCCCTTTGCCTCCGAGTACGAGCTATGCAAACCGCATAACCAAGAGAAATATTCTTGCTATGAACTACTTTGATGAAAGTGACAAAACATCACTAACAGAAAGACAAGAATCTTCAAGAACTTTTGGAGCATTGGTAAATTAAATTTAACTAAGAGCTTGGAAATCTCATCAGCATCAAGGAAATAGTTAGATTCTATTTTAACGAACAAGATCGTAAAGAGAGCATTTTCATACTTAAAAAGAATCATAAAACCATGATTCTCTTGATGACTAGTTAAGTGCAGGAGAAATCAAAGTCTTTGCCACAATTGATATTATGTTTGAAAGATATCATAAACAAGAGAAAATAAGTATAATTTTGCTAATTATTCTATTTATTTAGTAATTAAAACGTCTTAGGGGATCTTCCACCTTTTTTTTTTTTTTTTTTTTTTTGAAAAGGAAAATTGTCATCCTCACAAAACAGAACAAAGCAAAAAGAAAACAGAATGACGCGTGAGATGCTTGAACTAGTGGCCCTTAGACTCAAGCTTTGGTCAAGATTCCATTGTCAAATTTCAGTCAAACTCATAGAATCAGATGTTAAACCTTATTTAAAAAGGCATATGATAAATAATATGTGAGATTATAAACATTAAATTATGTGATTAGGGGAAGAGAAAACAACACTTTATGACAAAGCAAAATTTTGAAATCTAAGCTTCTAATACCATGTAGTGTTTATTGTCCAAATCAATTGCTTCAGCTTGCTTTATATATATATATATATATATATATATTAGGAGTCCAATAATTGATTAATTATTAAATCAAATTCTACTTTGTATGAGCTTGTATTTAGAATCAACCAAAGCTAGTGGCATAATAATTGGAGGGTGTACCTTTTGGTCTTGACTCTTTCATTCTCAACATAACAACACAAACAAGTTCAAAAAGAAAGCTCATTGCACATGGAATCAATTGCCAGAAAACACAAACAGGAAGGAAGCATTATTTAGCAATCAATCAAAAGATGAGAGCTTCACATAAATAAGCTTTTCTTTAGGTTCAATGATCCAGACTTTTATATGGAATCACAACATAACTAACCCATAAATCTGTGGGAAAAAAGAGTAAGAAAAAAAGAGAAAAGGCTAATAACTATGGACTAACATAAGTCCTGATTAATATATTCACATAGATTCATGATCATATGGTATAGACAAATGACCGTAACAGCACTTTGAATAACATTTTAGCTACCTCAATACCTTGAGAAGTCTAAGTCCTCATAGCTTATTGAGGTTGCATCTGAAATATCAAATTGTAAGGCCCCAGTTGGTATCCTGGAAGAGTTCCTCTTAGCAGATTTTGCTCTTGTAGTTTTGGCATCCCACAAAAAGGTGGCATCAACAGATTCCCATTTGCTGCTGCTGTTCCTGCATCATTTTGGGGTTTCCAATCTAAAAATCCTTTAGCCATAGCACTCATTTTTGGCTGTGCCTGTGAGTTTAGACTTGTGGTGGTAGAATGATCAGGAGATAAGGATTTCTTATGATCTGGAGAAGGTGATTTAGTATCTGGCAAATTGACTGTAGTGATATCATGAATACTGGATCTCCTCTTGTCCTTCCCTCCAGTGCTTTGCCTTATAAAATACTTTTGAGCATGACTAGCAACCTGAGTTGGTGTTCGAGTAGTCACAAAGTTTCTTGATATATTTCTCCAATCTCCTTTACCATACTTTTGAAGACCCATTAGAAACTGTCTGCAATTAACACCAAAATGTATAGAAAAGAACATAAATTACAAAACAGATACACTATTAAAGTACAATTCCAAATTCCAACATTCTCAATCTATGCAAGATCTATTGTAAGCTAATAATAAAATGTACAAACATGTTAATAATAATGACATTATCTCATTATAGCACTGACCACCGACCTAATTAATAATACAAATGTAGATTAATAGCTCTACAAACAATTAATATGAAAGAGAAATGAAAAAATTTACCTATGCTCCTCTTCAGTCCAAGGAACTCCTTTCTTCCTTTCTTGCTCACAAGGGCGAGTAGCAGTGGTTCTTTTGCCTCCAGGAGTATAGAAATGTTTGAATTCACCAAAACTATGATCAATATGATTATTAACCCATTCTAATGTAAAAGAATCACTACTATAGCCAGGAATTGGGATAAGGCCTGCTTCAATATCACTAACATCTTCTTCCAATTCTCTGTAATGTTTGATTATATCGCCTACAGTCTTGCCTGGAATGACAGAAGCTACTTTGTGCCATCGATCAGGATCATCTCTGTCATATAAAGCCAAAGCATTTTCAAATCGCTTGTTTTCTTCGGGAGTCCATTTTGTAGCTCTGCTTTCTGGAAATAACCAGTTGGAATTTTGAAAATAAGAGCCTGGAGAGAGGATTTCAATTCCCTGATTCATAGTTTAAACTATGCAAAATAAAAGCAAATAACAGCATATATATAATTTAAACAATAAAGGTTATGCTGTATATTTCCCTCTCCCTTTGAAATTCAAAGAGAGAGAAAATACAGATAGGAAATGAAATGTAGCAGAGAGAAGTGGAGAATTTTATGAGTGAAGAGTAATCAAATCAAGAAGCATTTCTTGAATAGAATCCGAGAACATTTTTTCTTTTTTTTTTTTTTTACATAAGCATCAATTGAGGAATCTAAAAAGTCCCAACTTTCCAAAATCCGAGGAGAATTTGGGAAAGGGGAAAAAGCAGATCTTAATTATCTGTTTTATATGATAAAACCCTAGATTATAATTCAACAATTGATAAAAAAAAACCAGGAAAAATAAGCATCAAATCCCATAAATTTTACAACTTTGAACCTCACAAAATGAATGAGATTTAATCCAATTCAATTAAATTAAATTCAGAAAAACAGAGAGAGATGGTAAAAGGCCATTAAAAGTAGAAAGAAAGGAAGAAAGGAAGCCAACTGAGAAAAATAGAGAAAAACAGAGGATTCAAATGGTGGAAGTGGCAAGCAATTTATGCTTTTGTTCCCTTTCGGACTAAAGGCCAAAAAAGCAAAGCAGTGGGGTGAAAAAGGAAGTCAGTACAAAACATATGCCAGCTCCTTTCTTACTACTTCAAAAAAAATTATAAGAGAGAGTGAATTTTGGAGAGGATCTATAATAAAACAGGAATGACAGAGCAGAGCAGAGAAGAGAGAGAGAGAGAGAGAGAGAGAGAGAGAAGAGAGGTCAAAGATGTTGAGTTGTGATTGGTGGATATAGTGTTTGTGGGCGCTGTGGCCAGAGAGAAAAAAGAACGAAAAAAAAAAAGTAGAAGCTCCCTAATAATATGTGAAGACACAAAAATGGTTGGCCCAATGCAAGACGCGAATTGTAAAGGCTAGCTTTGTGATTGGCTAAATTTTCAAGTCTTCTAAAGAAGGTAGTTATGGGTATTTTTGTAATTTTCTACAAAAAGGTAACCAAGTACCAGCTTTGACATTGTTGACGTTTAGCTCAAGCATGTCACGATAAGTTTTTGTTTGTCAATAATAATGCTCTCTCTCTCTCTCTCTCTCTCTAAGTTCATTTTCAATAATCTCCTATCAAAACCCATGAAGGTACTACAATATTAATGTTACCTAGCTTGTATCTTGCACAGAATGTTCCTATGCCCTATTAACACATCTATCACTACTATAATGAGCTTTGATTTAATAATACAACCCATTAAAAACAGTCAATGACTTTGTGAGATCTTGAAATTTCTTTTATGCAAAAGGAAGATATCTTTTTATCAAACTACTAGTTAAAATGACTTCAAACTGTAAACTTAACTCAGACATCAAATTTAAGCTAAGAAAAAAAACTCAAGATCTCAAAGTCAGTTTTGCTACAATATTAGAAATTCAAGTCCGATATTAAAATTTAGGTGTCAAAATTAAAATGGCTCATAGGTTATAAGAAGGTTTTGAAATTTTTACTTAGGTATAAAGAAAAGATAGAATAAATTTTTTAGAAAAATGTTTTAAATAGGAAATTTGGAGTTACTCACAAGATGAAAAGTCGATCAAGATTCATTTCTTTTGTTCTTTGTTTCCATTCTATGAGAATTCAAGATCTTACATACGTAAACATGGCACCTTTAAGACTTTATTAGATTTGCTTAAAAGACATGAGATATATTGTAATAAGCCACAGTTCACTATTTCATAATCATCATAAGCATGGAAACGTGAATATAAAAACAAAATCAATCAAATATGTGCATTAGAATTCAGTCTTTTCATGGAAATACTTTGAGGGAATATTAATATGTATCGCATTAATCCAGTGCCTTCTTTAGGAATATCGAATCATGATTGATGAGAAAAAAAAAACATTTTATTTTTAATTACCAATTGAACTTGGATAATAACATTTTTCTTTGAAATATCATAAAATTAAAAAAAAAATAATAATTTTTTTTTTTAAATTTGAAAGTATTGAGCCAAATTTTATGACCGTTTGGATCTTGGAATCTATAGAACAAGTACCTTCCCAGTTAGTTCCTACATCAATAACCAGACCGCATGAGGCAAATATGGGGCTCACCATCTAAAAAATGACAATAATGCATTTAACACCACTCCCTGTAATGCAATGCTAGGGTTCATCGATCATTTATTTTCCAACTTCTATTTCTTGGCTTTTCTCGATTCCATCAAATGGCCCATTCATTTCTCTCTTCTTATCTTTTTATTTTTTATTTTTTGTATATCTCCTCTCTAGAAGCCAGATTTTGTACCTTCCGGTACTTGTTTATCAATGAAATAATAAGCATGCATGCAGCAATATAATTTTTCTTTTTTTCTTTTTTTTTTTGGTGTTACCACGGGCTTGTCTATCATTAGTCTAAAACTCAGTCATGCTCGCATCGGATGGGACCACTAAAGAGTAAAGTGCTTCTAGCCAATATTTATTATATACATAAGTATCAAATAATCGATCTCACTTAAGGAACAGAGTGCTGAAATACTAATCCTAACATATGACGATATAATTATTCTTTTTTTGACGAAGAAAGAAAACAACAATGAAAATGCAAAGTTGTATTTGATATGTACAATTTTCCCCCATGCATGCTTGTAGTCACTGAAGGTAAGACTCTGTTTTGAGTAAACCATGTTATAATATAGAATTGAGAATCTTTTTAAATGAATTTATATGTTGGTTATTGTAAGTTCAAAACTGTTTATGTTTGATATAAATTTAAATTTCAATTCAATATATGCTAATTGTCTAAAATATTTTTAAAAATATAAATAATAAAATAAGAAAGAAAATGAAAATAAGAGTTACAGATGGGATAGAAAAGAAGAAAAGGAAAGTTAGAAAAGCAGTAGGAGAGGGAAAAAAAAAAAAAGACAAGGAAAACATGGGTAAAATTAGGATAAATTTTAAAAGTATAAAATTTGTGATTTCAATTTTTAATTTGGAGACTTTTAATTTCACAAAATTGAATTTGTGGAAATTAGATATATATTTTGCAAAAAACTAAACATTCAAAATTGGGAATTCAATTAAATTTAGGTATAAATTTTTTTTTTTGAGAGGAAAAGTATAAAATTTATTTATACTTAAAGGAGAGTAATATTATTTTAGGTCTGAAAATACATTCTATATTTTTCTAGATTCAAGAAATATTCCATATATGGATTCCAAGTTAATATAGTTGGTTTGCTCAATAGATAAATTCTGCTTGGTAAAAATGGATATTTCTGGCTGTTCAACAAATTGATTTGAACTACATTATCTATCTATCTATAATGATAATAATAATAATATAAACTACATATAAAAATAAAAAATGGGTGGGAGAATATTTGGATTGCTAAAAATGCCCCTACTAAATTTACGGATTGACAAAAATATAATTAAGAACTTTAATTTTATTAGTTGAAAAATAAATTTAATTAATCTTGATTGGTCATGTTAATTTTCTATTTAAATCTAAATTTTATTGTATAAAATAAGAAATTATATTATATACTATATAAGGTATATATTAAATATGGTAAGAATATTAAATATAATTAATTTTGATTGGTTATTATTAATCTTCAATTTGAATCTAAAATTTATTGGATAAGGTATATATTAAATATGGTAATTATATACTATTTTTAAGGATTTTAATTGTATTGTTTGAAAAAATAAAATTAATTTAATTTTGATTGGTTTTTATTTAAATATAAATTTTATTGGATAAACAAATTATATTATATAATAAATAAGAAATATATATCAAATAATTACATTTAAATAATAAAAATTTATAAAAATTATATTATATTATTAAACTTTTTTATTATTTTTCTAATTTACAATAGAGATATTTTTTTATTCATTATCATGGAAATATTATTTTACTTGAGTTATTATTATTTTTATTTTTTCAATAATTTTTTTTTTACCATATCTATTCATTTTGTTTATAAACATAGTAAAAAATTATAATATAGTGGAATGCAAATAATCTATTATGTGTCATTAAATATTAATTAATACTCTCTCAACCCCCCCCCCCCCCCCCCAAAAAAAAAATAATAACAAGTTAATGATGCTTAATTAAATAGAATCTTGCAAAAGCCTTATCCATTAAGAGCCTTAATTTTGGTTATATAGCTTAATTAAATAGGGGCCCAGGGAAGTGAACCAAAAATTGACAAAGTGCATATTTATAATTTCAGCCAGCTGTAGCATAGTGACGGTCATTTGGTCAAACTAACATTTAATGCATTTTGTTCAATGTCAAATTGGTGGAGAGGATGTATTATTATTATTATTATTCTTTTATTAATCTATTTCTACATTTCTACATTTTTTTATTACCGTCAAACCACACGTTGATTCCCTCATGAATCGACAACCAATAATCAGGTTCGCTGTTTTTAATCAAAATAAAATTAAAAAAATACTTCCAATTTTTTATTCTGATTTATTTTGCACATAAATTAATATAATTAAACTATTATTTTTATTTTATTTTATTTAATATATCATTGTATTAGTATAATTAAAATTAATCAAACTATAATTGTTTATCTAATAATCCAGCCAATTGGTTAACGAATAAGTGGAAGATTAATTGTTGATCTTTAGTTTTATTTATATTAAGATTTAACAATGATAATTATTATAGTAATTTGATTAATACAATATTTATCGAGAAAAATCATATTAAATTAGAGAATAATAATAAAAATTCAAAATTATTGACTTCTGAAAAAATATGACAATTTTTTCAAACTGAAAAAAGAGAGATATAACAAAAATTATGAAATGAAAGAAATATAATATTTTTTATTATTTATACGACACGTGTCTCTAGTTCATTAGACTATAAAATTCTCTCTATTCATAATAATCTAATACTCGATCAATTATTTAAAGGATTCATACCGACTCCCGTTGATTTAAATACAATATTATTTTATGAAATGGTTGGAAGAATCGATTAAAGAAAAATGAAAATGAAAATTACCATAATAGAATAGGATACACATAACAACTATTTGGCAGACAGAAATAAGTTGGACTCCACAGTAAAATACACACAAATACATATATAGTAAATGTAATTTTTGGCCTTTTCATTTTACGTTTTATTGAATGGGAGATTGAAGAGATGAATTTAATCAAGTGTCAAAATTGTCAATAACATAATCTTTCCATATAAATTTATATATACAAATTCTTTTCAAACAATAAGACTAATTAATAATATATAGTAAAATTACCTTACAGCTCCGTCATAAAATTTTGTGGAATTCATTTATTTCAAACAAGGCCTAAAGGTGTAATTACGTGCACGGCCACAACTTATGCATTTAACAAAACTCTATTAAACTGATATTGTTACAAGTTAATTGAGCTCTAACACAATAACTTCACATCAATACAAACTACCGTTGTTAAAACCTTATGCCTTTAATTGTTAATAAAGTAAAATGAATTATTTTTTAGTTCTTAATCTTTTTCTCATTATTTATATTTAATTAAGAATATATTCAATAGAATTTAAGAATTATTTATCAAGGTTGCAAATTTTAACCCCCAACACAACAAGCTCAATGCATAGTTAACCTTGATCATTTTTCAGTTTTCGTTACTCTTACAAATTTTTTTTTTCTTTGGAGCATTGGAAGAGAAAAATTTGAAACTAAATATATCTTCAGGTCATATATGTATTTACAACTAGATTATATTTAAGATAAAACAATTAACTGTTTTTCTTTGTTGCAGCAATATGAGTTTAAAGAGCATAAGCTATCATTATATATATATAAAATAGAATCTAACGTCAATAGCATGAGATTAGGTAAAGAAGACTTTTCGATATTTTTGGCAAAGCATAAACATTGGCCTAGAAGAAACATATTAAAAACTAAAAAGGTTTCTTAAGGTTGATGTTTCTCATATATATATATATACACACATTCTTATTTATTTATTTTGATCATTTTTATATAATATTTTATATCAATCAATGGATTCCTTTTTATATAATAGTGAAAAAGAAATAATATTTGAAGTAGGTGTGGACGGTTCCACTTGTAATTATATGTATATTGGCATATGATTTTGTTGGTTGAATAAAATATTCCAGATTACTTTATTGAAAAATGACAATTAAAATATTAATTGATTAACCCACATATTCATTTCATATAATTAAACTATTTTTCAACTTTTACTATGATTAATTTTTGTGGGAACAATTATGTTTTATGAGTTAAATATAAAAAAAACATACATCATTATCAATTATGAAATATATAAAATAATTTTAATAACCGACTAACAAAACAAATAAGTTCGTGCTCCATCGTAAATTTAAAATGGGAATTTAAATTCATTTAAAAAGAAAAAGAAAAATTCCTATTTTATTCTTATATTTTTCTAAAACACATAATCTTACTTTTACATTTTTAAAAATACATAGCTTTATTCTTATTTTTTGCCTCATTTATACTGTCATATCATTTTTTTTTCAATTTTTTATGCTTTTACATTAAATATAGCAAGAAATTAATTAAATTGGACAAATATAAGGACAAAATTATGAAGAAATACATGGACAAATTGTTTACAGAAAAATATAAAAAAAAATGACAAAAAGATTTAATAGTATAACAAAGGCAAAAAAAAAAAAATCTAGGATAAAATTATATATTTCTAAAATTGCATGAATAATTTTTTTTATCAGCGAAATTAATTTATTTTATTATAATAAAACATATCAGGAAAAATTTAACTTATCGAAATAATCTAACCCGAGCCGACATACTCTCCAAAACACTCGAACCTAACCTGAAAAAGTTAAGTGAAAAAATCAGAGATAAAATAAAATACAGAGGTAAAATCATAATTTTTTCAAAAAAAAAAAAATCTTAATCTCAATAGCTATACAAAATCAGAAATTAAATTTACAAACTAACCAATAAAATAATATACAAAAATAACCAAACAAATCTAATTTCAATTGGATTAATGTGCAATATGAATGAAAATATGGAATTTTTTGGTACTAATCATCAAATAAAAAATGGACAACCACTTTCTATTGAAAGAGTCTTTTTAGGGTAGCGGACAAAAGAATTCCATATTACACATACATTTTTAGAAATATATAATTAGATTCCTAATTTCTACCTTTAGAAATAGTGATTTATGTTAATTAAATATGAGTATTTATTTTTCTAATGAGTTGCTCAGTGGTTTGACATTATTTGGTGGAGCCTGGAGCAGGGAGTAGTTATTTATTTAAGGAATTGTTAGATTTGTTTATTAGCTACAAAAAAAAAAAAAAAATGTAATCAAAATTAGTGCGTGCTATAAAACGACATCTCACACGAAATTCGATGGTATGAAAGTAATGGACACCCTCGTGGGGGTCCCCTACCGAGTTTGCACGCCCGCCTGCTTGCTGGCGCCTGGCGGGGTGGGGGCTCCAGGTTACCCAGATAAAACTTACCTACGTCTGATTAGATCTGGTGTAGGTAGGAGCATTATATCTACCTTGAATATTAGGGCCCACCGCCCCCAATTTCTCAAATGAGACATAATAATAATAATTTTTTGAAAAAGATACTTTGTATCCTTGATTATATAAAAATTAATACAAATATGTTGCTATTTTCAAATATTAACTTTTGAAAACTAACTTTGAGTACGGGGTTCTTAATTTTACATCTGTCTCAATTTAAGTCGTTTCATTCAAAAAGTGAATTTCTTTTTTCACATTATGAGTATAATAAAAAATTAGAAGTTAAATTGACTCAAAATGTCAAATATAATTTTTTAATTATTTTAAATAAATTTAAGGATTAAATTAAACTAAAAAGTGAAACCAGATCTTTTTAATCATTTTATATAAGTTCAATAGATAAATTAATCCAAAAGGTCAACTCTAACCCTTTTGATGCTGATAAACAAAGTTAAGAACCATATACCTTTAATCCATAACCATTTACATTCTTCACCATTTTAAGCATTTTCATTCACCATTTTCGAGATTCTTGAATAAAGATATATTTTTATTCATCATCGAACATTAATGACGTGATATTTTTTTTTTTAAGTAATGGAACTTAAGTGTTAATTTTAATATAACGAGGTTCATTTATAATATTTTTCTCCCTCGTCGGGAGTGGTTTATCTCTTAATAGACTGATCCAACGTGATCAAAATTTATTTCTAACTTAAAGATACTCATTTGGTTCATTAAAAAAAAAATTAATAAAAGCACTATTGCAACTAATTGAATTCAATAGACTATCCTTCTTTCCAAAGAGAATGAAATCTCATTTGATTTGCCTTTCCATAGAATTGGTATTAATTCTTATTCTATTAAAGCAATTGTTTTTAATAGAAAAAGGGAAAATGAATTAGAAATTCAAAAGAGTCTTTGGTAAAGAATCTTCAAATTTGAGTGCAATCTAATTGTCAAATTCTTATAAGAGATTGATATTCTAGGTTCAAGTCAATGAAAATGATACATGCACATTTATTTATTTATTTATTTAATAATAAAGTTATATCATAACATTACTTTTATATATTAAAATAAATTCACTTTTCTAATATAAATAAAAAATAAATTATTCATCTCTACCCATCCAATTTGAAAATAGAAATCTTTACCAATGAATTTTTGTCAAACATGAGAGAAATAAATACTAACTTATCTTTCTAATTATTGGCCCCTTGTGATTGGAGAGTTAAAATCAGATTAGTATCATTTGATTTTTGTTTATTATCTATTTGCTGATCTCTTGTGCAATGAAATTTAATATTAGTTGTGTTGTCTTATGTTAGAAGGAATGACCATTGTTTGACAAACAAAAAGTATTTCAACAATTTCATTTATTTATAATTATACATGCTAAATTATAAAATTGAAAAAAATAATTTAAACATTCCTAAGAGGTTTCCTAATTATTAAGTTTTAACATGTTAAATTTATGAATGCTTCATCGCATAAAAGTGAAAAATTTCATAAAAGTTACCTTCAACATCATTTGCCTTGATTTGAGAAATCTGAATTGATCCCTAAAATTTTAGTGGACTTCTTTTTTAAGAAAAAGAATAACAATATCAAATATATATATATATATATATAAAGAAAATTGAATGGGTTATTGAGCAAATCTGAATCATATAATTTATTAAGTTACATAACCTATAGGAAGATCACTAAAGAAAACAAATATTTCCATAATCTACAATTTCATTCACTAATTATAGAAATTATTTTTTGAAAATAGACTTTACTTAGTTGTCTACTAATTTCTTAAAATTTAGAAAAAGTCAAAGTCCCTTATTCCATTATATAAATTAAAATAACCAATCATATTTTATTTTTATTCTTTCATAATATACAATTTCATTCACTAATTATAGAAATCTATTATTTTTTATTTATTTTGGAGATTCAATGGGTTGAAAACTCATATGGTCAAAAGAAATCAAGTTCAAGATCTCCCACTAATTACATTAGTAAGAAGAAAAACTAGATCACTGCACAAAAATTAATTCTATCACATAACTTAAAATTACTCCTTATATTTTCTTTTTTATTCTTCCCTTCCACTTGTCTCAATTGTCAACATGTTCTCTCAATTGAATTCTTAAAAGTGCTTTAATCCAAACATCACAATATTTTGGAGGGCACAATATTCCTCCATCTATCACCTTTGCACGTTATATATCTATTCAGTAAAATTAACTGTTTTAAAAGTTATTAGTTGTTTTAGTAGTATTTAACTATTTTAGTAACTTTTTATAAAATGCTAAAAGCTAAACGTTATATGAATTGCCATTAAAATTTTATTTTCCTCTCTCTATTGAAACACAAAATCAAGCATGTAGATACGGGGAGAGGTTAATTTTTGTCTCTTGTGACAGTCCCTTCTCATATTTTTAGTATACTTTTAATTTTTGTTGCAAATTTTATGTTTTTTGTTAAATAAATTACAGATCTATGTATATTCTGATATAGATTCATGTTATTTATGTTTCTGCTACTTTTTGTGTTTTATCTTCATCTTGTGTGGAGTTTATGATCTCTCTATTTTACGTGGAGTTTTGTTTTGTTGTTTGCATTTGTTTGGTTTATTTGGATATGTTGCAATTTATAGAGAATTTTTCAACTATACAATGATTTTCATCTTTTGGAGTCTGGTAGTGCGGTTTGTTCCTCCATTGGATTTAATAATTCAAATCCTCTATGTTCGTAATAAGCAACTAATTCATAGATAATTACGCACTGTATAGAAGATTCAAGGAGTTCATCTAATCAACCACTTTTGAAAATCTATCTATTTTCTTCAAGTTCACCTTCTATTTTTTATTATGATTTCTTATTAGATCAGGAAACAATAATTATTTTATAGTTTTTATTCTATGTCTAGTTTTTAGGAGAGGGGACATGTCTTGCCTGTAATATTGTATTGATTTGAAGTTTTTTTTAATGAAATCCTAATATTATCTTAAAAAAAAGCGTTATATAAATTAACTTTTTATAAAATGATACCTTAAACTCTAAAAGCTATATTACCGAATGCTTTGAAAAACAGTGTTCAGTGTTCTGATCAAGTACTTAAAAAGCAATTGACGGACACGTACTACAGGCTGCAACCACATCCTCCAAAATGACGGTACGGATTGGAAAGCCATTTCGGGCTTTACATGTTTGCAAATTTATTCAACACAGCCCAGTTACAATGGGCCTAACTCCCATTCTTTGTCTCGGGCACTCAACTAATGAATAAGTCATACTTTTAAAAACGAGTTTATTGAAATAAATAAATAATAAAAAAAAATACTAATTTCTATTTTATATTTTTTCCTTCACCTATTATTATCATATTAGTAGTCCTTATAAATTATTATCCATCATATTAATGCAATGTATATAGTATATACCCATTGCATATAATTAGTTGGCAAAAGAAAACTTTCTTTAACTTTTTTTTTGGAGTAATTCCAAAATCATTAGAGAATTTACGTTTATTACAAAATTGATGGGATGACTATTACAAGTCAATAAGCAATATTCCATTTGTTTCCGCACTGATAGTTGTTTTAGTAGCTGTTAGCTGTTAGTTGTTCATATTATTATTTGGAGCAAAAATGTTCGGTGAAAATAACTGTTTGATTAGCCGTTGAATTTAAAATGATAAAAAAAGACATTTGAGTATTCAGTTAGAATTTTAAATTATGACCGTAGAAGTGAACTCAATATAATAATAAAAAAAAGAGATGATTTTGTGATGTGTTATTAATTTTTTATCAAAAGAATATCAATTTATAGTGTATAGTCAAGCTATATAAAAGGAGATATTGTTGCAGTATCATAGCAATCAGGTTTTGAACAGTTTAATTATTTCTTGACATTTAGCTAATTGAGAAAGGGATTCACTCAGTTATTGAAATAATAAAAAGAGTTTTAAATTAAAGGCAAGACTGTTAATAAATTTTCAATAAAAAAAAGTGAAACGCGTTTCACTAAATCCTATGTTATCCATTGAAAACTTTTTTGTAAACTACCTCAGCAAAGAATGTAATACATCAAAGCAGTGTTTTAAGGTAGTCAAAACTCTAAACATTCCTTCAAACGCTCTTGCTGAACAGAGCGCAATTGTTAACCATTCAACTTTTGACGCATAAAAATTCATTTGATTTCATTTTTTTATTAATAAGATCATCAAAATGCTCTTACAATTTTATTCAAATTTGCTTGAGCAAATTTTTTTTTTTTTAAATTTACTCAAGAAACAAATAGGACCTTCATATATATGAAAGTCTCAATTTCTTTTTGTTTTCTTTCCTCTCTCTTTCCGCATATTGTCACTTTTCCTGTAATTATGTGTATGAAATATTTAGCCGATTTAACATTTGGGAAGATCACTTGGAGGTGGTAAGAGTGACTCATTAGGGCCTTTCCCATTCTCCACCAAGAACGCCATCTTAAGTCCCCATGTCGTGTGTATTTCTAGATGGCAATGCATGAACCATACTCCTAATGTAACAAAAGAAACCAAAATTGAATTTGTTAATTAGTTTTCAAGAATGTGTATCATCAAACTATATTGTTTCTATCATTTTATAGAATGGGCGGAAAGTAGAAACTTAGAAATTTACCAGGATTATCTGCACGAAATCTTATGGCGACCCATCCACCAGTAGGAACTCCGACCGTATTTCTCTCAGGAGGATCAACAAGATTAAAATTCTGAGGATCAGTTTTTGGGTTATAGTTCCCAGTTCCTCTACCAATGGCGAAGAAATTGAATCCATGCAAGTGAACAGGATGGTTCTCAGGAGCTATAATTCCAGTATCTTGCATAACAAGCTGAACTGTCTCGTTGTACTTCAACCTATAAACCTTAGTTCCATTTTTTGTTTGCAAATTTGCAGGCCCTTTTCCAGTAAAATTAAAAACATGAGGTGGGTTCGCAGGAAAATCGGTAGTAAAAACCCCATTAATATTAAAGAAATGAGCTTGAAGAAGAGCAGTAGTTGGCATAACAAATGTGACATTGTTGATACTCGCAACAACCCTACTACCGTTGGCTGCCTTGCAAGTGAGGCAAGGGTTAACGCCCAAACCAACAGTAAAAAGAAGATTATGGTCAATTTTCAATGGGACCTTTGCAGGGTATGTTTTAGAATTTAAACTACGTAAGGAATTAGTAAACTTATTAGCGATAGAGGTGGCATTTTGGGGGGGTGGTTTGGTGAGAATGGTGGATGTGCTACTAAGCGCGCCGGAATAGTGAAGGGTGGCGGTCGCCGTTTTATTATCAACTGCAACTGGTGCGTCCATGAACGGTGCTGCTGCTACTAAGTATTTGCCGGAGTTTTGATCAGCTGTGATGAGAACATTGGTGGTCTGGCCTGGAGCAATTAGCACTGTATCTGTTTTAAAGGGTTTTACGTAACTGGCATCAACTTCTACAACTGTAAGTTGGTGCCCTGCAATTTTGAAGAAGAGCTCTTCATTGAGTGCAGCATTGACTAGTCTTAGCAGGTACGTCTTGCCACTTTCTACTGGCAAATTCAAGCCGTCTGCAAAAGATTTTATTTAATTAATTCAATTCAATGAGGCCTGTCGCACTACCTCAAATATATGTAAATTAATTATTAATGTTTGATTTTTTTTTTTTAAATACCTTGGGAAGGACAATTGGTAACAGCCCCAGGATGTCCATTGATAGTGTGGGCATCAGAGACATTAGGTGCTAATCCAGACTTTAGAGCTTCATTGATTACAGCTTCAGCGTCTGATTTCCACCATTCAGCTGAAGTTCATTTCAAAAATTTAATTAGTATCAAAATTTTATTACAGAATTAAGAGTAAAACTTTGGGAGTGTTTTTTTTTTTTCGAAGTTACCTAATACAACCACCACTTCCTTATGGGGAGCTGGGAATGGGTAAGGAACGCCACGCTTAGGCAAGATAACAAGGCCGCCATGGACAGTGGACCTTAGCCAAAGAATGTGTGCATGCCAAAGAAGTGTTCCTCTTTGCCCTGTAATGGTGAAATTGTATACATAATTTTGCCCCGGTTGAATAGGGCACTGCGTAATATATGCAGGCCCATCTGCCCATCCAGTTCGCAATTGTCTAATGCCATGCCTGTAAAAATGAAATAATAACATAATAAATTTAAATCCAAATATCACATGTAATAATCTGTTTTTACAAATGACAACTCTTACCAATGAATGGAAACATTATATTTGACCTTGTTGACTACCCTGACAAGAACTGTATCATCTTCCCTGGCATAAAGAGTTGGTCCTGGAAATTTCCCATTCACTGTGACAATTGGCTTGCTCGAGCATAATCTTGTAGTATTTTTCATCACCACCTGTGTACAATGTTAATTAAATTAATCTCGCAATTAATTTTGGAATATTTAAAGAGTGGATTATAAGGTTAATTAATAATTACAGTCTTCAATATAATCTTATTACTAATAACCGGTTAAATTTTATCAGTGATTTATTTTCTAAATTTTACATTATAAAATATGAATTGAATCATTCACGTTGATCTTAAACGATAACTTTTTTAAATAAAAGTATGTACATCATACACTTATATACAATAAAAGAATCTAAATGCATGTTCATATATATATATATATATATAATTTAAACTTTACCTTGAACGTGTAACGTCGAACCTTGCATTCGACAAAAGCGGTTGAGAGAAGAAGGAAAGCCAACAGCACGAATAAACGAAATGAGGATTCTTCCATTTGGTTTCTTGTTTTCTTTTTCTTTGTTTGTCTTTATCAGAACGTAAATCTTGGTGTTGGCCTGCTTGTTGTTTTTTAGGCTTGTTGCAGTCATCTATGACTAGCTAACTCAAGCTTTATAAGGGGAATAGGGTGATAAGGGAATTGCTACAATGTCGTTTTTGCTATGTTAGGTGGGTTAGTGGACTCTTCAAAAACAAGATTTTAAGCTCTAATTCTTTTCTTACATGTTACATAATGTTTTTGTTCCTTAAGGACCAATGTAGATTTAGAACTAAATTATCAAGGCCTTCCCACACCCACTCTCAACTAATTTAATTCTTAACTGGGAATTTGCCGTGTGTAAAACCTTAATTTGTAGGTACTTAATCGTGGAAATTGTCACTTTAAAATGTTTTCATATAATTAAAAAATTGAAATATTTATCTTATAATGCCAAAAATTTAAAATTTTATATAATATCGATAAAATTCCTACCTCAAAAAATTTACAGTTTATTAAAAAACAGGAAAGAGCTTTGCATTAATTAAACATCTAGACTAAATGTAATTAGTACTTTTTAGCAACAATTTTCATTTTTCAATCATAATAGCCAGTTGACTAATGTAAATTAAGTTGCCTATTTTAGTCTTTTCTGGTAATGAAAGTGACATAAGGTTTAGCATTTATCCAATAGGATTACATGCAAAAGTCCTTGAAAAGGTTTAATAGTCATTTACTCCTTTATAGATAATCAATTAAATTTACCTATAATTACTAATAATTACTACTTTCGTTCTATAATACTTGTCATATTTGAAAAAATAGCTTATTTCAAAATACTTATCACATTTGTGATTTTGAGGAGTAATAAATTCTTTTTTCCCATGTACACCCTTTGTATATGTGTTTCCAAAATCTCTCCACCACTATAATTGGACAAAACATGAAAATTGAAGAGTCTAAAATTTAATTTTGGTGTTTGGATATATTAAATTAAAGGTAATATAGTCAACTTAGTCAATAATTCATTGTAATCTAGATAAATTTAATAATTTTTTTAAGCAACGATAAAATTCTAAATGTGACAAGAACAAAGGTATTAGTGGAAGCCATCTTCTAACATTATTAATTTACATGTTTCTTGAAAGATTTAGACATTATTGTGTTCCAACATCCTAGGGAAATGCTAATTAATTTTCAAACAATGACTTTTCATTTTGTAATACACCATATTTATGAAAATATTTTCTTATTAATTAGTTAATTTTTTTATTAAAAAATGTTTTTAATCATCCTTTTTTTATATAATTTTAGAAAAAAGCTCTCTTCTAAAATTTTTATAACTCAACATATGTTTTTTTTACTTCTCTAATTTTCTTGAGATAAGTGATTTTTTTCCAGATAATTTCACCCTCAAGCATGAGGTTCTAATTCTTCTTTTTAGGTAACATCTTCTATACAAATCATGAATCTTTAATTTAAGTGGATTCAAAAGTATGAAACTAATATAATACATGAAATTGGTTAGGCAAAATACTGTGGATAGTTTGGTAAGGTGTGAAATGTTAACATACTAAAATATTTATATGTTGCTTGGAAGTGAGGATGTGAATGGGTCCAATATACTAAAATTAAATAATTTATGGCAGTTCAGGTTTTTTTTTTAATTATTATTTTTTGAAAAAACAATAAAAAGTTAATGTGGGTTTGTCATGTTTCTCTTGTTTGCTTCTTTTAGTTAGCTTTGGAAGAATGTCAAAGTGAAGCATCATTGTCAATGTAGTTTGAATGTATATTTTATAGGGTGTATATTTAGTTGGTTTGGTTAATCGTTTATTAAATTTTCGTTTTTCAATTTATCGATTGAATATTTATCGTTTACTAATCAATTTATATATAATCGAATTTATCATTATCGATTTATCGATTTACTAATATAATTTTACTGTTTACTGAATTGATCAATTTATAAATTATTTTTTCTTTAAAAAAATTAAAAAAAGATATTTACGGCCGTTTACTGAATTTTGTCTGAAAATTTATTGACCGTTTACCGATGTACCGTGTCATTTTTACCGAATAATTTCAGTTCGGCGCAGTAAATCGGTGATTACCGAAGTTTGACCACTCCTAATAATTTCAATTTGAGTCCCTCCAAGTAATTAATTATAATTGCTTTTTAGTTTTTTTATTAATATTTTTAGAATTTAAACTTCATATTATCATATATATATGAAAACGGAGGGCGGAGAATTTAAACCTTAGAAAAAAAAAGAGTGACTAATATATTAATTAAATTAATTAATTATGCATCAATTAAATTAAATTAATATTTAAATAATTTCACTTTCATGATAGAAATAAAATATAAGACTTTACTATTTATAAAAAAAGACAATATTCTCAGCTAAATAACAAAAATATAATACAAACCTAAATAGCGAAATGAAGCTTGAGTTTTGCTAAATTGATAGATGTAGTTATTGAATAACTAAACTAAACTAAATAAGGAATATAAAAAATATTTTAGAATAATATTCTAACATCCCCACTAAAACTCAAGATGGTAATTATTGAACTGAAATTGAGACTTTCAGAATTGTTGAAACAAATTTAAGACAGTTGACAGATAAAACTGTCCAATTGAAATTCAGATACCTGAGACTGTTGAATCAAAATTTGTTGAATTGAGATATAATATAAATAATTATCAAATAAATCCAACTTAGACAGACACAATAGCTATACGTCCAATGGGCCTAATTTCCATGTTTCATTCTTTGGATCATGATTTTAGCCTGTTTTGGGTTCCCATATATCTTTTGAAGAATAAATTTAAAACTCTCAACTGTTTTTTTTTTTTTGGTAATTCTAATGGATGTCACATTTTTTAAACTATGGTCAGAGATTGCTGGTTAGACTTTTCAGTTTAAATTATTGTTAGTTTGGGTTTGTTTTAATTTTTATACTTTTTGTTTTTATTTTGTTAGACGTTTGTGTTTTAATTTAGTGTTTCCTTTTTCATTAATTTCCTAATTATCAGTGTTTTAATTGTTTAGTGTTTCTTTTTTTTATTAACTTCTATATTCTTTTTCTGCTGCCGTCTTTTTGCAGCCTCCATTATTTTCTTATCGTTATTTCTCTCTTTGCTCTTATTATTTTCAGCCGTTAATTATTCTTCTCATTATTGGCATTGTTCCACGGTTTTTTTTTTATTTTTTTTGATTCTATTTCTCTTCTGCGATTTCATTTTTATATGAGTGACTTAATTTTTGCTGAAAAATTTTTACTGTCATAGATGTTATTTATGCTCTGTATAGATAATGTATGACTCTCGATTCTGTTTGGATTATTTGGATTGATACTGATACAATTGTCATCGCCGATCATCATCTTCAGTGTTGAATCACATAAATTGTATAGGGATTTGCTTTTACAAATTTATTGTTTCCCTGTGTTTCTGTTTACTTTTTGACCAAATATGTTAGTTTCATGTTATTTGAGGTTACTTTAGATATTTTTATTTTATTTTTATCAAATATATTAGTTTTTTAATATTTAATATTTTATGACATTTACTAAAAACTTAAACCTTAATCGCCTCACTCCCTTTTTTCTCCCAAATGAAGAAGCCCAACTTTTTAAAGCAGAGAAAATTTACCTATGCGAAACTCTGTGTCATGCACATAAATAATGGATGGATTGTAATTTAAAAATGAGTTCTATTGAATGAAACCTATATTTTTTTATATATTTTCTCAGTAGAAATTTATATTTTTTTTCCCTCTCATATCTGTTATCGTGTTTATCCCCATCACAAATAATTATTTGGCTAAAAAAAAAGTTATCCTTTAATATTTTAAGGAATTAATTGTTTTCGGCTAGAAAGAAATTAGTTGTCATTCAACAGGAAAAAAGAAAAGTTAAAACAAAGAAAAAACAAGTTAACAATTCAACTTTCAATATGTATAAAAATTCATGTAATAAAAAATTTTCATTTCTATTTCATTTTTAATAATCATCAAAATGCTCTTACAATTTTTTTCGAACTCCTTGAGCAAATTTTTTTATTTACTCAAGAAACAAATAGGATCTTTGTATATATAAATCTCAATTTCTTTGTTCTTTCCTTTTCAATGTCTTTCTCTTTCCTCATATGCTCTCTTCTCTAAATATACATATTTATATATATGAAATGCATTGCCGATTTAACATTTGGGAAGATCACTTGGAGGTGGTAAGAGCGATTCATTAGGGCCTTTTCCATTCTCCACCAAGAACGCCATCTTAAGTCCCCATGTCGTGTGTACTTCAAGATGGCAATGCATGAACCATACTCCTAATACAACAAAAGAAACCAAAATTGAATTTGTTAATTAGTTTTCAAGAATGTATAGCATATCATTATAAAAAAATGGACGGAAAGTAGAATTTTAGAAATTCACCAGGATTATCTGCACGGAATCTTATGGCGACCCATCCACCAGTTGGAACTCCAATGGTATTTCTCTCAGGAGGATCGACAAGATTAAAATTCTGAGGGTCAGTTTTTGGGTTATAGCTCCCAATTCCTCTACCAACCGCAAAGAAATTGAATCCATGCAAGTGAACAGGATGGTTCTCAGGAGCTATAATTCCAGTATCTTGCATAACAAGTTGAACTGTCTCGTTGTACTTCAACTTATAAACCCTAGTTCCATTTTTGGTTTGCAAATTTGCAGGCCCTTTTCCAGTGAAATTAAAAACATGAGGCGGATTGGCAGGAAAATCAGTAGTAAAAACACCATTAATATTAAAGAAATGAGCTTGAAGAAGAGCGGTAGTTGGCATAACAAATGTGACATTGTTGATACTCGCAACAACCCTGCTCCCATTACCTGCCTTGCAAGTAGGGCAAGGATTAACGCCCAAGCCAACAGTGAAAAGAAGATTGTGGTCAATTTTCAACGGGACTTTTGCGGGGTACTTTTTAGAATTTAAACTCCGTAGAGAGTTAATAAATTTATTGGCAACTGCAGTGGCATTTTGTGGTGGTGGTTTGGTGAGAATGGTGGTTGTGCTACTAAGGGCTGCAGAATAGTGAAGAGTGGCCGTTGCCGTTTTATTATCAACTGCAACTGGTGCATCCATGAACGGTGCGGCTGCTACTAAGTATTTGCCAGAGCTTTGATCAGCAGTGACGAGAACATTGGTGGTCTGGCCTGGAGCAATTAGTACTGTGTCTGTTTTGAATGGTTTTACATAAGTGGCATCAACTTCCACTACTGTAAGCTGGTGTCCTGCAATTTTGAAGAAGAGCTCTTCATTGAGTGCAGCATTGACTAGTCTTAGCAGGTAGGTCTTGCCATTTTCTACTGGCAAATTGAAGCCGTCTGCAAAAAGATTTAATTAGTTAAACTGGTGATTTGGAGAATATTTTAATTACCCAATATTTTTAGAGCCGAACCCAAACTAATTCTTAATATTTGATTTATTTTTTAAATACCTTGGGAAGGACAATTGGCAACGGCTCCAGGATGTCCATTAATAGTGTGAGCATCAGAGACATTAGGTGCTAATCCAGATTTTAAAGCTTCATTGATTACAGCTTCAGTGTCTGATTTCCACCATTCAGCTGAAATGCAAATCAAAATTTTCATTAGTATAAAAAATTTATTAATGAATATTTAAGAGTAAAATGTTGAATTTTTTTTTTTTTTCCTAAGTTACCTAGTACAACCACCACTTCCTTATGGGGTGCTGGGAATGGATAAGGAACGCCACGCTTAGGCAAGATAACAAGGCCGCCATGGACAGTGGACCTTAGCCAAAGAATGTGTGCATGCCAAAGAAGTGTTCCTCTTTGCCCTGTAATGGTGAAATTGTATACATAATTTTGCCCCGGTTGAATAGGGCATTGTGTAATATATGCAGGCCCATCTGCCCATCCAGTTCGCAATTGTCTAATGCCATGCCTGAGAAAATAAAAATAGTAATATAATAAATTCAAATTCAAAATATCACATATAATAATCTGTATTTATAAATGACAACTCTTACCAATGAATGGAGACATTATATTTGACCTTGTTGACTACCCTGACAAGAACTGTATCATCTTCCCTGGCATAAAGAGTTGGTCCTGGAAATTTCCCATTCACTGTGACAATTGGCTTGCTCGAGCATAATCTTGTAGTATTTTTCATCACCACCTGTGTACAATGTTAATTAAGTTTGTTGTAGCTAATAATTAATGTCACTGTAGTCTACTCTCTCTCTCTCTATATATATACATATGGTAAAAGAAAATTACTATATTTTAGAAATCAGTAAAAGTAAAATAGTTAATGCTAATTAACTTACCTTGAATGTGTAACGTCGAACCTTGCACTCGACTAAAGCAGTTGAGAGAAGAAGGCAAGCCAAAAGAATCAAGAAACGAAATGAGGAATCCATTTTCTTTTTCTTTGTTTGTCTTGATCACAATGTAAATCTTGATGTTGGCTTACTTGTTGTTTTTCAGGCTTGTTGCGTTCATCTACGACTAGCTACCTCAAGCTTTATAAAGGGAATAGAGTGTGATAAGGGAATTGCTGCAATGTCGTTTTTGCTATGTTAGGTGGGTTAGTGGATTCTTCAAAAACAAGATTTTAAGCTCTAATCCCTCTCTATGGATTTCTTACATGTTACATTATGTTTTTTTTCCTTAAGGAAGAATGTAAATTTAGAACTAAATTATCAAATACCCATTTTCAACTAATTTAAACCTTAATCAGGATTTTTTTTGTTTTTTGAGTGGAGGAATTTGGTTGGTTGGAAATGCTTAATTTGGTACCTACTTTGTTGGTATTAATCTTGGAAATAATCATTTTTTCCTACTCTCATCTGCTAATTTTCTTTTTTTTTTTTTTAATATTAGGGGGAGATAATTAAATCTAAGTATACTATCTAGGTCAAATATAAACTTATTCCTAGAATATATACCTAACTTTGCAATTTAAAATATCCTCATATATGAAATAACATACATTTGTAGAAAAATAAAATAAAAAGAGGCCTCTTGACATAGCATCCAACCACAATCTTACTTAAAAAAAAAAAAAAAGTTCTTTTGTCATCAAAAAATAAATTAAGACTAATAGCAAGAATAATCAAGTATTTATCTTATAATAATACAGGAAAATTTTAGATTATATATAACACAAAATAATTCCACTCTTAAAATATTTTAGTGTTAAAAAAAGAAAAAGAAAAAAAGAAGGTTAGCTTGCATTAATTAATATCTAGACTAAAAATAATTAGTACTTTTTAGCATACTCATATTTAGCTAACTTGCTTTTAATTACTTAATCATAATAACCAGTTGACCAAAGTAAAGTTTTCCTTAATTTTGTTGTTTCTGGCAATAATAAAAACAAAAACGCCTAAGTAATTTCAAACTTGAACTAATAAGCAGCTTGGAAAGTTTCTAACAATATTCAAATGTTTGAGTGATTTGTCAAATAGCAAGCAAAAGTCCTTTATAGACATGTTTACATGTTTCTTGAAAGATTTAGACATTATTATGTTCCAACATCCTGAAGTAAATGCTCATTAATTTTCAAACAGTGAAATTTTAATTTAATTTTGTGTTAATATATAAGAAAATAATTTTTTTTCTCACTAATTCTTTTAATATGAAACTAATCTCATTTCGAGGTTCATAATCGTTCCTCTCCAGAAATGTGTTTTTTTCATGGATTAAATCCATGATATTGTAGATATAAAAACTTAAGTGTTTTTTCTAGTAAAAATAAGTTCTGAGCCATTTTTGTTCTTCCTTTTGAGAATTTTAGAAAAAAAATTAGTCTTTTATCTAAATTTTTTATTAATTTTTCTAATTTTTACGGTAACTGAATTTCTTTTGTCATATAAATATAATAATTCCACCCTTGAGACTGAGATTTTAATATCTTTCTTTTTCATAATAGCATATTCTATTTAAGTTGATTGAAAAAAAAATAATAATAATAAAAGCACTACAGTACATGAAGGTGGATATTGGTCTTTGAAAATGGCTGGACAAGAGACAATAGGTAGAGTTTGGTAAGGTTTGAAACGTTAACATACTAAATAGTAATGTATTGCAATTGCTTCAAAGTGAGGATGTGAATGGGTCCCATATTATATATATACTAACATTAGGAAAATCATATATATATATATATATATATATATATATATATATATATAATTAAAAAAAAATTAAAATAATATGTTTCGAAAGATAAAGAAATTTTTATTTTAAATGAGTAATAACTATAAACTAAAAATAATAAAAGGGTCGAGCTTGAATTTGACGCATTAAAAGTATACTAAATTTAACCTTGCTCGAACTCTATTCAAGCTTGAAAAATCGAATTTAAACTTAACTCGCTTACAATTTATAGATAAAAATAAAACTCATGGCTCATTAACAAGTTTAAACTCGGTTATTGAGTTTAAATTTTCTTTTATTTTTACGTGATAGAGAGGTAAATCAATAAAAAAAACAAATATTTAAAAAAAAAACTAATATATGATGGAACAGTATAGTAATTTTTTGTTTTATAAAATTAAAATGTATTGAGAATTTTGGACCTACTTAAGTCCATCCCTTCAATCTCATGTACATGAACATGGAAATGCTTACATGCCAAGGGAATGAATGGTTAAGAAATGGTTTTCATGTCATGTATCAGACAGTAACCCATTCGGACGCATATTATTTTTTGTTTGAAAGCAAAGATTAAACCAACGGTGGGTAAGTAACAACTCACATCCCACTCCCAAATTTATCCATTTTAATTGGGTTTCTAACAAATTAATTGACAGCTTATCAACCTTAAAATTATCCCTTTTACACTCATAATCATAATCTCTGTCTCTAAACACATACAAAATGAGGAAATTGTGGGTAAAAATGGGACCATTTTTCCCCATTTGAATTAACTCACCTTCAAAGATAAAAATTATCCCAAACTTGTTTAGAAAATGAGTCTATATCACCTTATCGTAATTTGGTTGATGCTTGATAGCTAGGGAACTCAACTGATACTCGATAACATCACTTATCCACATAGCTAGATCACCTCAAAACTCAAGAAAAATTTTTTTTAAAAAAAAAGCAGGTTTAATTATTTTCTTTTCAAATTTTAATTAGTTAACTAGATAAAAAAAAGCAATAATAAATAGATTAGTACGATGATGTGGAGATTTGAAGTTGATGCCCTGCAGCAAGGATTAGCATCAGTCGATTTGATTTGAGTATAGTCAAAATTCAATTATTTAAATTTTAAAATAAAAAATTAAAAAGACTGTAAGTTAATGAAGGAATTAAATTGAATCAATTTATTTTAATTCGATTCAATTTATTTCTTGATTTTGTTAAAAAGATGTGGCAAATTTTTTTCTTTTAAAAAGTAATTAGCCAATAATTTTTTTTATTTTTAGATATATATATATATCATCATTTATAATTTGTAGATAACAGAATATTTCAATATATAAATTTGACATTGAATTTTGAATAATTAAAAACAATTTATTTAAATCCATATTAAAGTTTAGAAGCAGCACTTATTTACCACATCTGTTAATAAGTAATCATCCTTGGTAGATCGTAAATTACTAAATACACTTTACGATAATTAATAGTAATCAATTACTATTAATTAGTAATATACCACGTGAGACTTTTTCAATAATTAATCAATAGAAATATAATTACAAACATCATATCGAAATCAATCAAATTATAAGAGTATTAACCTTTAATCAACAATCAATTGTGACATATTTCCATCAAAACCGATTACTGCTCGTACCTACAAAACATCTATGTACGTCAGAAGCATATTGTTGAAAGGAACATGACAAAACTCCCTTTTTCTTTTTTTCCTTTTTTTTTTGTAGTAAATTGCAAAGCAACCGATGACGTCGATCACCACATTTGTTTTTTCCTTCAAAAATGATAGGAAATTAAATTATCAAGTTTCATTTTTCTCATACAAGGAAATTTTTAAGAAGGGAAGTTCTCTTCTATTTTATTTTTTTATTCGTTGGGAAATGCAGGAATTATATTATAGACTTCGTAACAGGAGAATTTACGTCGAATGGGTAACCAAATATGAACAGGTATCATAGGAACTACCTTTCGAATCTATATGAAGTACTAACATTATGAGAGGAGACACATTATGACCAAATCAAGTTATCATGCCCTTTATGCCCTAGATGGCACACGTGCTACAATGGCTGGGACAAAGGGTCGCGATCCCGCCCGAGATGACCTGGCCCAATAGGGAAATCTCAATTCATTGGGCCTTTCGATACAATCAAATAGAAAACCCCTTTCAGAAAAATTTGGCGCCGCTCACTGGTTTGCCAAAGAAAAAATAGAATTTTTTTCTTTGTCTTTTCAAAAAACAAAAAAAAAAAAAGGAGAAATTAACTGTGACACGTTCACTAAAAAAAAAAAACCATTTTGTAGCAAATCATTTATTAAAAAAAAATAAAAAAGCTTAACACAAAAGCAGAAAAAGAAATAATAGCAACGTGGTCACATGCATCTACCATTATACCCACAATGATCGGCCATACTATTGCTATCCATAATGGAAATGGACATTTACCTATTTATATAACAGATCGCATGGTGGGCCAAAAATTGAGAGAATTTTCACCTACTTTAAATTTCCGGGAACATGCTCGATATTTTTTGGAGATAAAAGCCAATCGAAAGGTCTAAGACGACCCAAAAAGCATTTGTATTAATATATGGCTCAATGCATAAATTCACTCTCATACTTTACGTCAAAAATCTTATAGCACCCTCAATTTTTATGTTGATCTATTGAACACTTCAAATTATAAAAATTGAACCTTTTAAAATTCTTCAATTTGCAAAAATTATTTTGCTGAACGCTCAAACTTATAAAATTATATCAATTAAACACTTATTAAATAGTTGAAAATGTGAAAATTATTATTATTGCTAAAAGCATAATAAAACTGTTATTGCTAGTATAGAGAAAGGTACAATACAATTAAAATTCGTAACTTCATAGTCATAATAGGTTACTTGTTAAGTTTGAAATACCACAAAGTTTGTTTAGTAAAAAACAGACTCAAATTCATTTAAAATTTTAATACCCGTACGGGCTACACTTAGACTCACCAAATTGGTGTAGACACTTGTGGTGAACATACCATACTTAATTGACACCCATTTATATTTTTAGTACTAGGGATGGAATTGATCATGTATGGGGTGGATTTTAATACTCACTATTCTTTCTATAAGATTTTAAAATTTGATTATCTATTTATAATATTTTTAAATTTGTATAACAAAAGCGGATAGTAGATGTTCATAGTTTTAAACTCACACTTAACTCAAATTTATGGGGAACTATAGATTAAATACTTATATTCATTTCAAACCCATTCAATTAATACACATACCTATTTTAATGGATTTTTACAGATTGAAAATTCATTTCAAACTCAAATTTGTGTGCATTTAGGGGAAAATTTATTTGTAAATCAAAAGAAATAAATTTTACCATCCCAACCCAACTCGGGGAAGCCTGAAAAGTGGTTGTAGCAGAAGCCCATTACTTATGCAAGTATAGTCAAAGTTCAACTATAGGTACCCACAAAGTAAGAACTATGCAATAGCCTCTGCATATTTTCTATTTCACAATTTCATATTTTTCACCTGTTTTTCGTTATAAATTTCTTTTAACTTGTAATTATACTAAACTCCAAATGATACAGTAATGAATTACATGCCAAAATATAAAATCAAATGGATAATAAGCTGGTTACTCCTCTGTCTCAAAATAAAAATCGTTTTTGGGTGATTATTTTGTCTCAAAATATAAATTATTTTGAGTATTTTAAGGAGTAATAAATGACATTTTTCCAATGTTACCCTTGTTTAGATTAGTTACAATAAATATTTTCACAAATAACTATTGATTTTGAAATAAAGAATAATTTGGTCAAATTACCATTGAATTTATTAATTGCTTCCTTAATATTTGTATAATAAATGAATTATATTTTGAAATAGATGGAGTATTATGTAAGGAAAGCGCGGTAACTCATATTATTTCCTTAGAAAGTGTGCCAATGGCATTAAAGAACCATTTCATGGGTTCGAGAGCTCCTCATGTAATTTGAATTAATGGCATTGATACATCTCTCATCAGTTCCATAACCTCAACCTATAGAAAATGACAATATGTCAACAACATAATTGAAGGTTGATTTGTGTGCCAAAAATTAAACCAGTAAGAAATTAAAAATGTCAAATATATGCTTTATATGCAAAGAATCTGTCTCTTGGTGAAACAAAGTTGTAAAAGAGATGAACCAAAAATATTAAAGTCAATGGCAGAACAAGACATCTACACAAGAGATGGTACAATTGATTTTCATGGCAATCCTGCAGACAAGAAAAAAACAGGAACATGGAAAGCTTGCCCTTGTATTCTTGGTGACTTTGCATTAAAGAAATTGATTAAATTATGTTAATTGGATTCTTGATATGCTTATCTACTTAATTAATTACATTTCTGGAATTGCAGGAAATGAATGTTGTGAAAGATTGGCATACTATGGGATAAACACAAATTTAGTTAACTATCTGAAATTCCAATTGAACCAAAGCAGTGTTGAGGCTATCAACAATGTCACAAATTGGTCTGGCACTTGCTATGTCATGCCATTGCTTGGTGCTTTTTTAGCTGATGCCTACTTGGGAAGATATTGGACAATTGCAAGTTTCTCCATCATTTATGTTCTTGTAAGTTTCCTTAAAGCCACAAATTTCTTTCTTTCTTTTCTTTTTGTAAATTAAGCTCAATGAAGGCTTTAATTCCAATTTAAAGTTTGTTCAGCAAAATTAGCTGTCTTTCAATAGTTTTTAGTTATTTTAGTAGTCTTTTAAATTGTTTGACTAGCTAATATCTGTTTGAACAGTTTTTCATAAAATGCTAAAAGCTGAACCTTTATAAAAATACCAACTTAACCTCCAAAAAGTTAATTCAAACGACATATTACCGAACAGTATAAAAAATAGTTAAAACGCTACAAACTACCCAAAAAGCTGTTGCCGAACACGATCTTAGTAGTCCTGAAAATGACTTGAATTTTTATTGCAGGGGATGACATTGTTAACATTATCAGCATCAGTTAAAGGACTAAAACCATCCTGCAACCATAGCAATGTTTGTCATCCGACAGGAACAGAAACTTCAGTATTCTTCTTAGGACTATACCTTATAGCATTAGGGACAGGAGGGATTAAGCCTTGTGTCTCTTCTTTTGGTGCAGATCAATTTGATGATTCTGATGAAACAGAGAAGAAACAAAAGAGTTCTTTCTTTAATTGGTTTTATTTTTCAATTAATATTGGCGCTCTTATTGCTTCTTCTATTCTTGTTTGGATACAAACGAACGTTGGGTGGGGGTGGGGTTTTGGTATCCCAGCTGTGGCTATGGCAATTGCTGTTATGAGTTTTTTTTCTGGGACTAAGTTTTATAGAAACCTGAAACCTGGAGGGAGTCCTTTGACGCGTACATGCCAAGTGATTGTTGCTTCCTTGAGGAAATTTAGAGTACAAGTTCCTGATGATGAGTCTCTTTTGTTTGAGACGTCTGATGAGGAATCTGCTGTCAAAGGAAGCAGGAAGCTTCACCACACAAAACAACTAAGGTATAGTTTCTACAATTAATCAGTTTTAAAGCTAATAACAGCTAATGTTAGGATTTTTTTTTTTTGTTTTTTTTTTTTTTGGAGTATATGGGAGGGAGTATAGTATAGGGGTCAGAAAAGTTCGGTTAAAACCAAACAGAACTAATTTAGTTATTCAGTTAATTGGTTTGATTTCGGAAATTCTAGATAACTTCGGTTTTGATTTTTGGATAGTTTGTAGAAAATAAACTGACGATTTTGATTTTGGTTTCGAGCATAGTTTGGTTTCGATTGGTTTAAGAAAAATGAAATATGAATTTTTGGTTTTTTGATTTGGTTTAGAATTAAACAGACTACTTGCACTACCATGAGAAGGGAGAATATATATATATATATATATATATATATATATATTCTTCCTTTCATTCTAGGGAGCTAATAAATTCTATTTTTCGATTTGAGCTACTTCTTCCTATTTGGTTTGATTTTGATTTTAACATTAAAAAATCAAAAAAATTTCATTTTGATTTAGTTTCTAAAACCATAAAATAAAATGGATTTAATCCAATAAAAAAGTTCAAATTGAAAAATCAAAACGAACTAAATCATGTTGATTTGATTCAGTTCAGCTCAGTTTGGTTCTATAGAAAATTCAATTCAGTTTACTTACAAAAACAAAAAAAATTATTTATAGTTTGTACTAATTGGGTTCAATTCAAACCAACTGAATGTGCATCCCTTAGTATGATAATAATTTCGTAATTGGAGACATATAACAACATGTTTTATCTTCAATGTCTTGACAGTTTCTTTGACAAGGCAGCAGTAGAAACAGAATCAGACAGAGTAAAAGGCTCAATACACCCATGGAGACTATGCACAGTAACACAAGTAGAAGAACTAAAATCCATAATTAGATTACTTCCAATATGGGCAACAGGAATAATTTTCTCTGCAGTATATACTCAAATGGGAACCTTATTTGTTCTCCAAGGCAACACTATGGATCTCCAAATCACTTCTTCATTCCAAATCCCTTCTGCCTCTCTCTCCCTCTTCGACACCGTTAGCGTAATCTTCTGGGTTCCAATTTATGACCGTATGATCGTACCAATAGCAAGAAAATTCACAAAACAAAAAAATGGGTTCACCCAACTTCAAAGAATAGCAATTGGGCTAGTCATATCTATTTTTTCAATGGCAGTGGCAGGAACCCTGGAAATGGCCAGGCTTCACCAAGTCAGGAAATATAATTACTACGAGCTTAAGCATATTCCAATGTCTGTATTTTGGCAGGTTCCTCAGTATTTTATTATTGGATGCGCAGAGGTTTTTACTTTTGTTGGGCAATTGGAGTTTTTCTATGAACAGGGGCCTGATGCTATGAGAAGTCTTTGCTCTGCTTTATCACTCACTACTGCTGCTCTTGGGAATTACTTGAGTACATTTTTGGTGAATGCTGTGACAGATTTCAGTACAAGAGGTGGTAAGGAGGGTTGGATTCCTGATAATTTGAATTATGGGCATCTGAATTATTTTTTTTGGCTTTTGGGTGGTTTGAGCTTGGTTAATTTTGGGGTTTACCTTTTGGTTGCCAGGTCTTATACTTATAAGAAAACTATTTAGGTTTTGAAAGACAATAATGGTATGTAGTGAAATAAATTTTCAATTCATTGTTTTTTGTTTTTCGTATTACATTGTAATTATGTTCTTTCAATCTTTATATAATATTTAGAAGTTTTTGTGTTTGAGGTTTTATTTTGAATATTCTGAGTTAAAAGTTTTTATTGGCTTTCTTTGATTAATAAGCTATATTAATATTAAAAAAAAAAGTTATTTAATGTAAATGAATTTCATAAAATGCTCATTATTTTTAGCCTCTAAAATTTTCTATGGATTTTAGAAAACTTTCTATATACAATTAATTTCTTAATATGAGAAGAGAGAGTTTTCTTAATCTATTATTAAATTTACTTTTTTTGGACTTGGAAGAATAAAAATGTCTCAATACAAAAACTAATCCTAATTGTGACAAGAAAAATTTAATGATAGCCACCGTTTTTTAATTTGGCTAATTAAATTATTCAATTAATAAAATTACATCTATTAAATATTTCAATTTATAAAATCACATTTATTGAATATAATTTTATACTTTTATTTTAATCATCGGATGTTTGTTCAATAAGTGTAGTATATCATGCTTCTTTTAATAGAAATCATTAAATAATATTTTTATTCTATAAGTATTTAAAAAGTACAAATTTATGAATTAAATAGTTAAATAATAAATATAATTTTACAAGTCAGAAAGATTTAGTAAGTCAATATAAACGTTAAGGTATCTAAATTTTTCCAATAAAATGTGGACTAATAAAAAATAATTTTTGTAATTTAATTTAAAGAATGAAATTTTAATCAATTACATTAAAATAATAAACCTATTTTAATCATCAGTTAAGTCAACCAACCAAGGCTTCCTTTATTTGCAATATCAAATGATGAAACTAAGGTTGTTCTTTTCATAGTTGTGTCAAATCAATTAATGACCCAAAATGATTTAAAACTTTCCATCAAAAAGTCAATTGTGGATTTTTCTTTTCTTAGTTGTATCAATTATATATATATATTTATATATATATAAATAAATTAAGGGAAATGGAATGATGATAATAATTAATTATCTCTCCTCTCTCTGTTAAGAGATAAGTTGTTGGATAAAATTACTTATTTTGATAACCATTATTTGTTTTAGTAGCTTTTCATAAAACGCTAAAAATTAATATTATACAAATTAATTTTTTATAAAACGTTACTTTAATCTTTAAAAGATAATTCAAATAATATATTATTAAACACCAAAAAAAATAACATTTGACATTTTAATCGGTCAAAATATTAAAAACTATGAAAAAAATTATTGCCGAACGAAGCCATAAATATAACTATGGTTGAGACACAGACACTGAGCATAAAACTCTTTTATGATTCTTCTATTATTAAAATTTAAATGGGACTTCAATCATTTAGTTTCAGAATATTAAGCTATCGCTTTCAAGACATAATTAGTGGATTGAGATATAGCACCAAAAATGGACCCATTTAGATTATGTTGGATCTATAATATGATATACTCCATTACTTTTATAAATTGTTCTCAATTGAATCATATGATAAATTGATGACATAAGCAACGACCTTTTTTTATTTTTATTTTATTTTTTTTAGAAGGAAAGGAACTTTATTCATAAATCTAAAACAAGAACATCTGAGATACTATTTGGAAGAAGATTCCAAATTTTATTAAATACTTGTTTAAAAAAAATTATATGTAAATAACTATATATTGACTTATTTGTCATTTATTTAATGGATTTAATTAATTAAGTTTTAATTGTGAATTAAAGATTTTGATTCTTTTGACTTGATTTGTTGTTTTTATATGTTTGGTTAATAATAGAAGAGAAGCTAATATAAGATTCCAACTCTGAAACTATGCTATAAAACAAAAGGAGGCGTGGAAGCAAACATTAATCATGCAATTGAATCTTTAGCAATCACTCCAAACTTATTATTGATGTAATAATTTAATATACCAAATATCAAAAAGAACTTTTTTTTCAATTTTAACAAAATAATTAAGAAAATGATTCAATTTACTATTTCAATTTTAGAAAAAAATTGAATAAGTAAATTACCATAATTCAATGGAGATACTAAAAGTTACAGGTAAAATTGAAAAAGAATAATTAATATTTACTTTATTTTTTGAAGTGATAAATAAAATGAAAAGAATAAAGAAGTGTTAAATTTAATGAACAAACCGAATATTGAATTAAAGTCAGCTTAATAATAATAATAATATACTACTACTACTACTACTAATAATAATAATAATAATAATAACTATATTTTCTTATCAATTTCAAATCAAGCCACAACTAGTATTGCACCTGAAAATGAAATAGTAAGTCCTACCGGCCTTATTTCAAAATCCAACGACACCTCATATTGACTATCTCTTGCATAATATGGAAGATAAAGAGCTGCTATGGAGAGCTTCAAGAGGGTTTTTGGGTTAAGGGAAAGGTACCAAAACCGTGAGTTTTGGATTCTTGGGTTGAAGCTATCGAAGGTAAATGGTTCAAATTAAATATTATTTTAGCCATTTTTATGGCTTAAAGATTAAATTAGAGTGTAAATATATTTAAATTTTAAAACGGCATTACTCAAAATACAAAGTTCGATTTAAAGTGATTTTATAATAAATCGTATAATTGGGGTTAATAAAATTTAATCTTTATGCTGATAAAAAAAAAAAGTATGTGCTTTGCAAGCTTTCAATTGCCTTTATAATATAAGGAGGAAGGTACCATTTTGAGAAGTTTGCTATGTTTTCCCTTGGAGAAATAAATACTCTGCTATTTTCTCTTCTACCATATCCTCTCTACCACTTTCCTTTAAAAGACACAGGACAGCTGTTCTTTATCTGTCATTTTTTATTGCAACTTTTGCTGGAATATAATGATATTTAACCAATTAAGTAAAATATCATTAATGAAATGATAAATTAGGTTTTACTATGTTAAAATTTCTTATTTGACAGAGTTTGAATTTAGCTGAATACATAAATTCGTCCCTGAATTTTGTTATTTTAATTTTGTGACACATTTAATTTTTATTTTGACCAATTAAATATTTTAATTTATAAAATTACAAATATTAAACATGTTAACTTGCAGAATTATTTTATTGACATTTCAACTCACAAAATTAGATTAATTAAATACCTATTACGTAGTTGAAAAATACAAAAATTATTATTGATAAAGTTCTGTTAACTACACATCAAATAAATATTGTATATAAAAGTTAAAAATCCTAAAAACTACTGCTATAAATATACAAAGGTGTACGATATTATCAAAAATTGCAAGTTCAAGTGCACCATAGATCATTCACAAAGTTCATGGTGCCAGAATGTTAAAATTTTAAAATAGATAAGTGAATTTATGTATTTAGCTGTTCAAATTTAGATGAAAATGTCTTAATTGGTTTGATATATGGACCATATATACACCATTAGCCAGAAGTAAATCTTTCCTAGCACTTAGCAAAAGAAAATTACTGACTTAAAATTAAATTAGCAAATATTAACTAGTAAAATAATTAATATTTTTAATAATATTAATTATTAATTTACTCGCATAAAGGAAAGTGCTTTTAGCATATATTTTCTTTATTTATAAAGATTAAACACTCATCTCTTTCTTAAGGGAGCTAAAACATTTTGTCAACCAATTCTTTGTTGGCGAACATTGAGAAAATATTAATATTTTTTTTCAACTTTAATATCTTCTCTAAGTATTAATTAAGGGTAATTTAGTATATCGCTGCTATTTTTTTCTAAAATTGATGTGCTTAATAATTTTCTCAATTCTTATATTATTTGAGATTATGAATTTTTTTTTTGAAAGTAACTTGTAAGATTAATTCCTTTGAGGCCATAGAGCATAAAAGCTTTTAGTCTTCTTAACAATTACACTTTCTAAATTAAATTTATATTATCACCCCACATAGCTTGAAATTATTTATTAGCTTAATCAACACGTTACTTGTGAAAATGTAATTTTTAATGAAACAGAGAGAGAAAAAAGTATACAAACATCAAACTGCACAAAAACAAAATACAAAAAAGTAGAGGGGTACAATTGCAAAATGCCAAAATCCCAACAGTCTCGTTAAGTACTTACCTACGAAAAAGACTGTATTCGTATCTCATCTGTCCATTTACTTTTTATTTCTTTTCTAGTTTTTTTTTTTCGCTCTCTTTTGTAGAGTCGTGCAGGAGTAGGAAGCGGACTTCGTCTCCTTTTTTGGCTCGCATTCATTTCCTTTCTTTCTACATATTCTATTACTTATATGCACCACCACCTACACTCCCTTTACTGCCACCGTTACCAACCCCAAAACACTCTTCTTCAGGATTCAGAATCTCTCTCTCTCCCTCCTCCAACAGCAGGTTTTTTTTAGCATTTCTTCTTGTTCTCTGTAATTCAATCCGATTTGTTTCTGTTTCTTCAACGAGTTTTTTTGTTTATTTGATTTCCAGTTTTAATTAGAGCTATTATATTATGATTCTGTCTCGATCCTGATTCCTGACAATGAGTGTTAAAACTCTTCTTTCGTTTCTAATTTTAAATTTGATTTTGTATATCATTTCGTTCGGTTAAACGAATATGATTTGTGGTTTTGAATTGAATTCTGATTTGATTTTGGCATAAATGATTCAATTGAATGCGTTATTGTTGAAGCAATTTTTTTGGTTTGGTATTTAGTTTCTAGAGTATATAATCCATGGTACATTTGTATTTTTAATTTTCGGAAAGCTTAAAAAGTATGGACTGTTGAATTTAAGTTGTGAGCTTTTCGTGGCCATTGCCTGTACTACGAGACAATACTCGCACATATGGCAAAATTTTGTATTGTTTGATAATGAACATTTTTATATCGGTGCCTTCTAGCAGATAAGATTATTTTGGATTCTTACTATCTGAGTCTTACAGTCCGCGGAACCTCTGGTTTTGGCTTTGAAATCACCAGTTGCGGTTCTAAGTGTCGATTCGAAACTGAAATGCTCTTAACTTCTGGTGCCCTTTGGTCTGGTTTGGAACTTTTGTAATTTTATTTTTTTAAAATTTTTTCTAGAATTTGTTACTCTTTAGCATGACTGAAAAAACGTAGTAGTGGTAATAATAATGAAAACAAAAATAAAGAGATCTATTGAAAAAAATTGTAATAAAACATAAAAAAATTATTTTATAGTTTTGACCAGTTTGGTTTAGTAGAGTTTGGAACCAAACTGTGGTCAGTCTTTTTGCTGACTTTTTAAATATAATACAAAAAAAGTCAATGAATAAATTTTTTTAAAAAAATTGTAATTTGATGTTTGCTGTGGATAAAACCAACGCTGTTCATTTCAAAAGTTGTGGTCCATTGACATCTTTGCCCCCTTAAAGAAGTAAAAGGAAGTTCTTCTTTAGGTTTATTACTTTATGGTAAAAATCGTTTCATCTTCTTTCATTATTTGATTCAATTTTTGCCGGCCCTAGTATTTAATGCCAGAATCATATAAAGTTGCTATGGTGACTTGGACTAGGTGTTAAAGTTTAAATTTCTACTCATCTGAAGAAATCCTTTATCCTTTAAATGTATAAAATAGAAAACTGAAGTACTTAGAGGGCAAACCGTATGGACTCCAGCTATTGTTTGATTCACTATTGATTTCATTTTTTTTCGCAAGTATGTCGTTTTTCTGTTTTCCATTTAGATACATTTTTTCCAGCTGGCTGCAAGTTGTGTCCACATAAGTAAGTACTCATGTTTCCTAATTGAAATAAGTAATATAGTTACCAAATATATTTGATGCAATTAGAAGTAGTCATTAACCCTCAACCACACCCAGAGAGTGACAACTTTTTATTTTTACCTTTATGATGCTTTAGTGGTGCCAAGTGAATTAGTTACAAACTCCAATTCTTATGATCAGATTCTTCATTATGTTTGTGTGTGTGTATGCACAGGGTTATAACTGAAATATTGAACTAGTTTATTTGCAAAGCATAATGTTTCCTAAGAAGTATGTTATATTGCACACACTTAAGGCTTATGATTACATGCTTACTGCAAATAAAATTTGCAGATAATGTGTTATTATTCTCTGTTTTGGAAGACAGAGGAATAGAATCTTGTAACAACTGAAATCTTGTTATGATGGTTATGATTCAACATGGATGTGTTAATGATTGTGGCAGACTGACTTTCTAAGTTTGAGTTTATGATTCCTTTTGTAGGTGAACCATTAGCAAATCTTTGAGGAAATTATGGCAGAAGACGACCTGTTCACGAAGGATGGGACAGTGAATATAAAAGGAAAACCTGCTAATAAAAAGAAAACTGGAAACTGGAAAGCATGCCGATTTATTCTTGGTATGACATTCAATCGACTTGTCTTTAGCTAACTGCAAAATGAAATGCTACTTTTTCAATTTTTCTTTCACGAGCGTCATAAGATGGCACAATTTTGTTTGTCATAATCCATGTCAACCCTGAAATTTCGTTGCAGGGAATGAATGCTGTGAGAGGTTGGCATACTATGGAATGAGTACCAATCTAGTCAACTATCTTCAGGAACGTCTCAACCAAGGAAATGTTGCTGCATCAAACAATGTGACTAATTGGTCAGGAACTTGCTACATTACACCACTGATCGGAGCCTTTCTAGCTGATGCATACTTGGGAAGATATTGGACAATTGCCAGTTTTGTTATCATCTATATCCTTGTAAGTTTACTTCAACCAATTTCTTACCTATAGAATATTAAATCCAAATTCACATAAATTTTAATCAATGTCTTGAGTATCAACTTTTTTGTTTATGCTTTTCTCTCAGCCATTCTAAAAAGTCCATAAAAACTTCAATGGAAAAAGGTTTTAACTTAACATTATTAGAGGCATAACACAGAAGATTGCATTGAAAAAGCATATTGAAGAAGTAATAATAAAATTTTTGGGCAAAAATTTTGACAAAGCTTTGTTCCTTTTCTGGACAAATTATACAAAGAATGCCAGGCTGATGAATACCATTAATATTACAATAATTTTTTTTTTTGGCAAATTTTGTAAAAGAAAAAGTTTCTGCTTTGTTTCGTTTTCACAAGGTTTAGTGTCAGTTTATAGAAATAATGTGACAGCATTAAAACCAGGCTATCGATTCTTTTTCCGCTTAGATCATGAGGTTGCAGAACATGCCAAATGCGAATATAATACACACTTTTCTTGTAGGGGATGGCACTCTTAACATTTTCTGCTTCTCTCCCTGGACTAAAGCCATCATGTGATAAAGATTCTTGCCACCCAACAGGAACACAAAGTGCAGTATGCTTTGTTGCACTTTATTTAATTGCTCTAGGGACTGGTGGAATCAAGCCATGTGTCTCATCCTTTGGTGCTGATCAATTTGATGAAACTGATGATATTGAAAAGGAAAAGAAGAGCTCTTTTTTCAATTGGTTTTACTTCACAATCAATATTGGTGCCCTTGTTGCCTCTTCTGTTTTGGTCTGGATACAAATGAATGTTGGCTGGGGGTGGGGATTTGGGATCCCAACAGTTGCAATGGCCATTGCAGTTGTGTTTTTCTTCTCAGGAAGCAAGTTATACCGAATTCAAAAACCTGGAGGAAGTCCTCTTACCAGGATTTTTCAAGTTATAGTTGCATCCTTCAGAAAATTGCATGTTAAAGTTCCTGTTGACAAGTCTCTTCTTTATGAGACTACGGATGAAGAAAGTCATATCCAAGGAAGTCGCAAACTTGAGCACACAGACAAGCTCAAGTAAGTATTCTGAAGCATATATTGAAACTACAGGTTCATTAAAGCAAATTTTTTATCAATTAGTTATCAAGGGTATGTTCCGGAAATTGGTTATTAATTAATTATCATTGGATACCCTACATGTCTCATATTTTAGTTTCTTTTAGTATTTTCTTCTGTTGCAATGCAATATCTGATGATCGCTGGGAAATGTTCTGGAATTGAGTGAATAAGGGTTCGCTTTCTAATTTTGATCTCATCAAAACTAGCAAATTTCAGGTTCTTTGACAAGGCAGCTGTGGAGACCCAATCTGACAGCCTCAAGAGCACACCAGACCCATGGAGACTATGCACAGTAACTCAAGTTGAAGAGCTCAAGGCAATTATTAGACTGCTTCCAGTATGGGCAAGTGGAATTGTCTTTTCCACAGTATATAGTCAAATGAGCACCATGTTTGTTTTACAAGGAAACACCATGGACCAACATATGGGTCCAAAATTCAAGATTCCATCAGCATCCCTCTCGCTCTTTGACACCCTTAGTGTCATTTTTTGGGCTCCAGTATATGACCGATTCATCGTCCCATATGCAAGAAAATTCACAGGCAATGAAAGAGGCTTCACTCAGCTCCAACGTATGGGCATTGGCCTTGTTATATCCATTTTCGCAATGATTGTTGCTGGAGTATTAGAGGTTATTCGGCTTCAATATGTCCAAACGCACAACTACTACGATCTTGAGTATATTCCAATGTCAATCTTCTGGCAAGTTCCGCAGTACTTTCTTATTGGATGTGCAGAAGTTTTTACTTTCATCGGACAATTGGAGTTTTTCTATGACCAGGCACCTGATGCTATGAGAAGTCTATGCTCAGCTCTCTCACTTACAACGGTTGCTGTAGGAAATTATTTGAGTACTCTTTTGGTTACTATAGTGACCAAAGTTACTGCGAGGCATGGTAAGCTTGGCTGGATTCCAGACAACTTGAACAGGGGCCATCTCGATTACTTCTACTGGCTCTTAGCCATTCTCAGCGTCTTGAACTTCTTTGTCTATCTTTGGATTGCAAAATGGTATACCTACAAGAAGGCTAGTGGGCGCGCTCATTGAGACATTCTTAGTCATTTATTTTTAGCGGATATTTCTGTTTATTATATCTTAGGTGCTTGTAAATATTCTTGGACATGTTAAGGAATTTTTATGTGTAATGCAAACTTTAATGTTCTTCTTTAAGTTTATGATATTCATAGATGATTAGAGCCAGTGGTGGAGCTGTATAGAGAGATCTAAGGGGCCCCGACCCCAGAAATTTCTTTTTTAAAAAATCGCATTTTGATCTCTCGAAATGTTGAAAATTATATTTGGCCCCCTCTAAAATTTGTAAAAATTTAAATTGGCTTCCCCTAATAATTTTATAAACTAAGCTCGATTTATATATTTCAATGAACAATCTTAAAACACTTTAAGCTCGGTTTAGTGTTAACATAATTTTTCTTGTAAGGACATTCTTCAAAATAATGTTTTGTTATTTCATATAAATAATTATTCTAATGCACAATGTTTAGATAAAAATGAATTGTTAAATAAAAATACTACCTAAATTATTGAATTTTTACTAGGCAGTTGAACTTGTGAAATGCTGAAACTCATTCTAGAAATTAGCAAATCAAGCTTAAACCTGAGCTAGATGTTCAACTAAATTTGATTCAAAATTCAGGAGGTGAATTGATATCATAGTCCGAACTTTAGACACTGTTTTACGCACTTAAAGCCCATACTTCGTATGATTTTACGGCCCAGCCCATTTCAAAAATCCATAATAACATGTCAGTGTAAAGATTGGCCACACTCCACAATAATATCCACCAAACGAAAGGTTCAAAATCCAACCCCCTCTCTCCCACTTCTGTAAGGGAAAGAAGAAGATGATGGCGCTCAAAGCCATCAACACCTCTTTTTCACCTACAAAGCATACCCTTTTCCGTACAAGAAGACCAATTAACCAAAAGAATTCAATATTATACCTTTGCAACTCCAGTGATTCTAATTCTGATTCAGAGGCGTCTCCACCTCCTGAAGGTGATACTCGTAAGCAAGAGCTACTTGCAAGAATAGCTATGCTTCAAGCTCAAAAAGTTCGTCTCACTGATTACCTAGATGAAAGATCAGCTTATCTGACTCAATTTGCTGAAGAAGCCAATGCCGAGTTCGATAAAATTGGAGAAGATGCTCTTAAAGGACTCGATGAAGCTGGTACCAGGGTCTGTCCAATTCAATTCCTTTATTCTCAATGCCATACATAGGGAAAATTTAAAAAACAAAAATGGAAAAAAAAAAAAAAAAAGTCTTGCTAGGGAATTATCTCCTGAACCCACTTATTCATTATTTTTTTCATTAGCAGATAATGGAGAATATAGAAAGCCAGATGCAAGCTTTTGAAGAATCTGCAGAGTTGAACAAACAAGAAATTGAGAAGAACGAAAATAAGATAGCAGATTTTGAAGGTCAAATTGTTAAAGACAGGAATGAGGGAATGTTCTTTAAGAATTTAGGGCAGAAACCGCCTGTTGATAAAGCCAAGGCTAAAGTGGAAGCAGAGAGGATTAAAGAGCTTATTAAAACAAAAGCTGGGTCCAAAGCTAGAAAGAATATTTACCTTGCTTTGATTGGGGTGCTAGTCATTGTTATTGCTGATTCCTTCATTTCTTCTTCACCAGATTGGCGAAAAGTTGCAGTTCTTGGAGCAATTTTAGTGGGTTTGATCACTCAGTTGAGCTATGAGCAGAGATTGTCATCAGAGATTGAAAGTATGGAGAAGACAGACAAGGAAAAGAAATAAGTCACTTAAGCCATCTAATTCAATGAAATTATGCTGTACAATCCTTAAGTCATAACAATTCTCAATGAATATAGCAAGATTCAATAGCCCCAAGTGAAAACTTGCAACTTGGATTTGATACATCAAGCAGTTTTCTTTTGCATCATTCACTTTGATCTTGGCAATATTACTTAAATCACCAAGAACCATGTAACTAAGTTAGTTACTAGGCTTGATGCTTTATGAACTTATCCCTGTCACTGTACACAGAAACAAAGAAAAAGCGTAGCCTTTTATTTCATTATGCATATAACAGAATGCTTTTGTTTCATGGCTTGTATTGTTGACATCATATACAAAATGGAAATCTGTTGCTACAGTTCAACTGGCCAAACTAAAGAGGAAAAGCATAATCGAGGTGTAACTGATGATCACAAACTTCAGGACTGGACTTCAAGAACTGAATTGTCATTCTAAATAAATCTCACTGGCAGATAACATGAACATGACAGTTATTCATCTTATTTGCGAGGCTTATAGGCCAATTGTTACAGACCAGTTCAATGGTAATGGTTTTGTAGTGGAGTATCACAAAAATGTGTCAGTAAAAGCATCCCAAAATCCATATACACCTAGTTTTTTACATCCTAGACCATCTTTTCATAAAAGCCTTTCTATCAAAATAAACTAACAAAACTTATGGGCCCGGAATGAGCTGATCAAGTAAACAACAAGATTCTGGTGCAACTTGATAATCAGAATGGAGAATACTCACCATATGCCAAATTAAGCTCCGAGGTGGTACTCAGGATGTGAATGCCTGCAAGGATTTGCAATATAAGGAAATAATGTTTGCAACAAGAGGATCCTTCAGAAACAAAAATAAGCAGTCTATATTTGTTCATATCTCCTGGAAATATCACCTCAAATTAAATATTGGACACCCTACCTGGCGCTTGGTTGACGCCCGCTCCCGAACCAGGAGTTTCCTGTTCCCCAATATAGTTCTTTAAAAGATCCGATCCTTCTTTGGATAGTCTTAATTTATTTTTCAATTCTCCCAACGTAGTAGTTGGGGTTCCGGCCAAGCGAGCATCTCAATACAATACCCAACTTTCTGTTTAAGCCCACTTCATTGACTGATAGTTTATCTTCCGAACCGGTTAAAGACCTAGCCACGAGACCAACTCCGGCTCCGGGCAGTCGTAAAAAAAAAGAGAAATTCCCAGATGCTCTTCCTCGACGTCCCACAGCGCATTCAATGGCAAACAAAGCACCGGGGAATTTCATTCTAACAACAGCGGATGCGTTGAGGAGACCAAGAGCGTCTAGAGCTTCTATTGCACCTGCACCAACAGCTTATTCTCATACTCCCACACCGGTTACTGGTTGACCGGATACGAGAACTCTTGTACCGGGAATTCAACTAACTGCTGATTCCGGATATTCCCACTTCTTTCTCTTCCTCTTTCTTTGCCTTCAACTGCTGATGCGTCTCTTGGATTGAAATGCCCTTCTTCTTTCTTTTATTTCTCGTCCATTCAGAGTGATCCCATAAGAGAGTCCATTTACTTGAATCCAGGACTTCATGGTAGCTTAGCATCTCCTCACTAGGAGTTGCAGGACCTAAAAAAAATATTGTCAACAAAGAATTAAATAAATTATCCAATATAAGCTGAAAAGTGCATCATAAGAATTTAGCTTCATTTGTCACTATAATCAACTGAGGAAAAGGAAAGACACAGAATTCGACAAAAAAAATACTTACTTCCTGGTATTTTAAACTCTAACAAATCAAGAAGTCCCACAATTAACTGCAGCTCTGACAAGGATATTCCATGTAATAGCAGTAGGAACTATTCCCCGATTCAAAGCATCATTTAAAAAGCTGATGGCATCTGTTATTCTATTGCAAGAGCAAAGTCCCTTAAGAGTGATATTATATGAGATAATATCTGGCCGTAGGCCAGCATCTAAAATACTTTGCCAAATCTGTAATGCCTTTTCACAGTCACTGGCTTTATACAGCCCCTCCATGAGGGTATTGTGAGTGACAAGATTGGGAACACAGTTTGATCGCTTCATAGTTGAATAAAGCTGCAAAGCATCTTCAATTTTGCCTGCAGAGCAAAGCCCATGCATCAGAATATTGTGCATGGTCACATCAGGCTTAATACCTTTTTCAAGAGCTTGTTGCCACAAGTTGAGGGCCATGTCAATCTTCTTTACTTGACAAAGGCCATCCAGCAACAAGCTACATGTGATTACATCTGGCTTCAACTCTTTCTCTAGCATCTCCTTAACAAAAGAATATGCCTCACCGAATCTTTCTGCTTTGCATAAACCATTTATAAGTGTGTTATAAGAGACAATAGTAGGAGAGCAACCCTGACGCTCCATTTCCCTCAAAAAGCTTATTGCCTCCCCGAGTTTGGAAGCTCCAACAAATCCAAAAAGCAGTGGATTGCAAACATAAGGATCCAGCTTATAGCCATGTTTTTCCATCCGAAACACCATGTTGATTGCTTCATCTAGTCTCCTGTCTTTGCACAAACCATCAACCACTGAAGAATATGCAAAAGCATCCAACTCAGCACATCCATCTTCAGCCTCTTTCAATATCTTCAAAGCCTTATTTACACGTCCATTCTTGCACAAACCATTAATTAGAACACCATAAGTCGTGGAATCAGATCCACCATCATTCTTACATAATATTTCCCAAATGAAAATTGCTTCTTCCACCTTTCCATTCTCAAACAACCCTTTGATCAATATGTTATAACTAACAATATTCTGACAATTTTCCTTATCCATCACCGCCCACAATTCAAAACTCTCCTTAATCTTCCCTGCTTTACAAAACCCATCAAGCATTGCATTATAAGTAACAACATCAATAACTACACCACTTTCAACCATCTCTTTATAAACTCTTACAGCCCCGTCAATGTTCCCTACTTTACATAACCCGTGTATCAAACTACTGTATGTAAACATATCCTTTTCACGTTCATTCTTTTTCATTCTTTCCCACATTTCCAAACTCTCATCAAACCTCCCACACTTGCACAGCCCACTTATCATAATGTTATAAGTAACTATATTTGGATAAACCGAAGGCGCCTCCAATAACCTCTTCCAAATTTCTTTAGCCTTATGATAATTCGTTTTCTTTAAAAAACCATCAATCATTATATTATAACACCTTACATCAGGTATCACTCGTCTTTCAAACATTTCATCAAACACCTCCAACGCAAATGACAAATCCCCACCTTTCACCATCCCACTAATGACAGTAGCATAACTATACACGTCAGGCTTAAAATCTCCTCCCCACATACAATCCAACAACTGTTTCGCCTTGTTAAATTGCTTCTTTCTACACGAAATCTTAAGCAAAATATTATAAGTCTGCAAATTTGGCAATATACCCATGGTTTCAAAATAAGCGAAAAAAGACTCGGCCTTATCCCACTGATTGAACTCAATAAAAGCATTTAACAAAGAATTATACGACCTTATTCCAGGCTTACAACCAAAAATATCCTCCATTTGTTGAAAAGTATCTAAAGCTTTATCTACCATTTTGTTCTTTGTATAAGCTTTGATAACTATTAAAGCAACATCTTCTGTGCATTGGCATTTCTGCGTTTTTATGAGTTCAACGATCCGAGATACGTGGACGACGAGTCTTGAATCGATGAGTCGACGAAGGATATGTTCGAATACGTGGGTAGAGTGGGTGTAACCCGGATGTCGGGTCGCGGAATCGAACAGGGAGAGTGCGGACAGGGAATCCTTCTCGGCTTTGAGAAGCGTGAGCAGTCGCTTCCAGGAGAGGGGCACGGGGAGCTTGGCCATGGCAGTGGCAGGCAAGGTAATTCTCAGAGTTTGTGTGTCTCATTTTTTCATGGCAAGTTCCTCTGGCGGAGCAATATTTTTCAGACGCTATAGCTGGCGGCAACGGTTGGGTTTTAAAACGAAGTTCTGTCCTTGGAAATACTACCTAACACTGGGCCTGTAAATTAACATCTGAACCGACATGGTTCGGCCCATTAATTCTCGAGATAGGCTTGAATTTTGCTACGAACCCATGAAAGACAAGGTGTTACCACTTGCCACCAACAAAGCCCATAACTAGGTCAAAAATGAACATTCATTTTGACGTCGACATATCAATTATGATTATTGAAATTCAATTCACTGTGAAGCATGCTTTTAAGGATTTTGGTTTTGTTCTTGTTTCTCATGTTTATAAGAAAGCCAACATATGTACAGATTGGTTAGCTAGTTTTGTTTTGTTGGATGTTCATGATCTGGATGTTTGTCCGTCAGGCTTATTGACCTGGATTTCTCATGATGCTACACGAGTAGCTTACTCTAGATTCTGTATTTCAAGCTGTTATCGTCTTTTCTACCCCAAAAAAAAAAACAAAAAAAAAGGAAAAGTCAATTCTAACCCAATCCCATTTTAAAAGTCCCAAACGAGGCATTTCAAATATCAATTAAGTATTCAAATTAGGTTCCGATTCAATCCGATTTGAACACTGTTAAAATCAATTATGACTATTCAAATTGAATTTCAATACAATCCGATTCAGTAATCCCAATCAAAACATTCAAATATCAATTAACTATTTGAATAAATTTTTATTTATTTAAGACTAAATTGTTTAAATCAGATTCCAATGCAACCTGATCTGAACAATCTTAATATTAATTTAATATTATTCAAATTCAATATAAACGATAATTAAAACCCTTCTAAGCCTCAGCTTTGGTCTTATTGTTAGACCAAAGACTTATTATCATTGTTTGGTTATTTAACATAGTAATATTAAAAATTAAATTAGCCTAGATAATTTTTACATTATTTCAAATTAGCAAATGCAAAAAAAAAAAATTACAAAAAGAACATTTCATTTTCATTTCATTTTCAAAATAATACAAATGTCCTATTTCGATTCATTCATCCACGGGACTACCCAAATTCGAAAGTGTTTATGGGCTTTCAGTAAGCCCAATACTTGAAGGGCTTTCTATGGGGTTTGTACTCCGGATATGCCCTCCACAAATAGTTGGGTCGCAGTTGACCCCGTTGCACATTCTATGAATTAAAAACAATCATATGATATACGACTCATTTAGTTCAAAGTGGTGTATTTTCCGGAGTATATTTTCTGGAAATTATAAACTTTTAAATAAATATTTTTTTAGGAAGTATAATTTGAATTTATTTGATATATTAATTAACTTTGTGAAAGTAAATTACTCTCAAATTACAAAAGACAATAATGTCTATAATATAAATGTAAATGTGATTAGATAATAAAACAAATTGGTAAATTTATTGCACAAATCAAATACAAATATTTTATGCACTTTCGGAAAAATTACACTTTTCTAGTCTACTTATCCCAAACCAAACATCACCATAATAAATTTTGGATCATATACATAATTTCATCCCTCATACTTAATATTGAAAAACTTTATAGTATCCTAAATTTCATAAAAGTCCTATTATGCATCTAAAATTAGAAACTTTTAGGGTTTTTGGTTTTAACATATAAAATATTTATATGTGGTTATTATAATTTTTTGAATAATAATTTTATTTAAATTCTAAAAGCTTCAAATTCAAGTGCATATATAACTTGAGAATATATCCAAGTTCGGATTTTTTTTTCTCCAAATATTTAAAAACAATTTGAAATCTTAATTAATTATAAACAACAAAATGAACAACTAAAGAATTGTAGGATTACTTTCAATTTAAACTTTAAAGCTTGATGATTTACTATAAATAATTTAAAATTTTCAGTGCAAATCCACGAAGAAAATATTTATGAAGTACAATGAGTTAATGAGGTTACTTACATACACAACATCAATGTAATTTATAGTTAAAATATTCATCATATGTAATTAATTAATCTTCTATCCGTCCATTGCATTACAATATAAATTTTTAATAAAAAAATAAATAATTTCTTAATTAATATAATTATTCTCCTAAAAAATTTAATAATTAACAATTAACAACGATATTAATTTTATTTATTTGAAAAAGACTTAAAAGATTCTCTAATTATAAACATAATTAATTAAAATCTTGAAATAATTTCCTAAAACAGAATATTGAATGAGGGGAAAGTGCAAGATAGAGAGAATTTGCAATTCATATTGAAATCTAAAACTAAAATTTAAATTCAAACATTTCAAAAATACTAAACTTTCAATCAAAACTATTTTTAAATGAAACTAAAAAACATCAAACATGTTGAAATAAAAAAAATGAAATGTTAGGCAGGCAATATAGTGTACTGTAGAGTAGCACACAACACAACCGTTGACAAATAAATAAGGTAGGCAATTAGCTTAAACAAAATTATTACCATCGAGGGCTAATGGGAGCAAGAGCAACCGGGCACTTATTGGGTTGCGAGCCTCTTCCTTTATTTTTTTCTTTTTCTTTTTCTTTTGCCTCTCTTTTCTTTCTTTCTTTCTTTCTTTGTTTATCTCTCTCTCTCTCCATGAAGAAGCATGTTGGGATGTTTTTCCTGGTGACTTTTTGACTTTGGAGGCAAATTTCGTTGATCATGGAGCTTTTGCATATGTAGAGAAAAGCACAAAGCATCATCTCCAACTCATTAGTTAGATTCCTTTCCTTTGATTATCTAAATTGCAAAATTAATATTCTTTCATTTCATTTCCATATGAATTAATCATTACTTAGCTTGATTTCTGTTTTTTATAATGGGATTTGAGCCCTACTCACAATTACTCTTCTAATCACAATTACTTTATTTTCCCTTCTCAACATTTTGGATCCCATTTGTTTTTTTTTTTTTCTTTCACACGAAATCTTGGTATTAAAAAGTTTTCTTCTTCCCTTGAAATAGCATATTTAGACTTTTAATTATCAATTATTCATAGATTTACCACTCAAATCAATCTAAAAGTAAAATTGACGAAAGAGAATTTGTACAGTCAACTTCAATTCATTTTGTCTTAAATCTCTTCTGAGTATTAGAAGAGACATCCAATGGACCGGAAGGCATGTTTGCAAATGTAGTTTGAACTTAACACTCATTTGTATTGAAAAAGGAGAAGTTTTACTCATCTTTTTGTTAATTACCTATTTACCTGTAATCCTTTTGTTCCTGTTAAATTTAAACGGAGTGCATAAAGCCCCAGGAAAAATGTAAAATCACTCCTTTTCCCATAGCATTTTGAGGGCAGAAATATAGATCCTCAGCAAGGAATCAATTTGATTTTGAAAAGATAAAAGTTCCTTTTTTCACATAAAAAAAAAAACACAAAAGAACAAGTGAGCGAGCAAAATACTATTTGAGATTTCTTCATCCAAGCACACAAGAACAGACTTCAGAGTAATGACAGACAGTAACTAATCATTATGAACTAAAAACACTGTACAGGGGCATCTTCCATGTTCTACACGAGTAAGCTTATTGAACCATAATCTGTCCTTTTCTGTTCAGCAGCTTATATCAGAAACAAAAACTTGCTGTCTATTAAATGCAGGTTTCTCTATGGCTACCAAATTCCTCTTCTGCAATTACCTGATTAACCAGGCTCCTTCCTTAATATGATCTCCAATTATCCATTTAACCAAAAAAAAAAAAAAAAAAAAAAAAAACCAATGAACCAAAAACAAAAAAGAACCACCAAATGAACTCCGAAAGAAAAACCTCCATTAATTGACACTTAAAAAGGAAAAGGCAGTAAATACATTACTGTCTTATGCCCATTAATTTTGGGACCAATAACAAAGGGGACATAAATTCACATCATCACTCTTTTTTGTCCCAAAAGAATATGTAATATGACAAAAAACATTTTAGAGGGTAAGAGAGAAAAGCATGCAGGCTGCAGCCTTGACCCCCTTATAGGCTATCAGGGAAATTCTATGTAGGACAAGAATGAAAAATATACAATAAAACACTCAACTGAAACCATAGACAAACCACAAACATATTCTCTCATGTCCTCCCTACCCAGTTCTGGTAAACAAAAGAAAGAAAGAAAAAAAAGAAAGAATAATAAAATTAACAATAAAGGCAAAAACTTTTTTAAAAAAATATTTAACCATTAAACAACAGTATAGTTGGCAAACAAGGAAAGAAAATAATAACACAAGAAAAAATCTTGTTATTTGAATAATTTGAGAAGAAGAAATGCAACTCACAGGAAAGGCAACAAATTTAAGGATGCTTCTGTTTTTGTTTGTTTTTTTGTTTTTTTTTTTTAATCCAACCAACCAACCAACTCATGAAGAATAATACATTAGGCATGTGTGCTTACACAACAAATGCAGCATCAAAATTAACAACATTAAACCAAAGAAACACCTTATGGACTTTGTTTGGAATTCAGTACAATCGCAATACACTCCTTGCAATGGATTGTGCATGACTGGACTTACTCTTTCCCCAGCCACCTCTCCGGCTACTCCTCAGCGGTGTCAAGTAGAACCTTAACAGTCCATTATCGATGTTATTTGGCGAATACCTTGCACTTCTATTCCTCTCCAACACAAACTCTTCTCTTTTCTTTCTTCCATTCCCATTAGTTTCAACATTGCTCTTTCTTGCACTACCAAATGATCCACCACCAACACCACCACCACTAAAGCCAAAACCATTTGAATTTCTCCAACTAACACTGCTATTGCTCCTCAAAATCTTTGGATTAAAACCCCCTCTCACCTCACCATCACGTTCCCCTCTCAATTCTTGCCAAGACTCTGAAAATGACCTTTCAACTCCATTTGCTCTGCTATACCTATCTTCATCTTCATCTTTGTTCACATTTCGCCGGTGTATAAACCCCAAAATGTTCCATGCCTTGCCCCATCTACGCGACTTCTTAGCCCCTTTCCTTTCACCATTCGCCACCACAGAGGCATTATCTCTAAAGCCCATTTCAAAAGTCTCAGAGCAATCATCTCTTAAAGAATTAGAATTGGAGTTGGAATCCCTATCCGGAACAACCAATTTAGGTCCTTGAAAGTAGTCAACAGTTGCTGGTGACACTTTTGCATTAGAAACAGAAGCAGAAGAAGATTTTAGCTCATCGATCTCAGCAACAACAGCCGCAGCAGTCTTCCTAATAGAACTAGACCTGTCAAGACTTCTTCTCCTCCTAGAAGAAGAATCAGAATAATAGTCTCTGGTTTGAGCAGAGCCACCAGGAACAGTTTCATCTTCATGGATTGAATTCATAGGCATTGGCTGCGGTGGTTCTTCAACTGGGATTTGAGTATCAGACCTTAAAACCATATTAACAGGAGCATCTTCAACAACAGAAACCATAGTAGGCATTCTTGGAAATGTTCTTCCAATCAAATACCCGTCCCACGAAGCACGGGGCTCGTCGAAAGAATAACGAGGATCATCAAACGATATCCTTCCTGCATCGAGCGAGAATCTCGGATCCGTGTCGCAAGATCTTCTACCGAACCCGTAATCCGCAATTTCCGACTGGGTTTCTCTGTATTGACGCCCAATCGGCTTCTCCACCGGCAATGTGGCCGACCCTGGCCCACCATTCCTTCGTTTTTTCAGCTTCTGTTTTTGCCTCCATTTCTGCAGCTTCTTGCTGAAAACTGAAGCAGCAGACCAGAAACTACCTGCAATTTCTTTAAAATCTCTTCCTGAAGGTTTCTTCGTTTGCGAATCGAGATCTATGTGGTCTTTCATGGGCTTTAGCTCCTCCTCTTGCAGTTGCTCTGGCTCTATAACAATGGCTTCTGATTCCGGTTCCTCTTCTTCAATAATTTCTTCAATTGGGTTTGCGTTGGAGTTCCTTGCAGTTAAAATGGGCTCGTCTAAAACCCTGATAATGTCTCCGCTCTCAGTTCCCCTCTCATTATCACTGTCGGATTCGATTTCGTCTTCTTCTTTAGACTCAAAAACTGTGTCGTTCTTTACACTGGAAGAAGAAATTCTGGACTCAACTTCAATCTCAGGACCTTTAAACGACTCCCTTTTAGAAGGGTTTCGCTCGTCGTCTTGATAAAAAAGTGACCAAAGAGTGCTACGAACCCTAACGTCGCAGGATTTTCTCTGCGGCTCAAAAACACCAGAGAATCCCTCGTTTTTAGAGGCGGAAAACGACTTGGTGCGGCGGAGCTCGGGGAAAAACGAAGGCTTAGAAGTACCGCTCCCACCAGAAGGCTTAAAAATGGCTTTAAGAGCAGCGGTGGCGGTGCTGGTAGTAGGGATGGGTGGTTTCCGGGAAGAAGAAGAAGCGGAGTTTGAAGAATGATCGAGCACGGCGAGGCGCTCGCAGAGGCATGAGGGGCAAAAGCCAGTAAAATGCTCGTCGGGATGACGGTCACAAGAGGTGGAAGGACGGTGGGGCTGTGGCGGTTGTGGCGGCTGAAGTTGTGATGGTTCGGTGGTGGGATTCATAACCGGTGGTGAAATGTAATGCGCAGTTTGCTCATATTATTTTCAGCAAGTGTGAGAGAGAAGCAAAAGCAAATGCGCGATAGTTTAGAGAGAGAGAACTGTTTGGTTCCAACGGACAGTGAGAAAGCGAGAGAAAGTGAAGGGAGTGAGAGAGAAAAAAAAATGATGGAAGCAACGGGAAAATTAAAGAAAAGGAAACAAAAAGAGAAAAAAGAAAATCTCCGCGTAGAATTACATTGCCCCACACAAACACTCCCTACTTCTGGACTGGACCCTGTCTCTCTTTTTTCTGTCTACTAAGCTTTTTTTTTTTCTTTTCGGTTTCTGCTTTCTTTTTCCTTTGCTTTGCCTTCTCTTCTCCGTCTTGGGGCACTCGCTCTTTGAAAGGACCGTTTTGGGCCTACTACCCTATCTATATCTTCACTCTAATTAAGCCCAGCCTGTTTGACAATAGGGAATCCGTTCTATTTTATTTGGAATAAGGTTTGCTTAAACTAGCCTGGGGTATCTTAATCGTTTCCTATTTTGGGTAATAAATCATAGTTCTTCTTTTTTCAAAAAATTTTAATGCCTATGAAAATAAATTAATCCATATATCAAACAATAAGTAATATACTTCAATCCAATTTATATAATTATAAACATTGATATAAATGTTTCGCTGCAAGAATGGTGTAAATCGTAAAAATAATGTTTTGACCTTGTCAAAACGTTAAAAGTAAAGTTAAAAACTGTTATAAGATGCGTTAGCCTTTTTTATTAATTATATTTATTTGGATAATATTTTTCTCTGATGATAATGTTTTTTTTTTCCTTTGATTTTTATTTTAAAAAAAAATAAGTTAATTAAGCTGGAAAGGATGCTTTCAAATTTCAAAGATTCCTGTCGAGAGAAAAAAGCAAAAGCAAACCACGCCATCACTAGAGGGAGGTGGAAATGCTTGCTTGCTTGCTGCTACTGAATTTAATTTAATTTTCTCTTCTTTCTTTCTCACATTTCGCTTTCTTTCTTTTAATTTTCCCGGTCTCTCCTTTTTCTTTTTCCTGTTTGGGTTTCCTTTTTGTTTTTCCAATCTGAATCTACAGTTCTATGGTTTTCCCATTTGGATTTATTTTGGTTTTGTGATGAACTGAACAACAACTCTGTCATAAACCCATCCACGTCATGTCTCACCTGTGGGTGAACATATTCTCTGTACACTCCTTATCAGCCTCATACATTGGATAATGAATGATACAAACAAAAAATTCCAAAACCATGTAAAACGCTGTCGTTTTACTTTTTCTTTTTTGTAATTTTCTATTTTTAGCTTGGAAATTTTAGTCCTGAGCTTAGGTTTCACTTTTGCATTGGTGTAAAAAGGAACGTGAATGATGAGCTTAATATCAAATACATACACTATTCAGGAATGACATTAATGCCTGGTGAAAGCTATAGGTTCCTTCAACCTATTCCTTTAAAGGGGAATGTTCTTCTTTTTTTTTGCCTTCTTTTTATTTTTTTATTTTTCTTCTTTTTGGCTATTGTAAATTCACTTTTCCAAAAATAGTGATTTTTTTTTCTTTCTTTTTTAATCATCAATCAAAATTTGGTACGTAATAGAGTGTTCACATTGCTTTCTCTCTAATTTCTTTCACACACCAATCGTAATAATTTTAAGGGCAATGTCTGAATGCAAAATTAAGGAGACCGAAAAAAAAATTTTCAAAAATTAATGAGCTAATTAAAAAATTACACCATTTTATAAATTAAATGGAATTTGGGAAGCCCAAAATTTTTCTAAGTCCCTTGGCCTTCGTCTTACCACAGTGTTGCGCCTTAATTTTTGGAGTAACTTTTAACATTTTGACAAGTCAAAATTTTACATATTATTTTTTATAGTATTCGATAACAAAGCGTTTGAATTAACTTTTAGAGGTTAAGGTAATATTTTATAAAAAGTTACTCATATAACGTTCAGTTTTTAACCCTAAACATCTAAACACTACTAAAATAACTAATTTTGCTAATCAGACCCACAATGTATTGTTGTTGTCTATGTTTTTTATTTATTCCTATTCAATCTATATCTATTTTGGAATAATAAATGGATATTCTAAATTATGATACTATATTGAGCTTTAAATTATTGTTATGATTGTGATAAACCATTTTCAAATTAATTTTAATATAATTATTTATTTCATTTATTAATAAAAATGATACAATTAGCAAGCATATTATAACTTAATGTTTTTTTTTTTTTTCCTTTTTTGAAAAACTATTTTTCCTTTTCATTTTCGCCGTTACTTTATACTAACATTGCAACTCACCCATGCGTCACTTCCTGTTCCCCACTCCGCATTTGCAGGCTGTTTTATTTAAGAAAGACCAAAGGGCTTCAAATATTTTTAGTCTGAGGTTCAAGATTCTTTCTAAAAATAGAAAATTTCAAGTAGTTTATAAAATGCCAAATCTACATGCCACTGTATATTTGGACTGCACACCACTTACTTATTTTTTCTATCTTTTTAAATTATGGGATTAAAATTAATTTTATTTTTCACACTTCTTGTATTAATATTAATCACCCTTATTATTTTATACTTAAAGCACTCACAAACGTGTAATCCTAAATTAATTACGCCCAAATTATTTCATACACAATACTTACTATTTATAGTAAATAAAATAGTTTGTCCATTATATTCTCTTCTGAAAATAAATTAAACTAGCTTTGCATCTCTTAAACTAATTTTACGCAAAAGCTATCCCATCGTCGTTTCGCATCAAAATAAAAATAACTCTAAAATAGAAATTTTATACTATGTGAAAACAATCCTATATCAAAATCAGAAAGACTCTGGGATTGTTTCTTCTTAATAAATAACAAAACATCTCCATAAGAATTTGGAGTTGAATATTTACTATAAAATTTATTACTCTAATCTAATTTAAGATAAAATTTATTAATAAATTCTGGTCTAATTAATTTTTAATTTGATATTCTTACTTCCTTTGAAAGTGTGATGAGTATAATATATATTTCAAGTTCGAATCTTCTTGTTTATGAGTGTTTTCATTAATTTGATATTAATCATAAAAAGAGAAGAAATGTTTTTTTTTTTTTTTGCTATAATATTATTTTGGTCAATTTAGCATTACGTTAATAAAAAAAACTATTTGGATAATTCAAATCGAAGCAATTGGATGTCCAACTCAAGCCTATATGACATGACCGATCATTAGTTGTTAAGATACAATAATAAATAATATTAATAATGATATTAGACTCTTAAATAAATTCAAATTAACATATAGTAGAGGATTCATAATCCTTATCCTAGTACAATTGTCCTAAGTCCAGTATATGTACTAAAAAATTATCCCATTGAGGAATTAATTCATAATTTACTACACCTCAAATTCTCAGAGTTTAACAATTGGTGCGATGAGCCTGAAACGCACCTTCAATCCTAGAAATCACCATAGTTTCTTCTTGATTCCCATGGCCATCGATCCCACTGAGCATCCTACCATTGAAGGCCAAGACAACACTCATGGCGAGGCCAACCAACAACCCACATTCGTTCCTTCATTAAATACTGATCCTCAGGTTGCAGCCACAGTAGCTTAGGCTTATTCGCAATTTCCTATCGTGCTGAAATGCCTCTTGGAGAACCCTCAGCCTAATGGCAAGCCAATACTACTTCCTAGGCCAGCAAACCCTCCTCGCCCAGAACATAGCTTCCCTCCAACTTCACCTAGACATCGAAGTCACTTAATATTTGATCGATACTATCAAGCAGAATCGAAGCTGGATCCCCCATTGCCAAGAGCTGAGTCACACCTAGCCGATCTTGGACGAAACTAATTTCTGAAATGTTGTTAAGAAGCTGGTTCAGGATAGGAGATTATGGTTTCTGACAAGACTCACCATTATCAACTGATATCTTAGTCGTAGTTTCTCCACCAAAGTTTAAACTCCCTACTTTCCAATCCTATGACGGATGTACCAATCTCCGAAGCCATTTGGGGACCTTTTGAACTATGATGTATCTGCAGGCTAATTCGGAAGATTTAATGTGTAAGGTTTTTCTAACTACCCTAAAAGGAGTAGCCCAAGAGTGGTATCAAACACTCAAAACAAGATCCATTCGTTCTTTCTCCCAATTAGCCACGATATTCCGTGCTCGCTTTATAACATGTATACCATCTAGAAAAATTTCATTTGACTTGGTGGATTTAAAAAGAGAAGAGGGCAAGTAGTACCCGATTTATTACATTAGCAAAGTCCTTAGGGGTTTCGAGTTACAGTACCCAAATATTGAAAAGTTAGGGTTCGCAATCCTGACTTTGGCAAACTGGTTGCGCCACTACTTCCAATTTCACACTATCATCTTTCGAACTAACCACCCCCTGAAAAAGATCCTACACCGAGCCAAAACTTCTGGGAGATTGGTGGAATGATTGATCAGTTTCGGAGAATTTAATATCAAATACGCCCCTCATACCTCAATGAAGGCACAAGTACTTGCAGACTTTGTAACCGAGTTTTCTAGCGAAGAAGAGAAGGGTGAGCATGAAGCCGAACAACTGAGCCCCAATTATAATACTTGGAAGTTGCACACAGATGGGGCCCTAGGGAGCTCAGGAGCAATAGCAGGGGTAATCCTATAAGGGCCAGAGAGGATAAAATTCAGTACGCTCTAGCTATGAGAAGTAATGATTGAACACAAAACTTGCCCTAGCTATGAGATAAGAGAAGTCCTGGTATCCCAACCTAACAACAGTTGGATGAGTCTAATCGTTGATTTCTTACAGAATGATATTCGACCAAGTGATAAACAAGAGGCGATCAAACTTTGCAAAAAAGCGACGAACTATGCAATTGTAAATGGAGAACTCTACAGGAGATCAAAATCACACCCTTGGGCAAATTGTGTAACCGAAGAAGAGGGGAATTATATCATAAGGGAGACTCATGAAGGTGTCTGTGGGGCATATGAGGGCTCGTATGCTATACTTTGAAAGATTCTACTATTAGAATACTACTAACCAACTATGAAGAAAAATGTTCGCCAACACGTTCGCCATTGTAATGCTTGCCAAAGATATGATCGGATTCCTGGAAAACCCTTCTCAGAACTACAACCTTTAGGTTTAGCCTGGCCTTTTGCTCAATAGGGGATAGACATTCTAGGGCATTTTTCTGCAATAACTAGGCAAAGGAAGTTCATGGTAGTCGCAATTGATCACTTCTCCAAATGGGTAGAAGCCAAAGCCCTAAGCACTATTACACTAGCTCAGGTTATTAGTTTTTTCAGGAACAATGTGATATTCAGATATGGCATGCCCCACAAGATTGTTACTGATAATAAAAAATAATTTAATTTAGGAGCTTTTAGATCTTTTTCTGAAGACTAGCATATCAGACTCCACTTTACATCAGTAGCTAACCCGCAAACCAGTGGCCTTGCCGAAGTCACCAATAGAACTATCCTACAAGGCTTAAAGAAGAGGTTAGATAAAGAAAAGGCTAATTGGGCGGACGAGCTAAACAGTGTACTGTGGACTTATAGAATTACACCTCAGCAAGCAGCAGGGCAAACCCCTTTCTCTTTAGTATAGGGGGTGGAAGTAGTAATGCCAGTAGAAATAAGCATATCCAGCAAAAGAACAAGAGAGTATGAGGAGCTCGACATCAATGAAAGCTTAAAGATCAACTTAGACTTGGCAGAGGAGCTTAGAGGCGATGCTGCAGTCCAAGCTGAAGCATATAAGCAAAGGGTGAGGAGATACTTTAATAGGCAAGTTCAAAATAGGCAATTCAGAGAAGGAGACAGAGTGTGGCAAAAGCAGAAATCACCAAAGGTTCGGCAGGCGCAGGCAAATTAAGGCAGAACTAGGAAGGTCCTTATGAAGTTTCAAAGCAGCTGGGCTCAAGCACATACAAACGGAGGAAGATCAAAGGAGCCGAGTTACCTCGGACATGGAATGCTGATAATCTAAAAAAGGCATATTGTATCTCTACTCAGTAATATGTAAAGTAGTTTTATAATTGAATAATAATAAGATCTCAGATTTTTTCACTCAATGTATCATGCCCTTCAAAGATATAAGGGGCATGATACATTGAGTTTTTCTCGAAGGATCTTACTTAAAAAGTTCTTCTATATAGCTCGGACATACCTCGCTTGTCCAAGTGACCTAAGCGGTCTTATTCGATAATAGGGTAATTATTGAATAAAAGGAAAAATACATACTCAACCCTCTCAATTTTACATATTTTACTTATCAAGCCAGATAATTTATTTATTCATGTTAAAACCCTTGAACTATTATTTAGTCATATGTCAAGGACTAATTTTTGGATGCTATAGAATGTGCACATTGAACTTAAATTGTTTGATTGGGATTAAAAATATTGACCAAAGTTCTTACTAGAAAAATAATTGTTTAAATTCAATAAATATTGTTTAGTAAAACATTATGGCTCGTATTTTTCACTTTTCACCTCTTCATATTGTTTTTGAAATTCAAAAGCTTAATACGAGGATCATAACTTTACATGTTTTTGTTTTTCACATCCAACTCTTTCTATTAGTAATTAGTTGACCAAATATATGTGTACTAATTTTTTTTTGAAAAACTCAAATAATTGTATTTTTTTATAATAAACAATTTTTTTAGTTAGTATCTTAGTCGACATGTAACTAAATAATAGATTTAATGTGATTAATAAATAAAAGTTAGGGGCTCCATAACAAAATATGTAGAGTTCAAGGGTTTTCCTCAAAAAAACCTAGGTGGCAGATTGAGGATGATCAATGACAAAGCTATCATTTTTGGTTTTAGCAAGGGGGAAAGAAGAAAATAAAAGAAAAAAGAAAATTAAAGTAAGCATTTTTAAGTTTTTGTGTCTTCTTTGTACTGAATGCAAAACAAAAGGCTGGGCAGAAGAAAAAGATATTGAAGAAGCAAGACACGTGGTACTAATTCTAAGCCAAGCTTATTAAGGTTATGGGCTCCGTGCTAAAAAATACAGAAAAAAAAAAAATTGCGGAATGTATAAATTCAAAAAAATTTCTGGTGCCTTAATTTTTTACTTTCATTGGTTAAATATTGTTAACTATAAAAATTAAATCTAAATACTCCAATTATAAAATTAGATCAATTAGATATTTATTATACAGTTAAAAACTTATTGTTTCAAAATTGTCTAAATTCAAATTTTATTAATATTTTTTCCTATAAAAGCTAAAAATTTAAAAAACCGCTATTGCTCATGTGAAAATTATGTGCAATATTAATAAAATTTATGATTTTAAAGGCATAAATTTCCTACAAAGTTTTGAATGCTGTATCTTATAAGATCCTTTTAAAAAAAAAACTACACGAATAAATTTATGTATTTTGCCAAAAACAATTAATTAACTTTTGATTTAAAATTTTTCTTTCTATTTTTTTTCAAATTTTAACTTATTCTTCAATTGTTTTGTTACTAAGTCTATCAACTTTTATTTTTTTAAAAAAATCTATTAATTATTTCAATTTTCGGGCAATTAATAATTTATTTAAATATAAAATAAAAATAAAAAACTAAATGAGAAATGTGTTAATAATGATAAATACAGCAACATTTAAAAAATAGCATTTTCATAAAATTGCCTTGCTCAAAAATAGGCAAGACTCAAAAATTGAAGGTGACAAAAAGTATTTTGTTCCTTTTCTAATTTCCTAAGTTAATACATTCCAACAGAGGAAAATCAATGCTATATTTCTTTTTTTTTTTTTAATTTGTTAATTCAAGTTTGTCACATTTTTTTCTATCAAATAAGTTTGAAGGATTAATATATAAAATTAACTCATAATTATAGAATGAAAAGTTAATAAATAAAGCACAAATAGATAGCTTATTTTGTTAAAAATGAATTTTCCCTAGTAGTTATTTACAAAATGTGTGAAATTAATGATACAAAACATCTCTTTTTATAAAAATATCACCATTTTAATGCTGAGCAATAATTTTCTAAAATGATTATAATCTCTTAATTGGAAGTAAAGGTTACTCGGATAGCTATTCATGAAAACTTTATTTGCAATTAGGTAGGGATGAAGAGATTATATTCGTTATCACCCTATTCATTAATAATTTTTCATGTTGTATTTAGCGTTTTGACTAAATTCAAAATTTTACTTATATTATTTATATCGTTCGATGGTTTAACATCTATACTAGTGTTTAGTGTTTATATTGTTCACTATCATTTGGCTCCTCTTGTTTTTAAATTTTTTATATATAGTTATCTAAATTAATTTCATTACATTTAATATATTACTAATTACTTATTTGATTCATCTTTTCTTTTTAAATTATACATTTGACCTAAAAACAATTCGGATCTGCAGTTGGAACCTAGTTTCAGCTTGCAAGACCCCTATGAGGCACGCATGGTTGGCATCTATACAAAGTGCGTATAGAGTGTTAATAGCATGGTAATAATTTATCAACCGAGGCCTTAAAGTACTGTAGAGGATTATATGTGCTACAGGAACCTTCTTCAGTAGTTAACAGGTTGATCAAAGCAAAATAATAGATATATAGTTCTGGGGTCTTCTATTCTTGCCCTGTAGTTATCGCTAATTATATCAATTTAATAGTGAACTTTGTTACTTTACTTATGATACTGTAAATTTTTATTTTGACTGATCAATATTTTAATTTATAAAATTATATTGTTAAATACTTCGACTTGTAAAATCATATTATTAAATACTATAATTCGTAAAATTAGATCAATTTAAATTAGATAGATGTGAAAATTATTGCTCTAAAATTTATGCTAACTATGCATCAAATCAATATAGTGTGAAAAGGTCTGAAATTACTAAAATTTACAAATTCAAATGCATAATATGTCATTTACAAAATTCAAGAGTTCCGCATGATTGAAATTATAAAATTTAAATATAAATTTATATTTGGCCATATAATTATCAATGCTTAGTTTTGTATAGCGGTCCTTTTAGGGGACAATCAATTTCATGAAAATTCAAAAAAAAAAAAAAGATTTGGCATATGCTTTTTTTTTTTCTTTTGAAAGACGAGCAAACACAATTTCACTATTAAGTTAACAATTTAATATTAATATATACGTTATTTCATAATATGCAAGTTGAAATCGAAAAATTTTGCAATTCATGCGTGATTTGATTGGTCTTCTTACTTATATGAGAAGAGATTTTAAGTTCAAAATCTCTCGATTGGAAGAGTTTTCATCAATGTGCTAAGTAATGGAAAGACTACCTATTGTGTAGCCTATCAAATTCTTTCGACTCGTTAGCCTCTCTATATTTTTTAATTTGCTTACAAACAATATGCGTGAATTATGCAATAATTTATGGAGAAGGCTACCATTTACTGCATAGTTCATAACGTTATTTCCACCGAATTAAGTATTTTGAGTATTAGAAAAAAAATATATATATATATATATATACACACACACACGCCCACAATGCTACCTCAGTTGCGGTGGGTGACCTGGCATGGTATGCCAGCATGGAAAATACGCTTTAGCGAGATTTAAAAAAAAAAAAAAATTAGCGAATGAGTGTGCACGTGTCTAAGTACGGAATACTTCTAAGAGGGTAGATTGGTACAGTACATGCACGTATCGTATTTTGGTTTGGAGTTCAATTTACAAACACGTCATTAAAGATTGGACAGACAGCGTGGGTGGGCCCTACCTGACATGTAAATGACCTTTTGATTTTTTATTTTTGATAGGGGCACTCTAAAATACTACTCTACAATTGCATTGAAGTCTAGTTTACAGTACACAAGAGTCCAGGGTAGCACGTGTATAGAATAGCGGAGATAGGTCACAGTACAGGTTACAACCATCAATATCAATATCATACACGTGATTTGATAGCTGAATTTAGTGTTCCCACGTGTGGAATGCACTCTACATTCATGTTAATTATAAAAACTCGTATAGGTTATCTGTATTACACATTTATTATTTCAAATGGAAAAAAAAGAATGTTATATGCTAGCATTGTATGGTCCGCCCACACGATTCAAATTACTCAAAATAGAGATTTAAAAAAAAATTATTTTCATATTTTCTTAGTTAATAAGCGAAAATACATTCATTTAAATAAAAAATTATTTTATCTTGATATGATCTATGGATGAACTTATATATTGGTTCTAAGTAAGTCAATCTCATATTAAATACTAAATTTACATGCGGCCAAAACTTATAATATATCAGGTACAAAAAATAAATAGTCCTGAGATGAAAAAAGAAAAATTATTAGCATAAAAATGTCAAATGTCATCAAAATCATTTTTAGGCCATCAATTATTATTAATTATTTATACAATTATTCTTTAAAAAAATTAATTATACAACTATAGTTTATTATCAGAAATTGAATGAAAGATGTGAATTAGGTAAGAAATCATGAGGTAAAAATGTGCAATGTGGATTTATTTGGACTTGAGCCAAACCAACACTAAAAGGTTAATACTAATCAATTAGTTAGCTAACTTGTCATCCTTATATGCCTTTGTAGATTTGATATTTAATTGATATGAGATTCTTAATGTAGTTAAAATATTGGTTGAGATGAGAGTATATAAGAAAGTAATAACTACTCATAGAATTTTAAAAACTAAATATTTAATCGTAAATGTAAAATATTTTATCAATTTAAAATAAAAATAATCTAAAGTGTGTTTATTTAAAATTTATCATATGATTAAATTTTTTTATTAATTTTGTTCAAATCTAAATTTTTATAAATTTAATATACAAATCTAAATTAAAAAGTTTTAAGATATGAACTCAAACCCAACATTAATGAAGTTTTTTTTCATGATTTGCAAGTGATTATGAACACTGTAATAAGTAAATGAATGGATAAAAGAAAACTAAGTAAAAAGTAATTAATCAGTGAAGGTTATCATTAAAACAGAAGAGGAAGCATGACAGAAGATGCAGATGCCCAGCTCCTTAACAACTTTGGACAGTGCGTTTACATATTAGTGATCGATCTCTAGATGCGCATGTGTGTGTAAATTAATGATTTTTCTTTTCTTTTCACGAGCCAGAACTCTTAATTCATTGAACCGGTGAAATAAATTATTCAAGAATATTCTTTTATTATATTAATTCCTTTTTTCCAAGGGTATAATGACAGTAAAAGATACCAAAAATGTAGTTATGTGTATCAATTATTTCTTAAACACACACATATATATATATATATATCAGATGCTTCGTGCACTGTATGCTTTTTTTAATTTAATATATATATATAGAGCCGGTGAGTCACGAGATATATCTTTAGGTACTAATTTAGTAATTTGTGATAGTAAATAGAAGAAGAGAGGAGCAACGTGCATATGTATAGTTGAATGTGTAAGTGGGTGAAAAAGGGTCCACCTCAGCATGCTCTTTCGGTTGCACATCACGGGGTCCCATAACCAATCTCTTCCATACTCACATGAATGGTTTTTAATATTATCTATCAATATTGTGAAAGAGAATTAGATTTGATGGAATGGTGTTTGGTTGGTGGCGGCGGTGGTGGCGGTGGAGGAGGAGGTGGTGGTGGTTGTGGACATGCTTTATATATTTTTATATATTTATCACTGAAAGCTAAACTAATGTATATGTAGTGATAGTAGTGTATTTGTGCATGGAAATGAGTCGTAAAGTGAAGCTGTGTCCTCTACCTTTTCTTTTCTCAAATTTTTATATAATTAATGACATACAAACACAGGGTTTAAAATTTGTTCTATATATAAATAAATAAAGTCTGAGTAGCTAGGGTTTGTCTTTCTAGGGTTTGGTTTTGTTTTGCTTTCTTGATTGATAGATATATATATTATCTAAAGAGGATATTTTTGTATGCAAAAAGTTATAAGTGGGGAAGAAAAAGATTTGCGACAAATATTCTCTCCAAGTGGTAAGTGGCCCCATAAATCATATTTTCCAAGTATTTTAGTTTTTGTTTCCACTAATAGCTATCGTTTTCAAATCCAATGATGTGTATATATTTTTTTTTCTTTGGATATTAATTAGTTCATGTCTTTATACTATTATGGTCCAACATATATAAATATATAATATATAATATAGTCCCCACCGTAGTTATTTACATCAGACAACTTGACCCATCAATCACATTTTAGTGTGTTGAATCATAACATTATTAGTAAGCTTCATGAGTCAAATTTGTATCATTATTCATACTTTTAATACTTCTATTCATTCAAATTTTAGTGGAAGTAAGGAATAACTAGTGACTCTAATTTCTGACACTCAGAAAATAAAGCCACATCCTTTATGGTAAAATGCACCTGAGAAATATTCCACAAATGGTATACTCAAATGGTAAAATGCACATAATTTGTGTTCACGAACTTACGAAGATTATAAAGATTAAGGATTGAGTGACCAACTGTTCAAATGGGTATTTTTTTTACCAAATGGGTATTTTTTACTCAAGTAGAATATGTAAATATAATTGTATATAGATATACTTATTTGCATGCATTGGCTCCTGTATATATTATATATACGAGGGATGCAACATGCAGGCAACAGCAGGACCTAAGCAATTGGAGAGCTCATATATATGTCTGAAAAGTGCAGATATGTTTTCTTTATATATATATTGGCAAGATATATGAGCAGGTGAGGTGGAAAGATTAATACTGTTGAAGCATGCAAACGAAAGATTAGGATATGAATAGTTCTAGATTTTGGCGAAGCAATTTTTTAAGATTAGTTTTGTGTTCTTCTGTGAACAATTGAAGATTCAGTAGTCAGATTAATAGTTTTGTGTTTTGTTACTCTCTCTGCAAAAGCTTCATGCAGTGAGAATGAGCTTTTCTGCTATTCCTTTTTTTTTATATTTTTGTCATTTTCTCTATCAGAACAACAAGAAAATAATAAGTTTTTTTTTACCCTTTTTCAGATTTATTAATTTAATTTGAAACCCACATGTATAATTAGTACATTTATTAACTGGTACAAAACCTTAATTATATATAAAGAACGGTGGGACAATACAACCTTATTATTTATTTTTATGTTGTTATTCCTATGATATCATTAATTCATCATCCATCACATCTTTCATGGGGGTTAATTTGTTATAATTTGATTAAGCTGATAGACAAGTAAGATTACTACTTAATAATTTCGTAAAAATCTTAATTTAAGATTGTAAATACTCATAAAATAAAATAATAATAATAATTAATAGATCACATATAAAAATGATGAAGAAGAAATATAAAATATGTAAAAAAAAATAATGGAAAGAAAAACATGCGCACCCATAGATTCCACAAATTTCGCCCAAAGCCATTATATCCAATAATGTTGTCTTATTGTAACCCTAAACAATTATAGTGCATAATTGCTTCAAACCATATTCATATCTAAAGTTATATATTCATTTTTTAGAAAATGAAATTAAAAATAAATAAATAAATAAATAAAGCAAGTCCATCATTACAAAGATTGATGAGTGCAAAAGGACAATCTAATTAATTGAGTCCTTTGCCCCACACAGACATACACCACGTATTAATCAGAGGCTTTTTATTTTCCCAATTCAAAAAACAATACATAGAACAGAATGATACTTCACTTTAAATAAAGCCTCCATTTTGGACCCAGCCCTGCCTATTGCTTAATCTTCTTTTCCTATTTTCTTCCCTTTTTTTAATTATTATCTTAATTATTCAAGGAAAAAAATTTCTTTGTGGATTAATAAATTCCTGTTTATCAACTAATCATATGTTTTAATCAATTAATTTCTTTTTTTTTTTTTTTTTATCTTAGAGGCTATTATCCTAATATAATAAGCCTCTTCAAAAGACCCTAAAATGGTCATGATTAGTGTAATTTATTGGCAATTAGGGTTTTACACATGAGGTAGGTTTAGGTATAATATTATAATAGGTGAGTTCTAATTCCTTAAAATTTCCTTTGTTGAAACATCTTTAATGAATGTAGCTCCAAAAAAAAAAAAAAAAAAAAAAAAAATCCTAGTGTAGTTATTCTTGTAGAATATGGAGTGAGTGAAGGAATCCCAAGAAAGAAGAATTTAGGGTTTGGCATGTTACTAAAGCAAAGACAAAGGTGTAGTAGATGCATACAATACCAAAATTTTTAGGCATACCTTATTAGGGATTTACAAATATTCTACCATATCTTTGTTATGGTTTAATTATAAGTGGTAGGAGAGCTTCATCATTCACTGACAAATGCCTTCAAAATTAGTAAAAAATAAAGAAAGAAAGCTTAGGCACTAAGCTCTATACATTTTTTTTTATATATATTAGAATTGCAAAAGAATTATCACTAGCAAGAATTAGTTTCTGAAAATGAAGTAGAGGATGGGAAAAAGCAAAGAAAAGAAAAGAAAAGATTAGTGTTTGCTCTTTTTCCCTTTTCTTTTTTTAATTAATACGTTAAAAGTAGAGAGAAAGAGAGGTCCATTAGTTTTGTAGGGAAAGGAAAAGGATGTACATGAAATAAAAGAAGAGTGCTTAGTGTTTACACTAGAAAAGCCCATAAATTTTCCTCTTCCTTTATAGGAATTTTCCTTTTAGATGGAACCTGGCCTCTTCATTTCAGTGTCACTCCTACTATTTAGACCTGTTCATAGTTGGCTTAGACCAGAGAAATTGCCATATTTTGACTCATAACTCTCTTTTTATAATATTCATTTTATTTCCCTCTTGTGGAAAAGATAAGCAATGCCCTATGAAAAATGAGGCAATTAATGGGCCCTAAATAGGGATTAACAACTGGGCCTCTCAGATGTATGAGCTTGGACCATTTACCCTAACTTTTACCCATTTCTCTAGTTGATCCTTTTCGTCCAGGATCCAGATCTACTGCAATAATTGTATTTTCTATTTACTTGGCAAATTATTTTTTTGAGAAATATCTATTTAGACATTGCGAAAGGTAAAAATTATCATTTAATTATTTTAGAATTTTAGGTATTTAATCCTATTCCTCATGTCCATGAAACAATTGGAACATCTGAAGATTATTTACCATATTCTTATATTTAAGATTATTTATTTACAGAATCATCCTGCTGCTTCCTGAGGAAAAAAAAAATTATGGAAGAAACAGAATTAAATGGTTTAGAATTTAGAAGGCTGATATTTACAAACAGGAAAATGAGATAGTCAATCCTTGTTAAGGTTCTTCTCTACCATCTCCATTACCCTTTTTGATAGATTCTCTGCAAATGTTTCTAACAGAGGTTTGAATCCTGAAACTTCAGCCCTACTTCTGCAAGAATAGTTGTTTCTGCATTGCACCAATTCTGCAACTGCATCTAGTTTCTCTGCAATTGATGGAAGTAATTTTCCTGCTTCATCATACAACTCAGCTTCAGGTCCACTTGAAATGTCGTCTTTAGAGACCAGAGTTGCTCCTAATTCTGCAAATAAATTGAGAACATTCTTAGCAGCTTCATCCAAATGGAGTAATGCTTCCCTGCATGCAATTGTTCTTTGCTGAAAATTACTTTCTTCTTGTGTAATTTCCTTCTGATCCATTGTTTCTCTTAATTTCATGTGTAAAGAATTTTCTGCTTGGGAGAATTTAGTCCATTCATTTTGTGATCGAGAAAGATTTGATATTTGTACCGAGCTCTTTACCCCCTGCATGAAGCATTTGAAACCAGAACATCTTAGCATAGTGAAAATGTGTTTTTTTTTTTTTTTTTTTTTTTGATAAATATCACATGAATTGAGAAAAATAGTTTAATAGAATTATGGCTCTATTTAGGATCAAGTTTGGAAATAATTTTCAAAAAAAAAAAAAATTAAATTTTTGGTTGTTTTTGTAAACCATGGTTTGTGAAGTTCCAAATACTGCAATACAATTTGTCAAAAGCAGTTGAATCACAATGCCAAGAAGGCACCATATCACTTGCTTTCCATAAATTTAAAGGCTTGGTTAAGGCCATCAAGTAGCTCAACTGGAAAAATAAAAATAAAATGTTTCTAAAATAAACCCATGCATAATTTTCCTCAAGAAAAAAAATGTTGCTTAATTAATTGCTAAATAGGATATTTATCTATTTATTTATTTTCAGATTTTCTAGTTTTCCATCTTTCAAGAAATCTGTCAGTAAATTTAAGCAGAAGGAAGGACATGAACCAAGAAAGTTTGAGCAACATTGAAAGGCAAACCTGTTTACAAGAACTTTCCTGCTGCACTTCTTCCAGATTCTCTGAGGTGTTGTGGGGCACAGTTTCTCCCCCATATTTCAAGGTCTTACCACCTTCACGGTCTGGTGTGTCAAATAGTCTCTTGCAATCTCCATGATAGTCCCGCTGCAAAATGTACCGTGCAGAGTACCTTCTTCTCACTGATGATCTACTTCTCTCCACCTGCAAACAAGATACTAAATGATAACAATCACTGGCATTGGATAAAGCCTCATATACCTGTTAGTTGAGTCAATGAAATCAGTATGACTCATATATTATTACATTTTCATGTTTCATTTGAACATTTTCTTTTCTTTTTTTTTTTTTTATCTAATTTATGTGTTATATTTGGTCTGACATTTGATTCTATCTGAATAAATTCCTTCAAATTTTCCTCTCTGGCATACTGTTTCTCCAGAAATAAGGATTGAAATTCTTTCCACACTGTGGCTCTAAGACGCTGAAAAAGTTGATGGAATCAAGGGTTATTAATCGCAGAGGTCTCGATCTAATTTAGAAACAGAAAAAAGCTACAACATAGCTGTAATAGCTTAATAACCATAATACTCCATCCATTTTTATCTGTCGGTTTTGAAAAATAGTTTTGTCCAAAATTGTCTGTCGTATTGAGAAGATTAAAGAGCATTAATTAATTTTTTTCCATTTTACTCTTACATGTACTTAAACACATCAACTACTTTCTACACATTAACTATCTTATCACCTCCCTCTTATTTCTCTCTTAATTTTTGTGGCAGACTAATAGATAGAGAATTGTGAGATTGGAATATTATGTGAGTTTTGAGATAAAGGGCAAGTCAAATTAATAAGTACTTTGTTACAATTTAGCTATTTGATGGCTTCCTTAATCACTTTGCAAAACCTTAACCAACAGATAAAAATGGACAGAAGGAATAGTTTACAAAACTCCTTTAATTGAACATAAATTGTATAAATGTATTCTGCCAATTGAATTCATACCATTTGTATTGACACCATAATTGCAACACTTAAAATCTGGAACAAAACTTGAAATTAGCTATAAGATTACGGTAATATTTTATGGAAACTTCCCTTATTGAGCTTAAGCGTCCTCCTCAATGTACCCTCTTCCAAGAGAGACAGATGGAAGAAACCCCTACCCAGCCCCCCCAAAAAGAGTACAACTTGCAATATGTTCGTTAATTGCATGAAAGAATACTGACCTTGCAGCAGCTTGTTGATAAGCTGCCAAAATTTTGCTTGAAAAGCTCGTTGTCCTCAGACTTCAAATGGCAGCAATCACCTCGTATAGGCTTTCGCATTTGGCTTCTAGATTTATCCGTACTCAGCTGCTCTGCCATGTGAGTAGAAACTAATCTATGGCACTGGCATGTACTTGTATTATGCAAGCCAAATCCATGATCATGATTATCCAGATTTTCACATCTACCAGAACAGGCGTATCTTTTTGGAACTTTGTACCCATCACTCCTAACAATGAAAGCTTGCTCTAAAGGGAACTCTCCATCCCTTGGTAATTTGGCTGGGTTTTGTACTGCGGGCAACCATATAGCCATAAGAAGAAGGACTAATGACTTCTGGAATAATGACATGGATAAGAAGAAAGGATTATAAATTGAACAGCTAATCATGCAACAGTAGAATTTGTGATTCTTGTGCTAACTATGTAATGCCCGTGACACCATCCTACAGGTTTCAATGTTCTCAGCCAAAATGAAGAAATAGCAATGAATAGCTGCCCTTGCTGTATCCTGTAGGTTATATTATACTTCAGTACCAGAATAGATTATGCTAATAGATTGTGAAATGACATTTGCTGAAATTTGACAATCCACAAGTAGGATACAAAGGCATGGTTAGACATAGCCAATCGTCATGAGGGTGTTGGTATGCACTGTTCTACATCCAGTCATGTATTAGGAAGATCAGGCTACATATCCAGGGTCTACAGCCAACCTTTCAAAGCATTTTTTAAGGGTAAAGCACACATAGGGAAAAGCAGACACTGGTCTACATAGGGCATTACTAGGGATATTATCCGGGCCACAGGCAAACAGTCCAGGGCCTGAACATGCAAGGTACTTTCGCGAGGGAAAAGCCGTTTAATGAGCCAAAACAGAAAATTTCTCACAACAGTTATGTGCGATTGTTATACTCATGAAGCATGCCAGGTCATGGATAAAGCACGTACAGGTCTTAAACCTGCATTCTTGATTATCCATATTTCGTTTTTCTATTAAAATATTTTCCACAAGAAGTTAGAACGAACTCGATTTGAAAAAAATTTAATCATTCCAATCCTCCATTCTATCTTCATGGAAGAATAACTGAGCATACTATTATTGTGTGGAAATAGATATCAGCCTTACACAAATGGGATGATAAGACCGGCATTTTCAGATTTGTTGAAAGATGGGTCTCTGGGGAATTGAGTACATCAAGGCATACAGTATAAATGCTAAGCCAGTGGTTGTCCTTGGCAAAATATCTAATACACAAAACCAATGCAGTTAGTAGGGAGAAAAACAAAGCAGTAACTATTTACAAGATTTGATAAATAAATAAAAAAAATTGTTGAACACTCACTTGAGGTTTTCTTGAGATATTGGTGAAATTTGGCTGCTATTAGTATCAGGAGAAGTTCTGGACAGGCTACTCAGGCATGATGCATTGCCTCGCACATCAAGACTGACTGGAGTTTGAGCTTCATGGTAAAAAGGACCATACTCCCTTCCATCACTAGCCATAGGAGATAGACTTTTTTCTTCTAACTGTTGTTGTGGCTGGAGTAAACAGCACTAGTTATCATATCATATCAAACTAAAAAAGATGCATCATATCAAAGATTTCTGAAACTTATTACATTATTAGGAACAAGAGGGGTTGAAAATTGTATTTCTGGATGCCTTGCATGGATAGAATAATTGATATGTCAAATGAAAATAAGTCCAAGTAAAAGGTTAGGAGTGAGGAACCAACAACAGTCGATGAATCACCAGAGTCAAAGGTAAATGTTACTTTAACACACAATTATCAATTATCAGATAATCAGTTCCTTACTAATACTATCAATTTATTTTCTATGATTATACAAGTCTATATTTATGCAAACATCTTAAATATAGAAGATCATCATCTAGAGTAAATCTAAAACCTAAATTGGGAAATTGATTGAATTGATATTATATAACTGGAAATCTTTCCACTTAATGACATGCTGAATTGAAAAACACAATGAGGAAATTCTCAAGTGAAATTATTATCTTTTATGAGATTTTTAGATAAAGGACATTATTTTGGTTTAACTAATAAATCAAAAACCTTGGAAATCACATGTGTTTTCATGTTCAGGACCTATAGTAGAGTACCTGAGATGAAGTGAAATCAGGATTCAATAGAATATCAGAATGTGCAACCTTAGCCTGTGCCCACATGGGAAGTCTTGAAATGCTAAATCTAAATGTTGGTGTCCTTCGAGGCCCACCAACTTTGTCAAGCATGTTCTGTACAACTTGGTTTGATTCAGGAAACAGATCATCTTCAGGATTGATTCTGCACAGCTGGTCTTCCTCTTCAGAAATTATGATTCGATTAAAAGCAGATGTTAGGACCGAGTTTTTGGAACTCAGCGGACGAGAATTTTCCTTTATTCTCTGTAGCATCCTGGAAGAAATACGAGCAGGCAGTTTCCATACAAATATGCAACCATCGCCCCCAACCTGAGTGTACAGGCAAAGTTAGAAGTGCATTTGGAATGTAGGAAAGGGAAGCCTAAACTTGGTTTTTCCTATCACATTACTCATGGTGATTATGGACAGCCATTTTCTGGTGAAATCATATAAGATATTAGGCTGCCAAATACAGTTTGCAAGTTTCAGACTTGAGATTGGGCATAGCAGGATTCTCAAATTTTCCCGTCCATCCATGTGCAAGCACTGAGATAACTTCTTTTCCTACATCAGCTGCATTTTAGATTCTTCATAAGCAGATAACATTTGGCCCTATGCCTATAGTATCCGGTATTTGTTGTGCTAGGAGTAAGAGCTCAGTAACTGGGTGACAAGCCAAAATGCTTAGCAAGATATGACAGACTAATTATATGCTTCAAGAATCTGATAGATCATCTTATATAAATCAGAAAAAGTTAATGCGTGTCAGTAAAGACTGCATTTTTGCTCCTTTAGAGTATATCAGTCTGATGGATGGCAAAACTGGATTGTGACCAATGGAAGTCTACAATCCAGAAATTTCATAGACATGATAGATTTACCAACAATGATAATCAGGCACAGCATAAACTCACAGATATCACATGCTTGCAGTCCGGTAAAAAGATGACACCAGTTATAACTTCACCATGTCCCATGACTTGCACCACCATTTCTCCACTGATAGAGTCGTACATGCACATGGACTTATTAGAGTAGGAGCACACCAGATAACTGCCACTGGGGTCCATAGTAACCTGTCAAATAAAAGAAAAATAAGAAAAAAAAGACTACGCCTCAGCATAAGGACATGATAATGTCGAATTGCCTAACTGTTCATTAACATATTCCACCTTTATTGGGTCTCCAAAATCTTTATCCTGTTTGAATGATCGAATTGGCTTCCCAGAAGCAATGTTGAATGCATTGATCTTCTTATCCTATGAGCAGATTAAATAAATCATCAATATTCCGATTCCTGGCATTCAAAAATCTGAGAATCTACTTATATCATAAGACAGTTCGTCAATGGAGGTCTGGTTGCATGTCATCCATAAAGGAAAGCTTTCTGTTTAATTGAATTTGAAGTGGAAAATGGAAGCCCTTGCCACCAACCCACTAAAATCATATTTATTTGCTTATATCCATTAATTTTTGAGATGCAGATTACCTGCCCAACTGTGACAACAAACTCCGTTGTTGGATCTAAAGCCATATCATAGACAGTTCCATGAGATGCTATTTGATGATGACGACGCAAAATCTTATGACCACTATCTGTCATAGAAACATCACGGAACACCAGAGACCTATAAGAAAGTAAAACTAGGTTAAGTACAAAAGAAAACATGTCAAAGAATGCAAAACTGATAGGATATTATCTCATAAATAATGAAACTCAAGGAGAAATGAAGGCCATTATACATTTGAACCACAACAATAACAACAAGTAACCTTAATTCCAAGCTAGTTGGGATCAGTGAAAAACATTCAAACTAACACACATTTTTATAAATGCAATTTAATAATAATTACAACAACTACAGCCATGCCTTCCTCCCAACCTAATTGGGTTGGCTAGATGAATCCTTTGTTCCCGTTCTGCCGCATTCATAACTAAGTCCAATTCAATAATAATTATAATACTGAATTGTCCATATATCTAATGGAGAAGAAGAATAAGAAGAAGTAAATATTAATTTTATTTCATTATGTTCTCAAAGAACACTTTGGGAACAGTTCTAGAGGCTCATAATGCAAATAATTTATAGCAGCATACCTATCAGCACTGCAACTGAGAATCTTGCAATCACGACAAGTGAGCTTTACAGAAGTCACAGCAGCTGAGTGGTCATCAATACTTTCAATGAGATCAAAATTCCTAATAAGAAAGGAAACCTAATGAACATACAAGATGAGTTGGCAAAGAAAATCATTACACTAGCAAACTTTAAACCTTTTGACGTCATAGAGGTGGATAATTCGGTCCCGCCCTCCTGATGCAAGGAAGTAATTATCATCAACAACTTCTTCAGAAATATCACATTTGTTACTAGACAAGCTGAAGCTCAATGAGAGGATCTCTGTGTCATGTACACCCTGCCAAAAAAGCATTGTTTTATTTATGAAAAATTCAACATCTAATTCTAGAGTCCAGTCATCCAAAAATAAGGTTTATATTACTTTATGAGATTATATTGCTTTGTTTCGGCAAGATAAGGTTCAAAATTACATTTAGTTTCGAAGTTTTACCTTAAAGCAAGTATAATCAGATGTGTGTAGGTTATAAATGTGAAGGTTTCCCTCGCAATCTCCAACAGCCAGATACTTTCCATCTGCACTAGCAGCCATTGACCGAAATCCTTGAGTACTAGTGCTTGCCTCCATGATATCTCGCTCAAAAACCCCAGAACTCGCTGGAGTGAAGGAAAAGATAATGAGCAGGTGAGGCACAAATGTGCAGATGAATTTCAGAAAGAAATTATTACAATGTTTGACATAAAAGGCTATTACTATTCTTATATTTATTTACATGTACATACGGTTTGGGAACAAAGCTTAGTTGTTGCTGTATGTACATATTAGCGAATGGCCAAAAAGTGTGAGATTTCTCACAGTAATAGAACTTACCTAAATGTGCAGTGACAGCTGATTCAGTATTCAAAAAATTATGGCCTGAATCGTCATCTACCAGATCAAGTTGCAATGCAAGATCCCATAACCTTATAGTGCCATCAGCTGAGCATGTTGCAAAGGAAACTCCACCAGAACAACCTCTAGCAACACATGCAACAGATGGATCATGCATGTTTTCACAACAAAGATTTTTGACATCCCAAATGCAAGCAGAATGTGAAACTAGCACGTAGCACCTAGTGGCCTGGAAGTATATAAATGTTAGGCTGCAATAATCTGCAACTATTTGTATGCTCCAATAAACTTGGGGAATAGAATTTGAGCAACAAGAAAACCATATTTATTGAAGAGTATTTTTGACCTTTTCCAACAAATGGCCAAAATAATCAATCATCTAACTTAAAACAAAGCAATCACCTTGTTTGTATCATGAATATCCCATACGTGGAGACTATGATCTTCATAAACAACAACTGCAAAGCAGACATATCGAGTATGTTAACTTGCAATTAAAGATAGAGTCCCATTATTAACAGAGTCACCAATTACTTGAATACTTGCCCAACTTTTCTGAAGTAGAGAACTGACAAGCTACTGCATCAGGAAGACCAGGTTGAAAATCCTTTTCCATGGTACTAGAGGAGTAAACAATAGCAGCTTGCTCCCGGCAAATTTTGGCTCTAGAGTATAGCAAACTTCCAGCATAATTGAGAGTCTCACTCATAAAGAGTTGTACAATGCCATTACAACATGCACAAGCAACGAGCTTAGCAGATGCAGATAATGCAAAGCCTTTTTCAACCTGAGATTTAAAATGGGAAATCGTAAATCAAGGAGGTAAAATTAACAAAATTAATATATATGACCATTATTATTGCAATTCACATACAAAATCCAAGCATTGAGTCCATGACGTTGTTATTTATGACCTAGTGTACACAACTTTTCCATCTAGGCACCCAACTATGCCTTCCCAACACAACCATTTAGAAGGCCTCACATCATGACATAAACATTCAGCATTGCCAGGGAAAATTTACAATGCCGTCACCTTTGGCATCTAGACCAGCAAGTTAACCAGCCCATTACAGCTCAACTATGATTTCCAATTTTAATAATACACAAGCTGGCTTCATCAAATCTATCATGAACTATATAAGATAATTAACTATACCTTTAAGTCCACTGACTTTCTTATTGACAGAGCACAATCCACAAGGCACAAAACACCTGTAAATAAAGCAGAATACAAATGCACTCTTTGTCATGGAACATTCTTCAAAAACTCCAATGCACGTGAACTTCTCAGACTGATTGTAAGAGAATCCAACCTTCATCAGTTAAGGCATAGATAGGAAACAGATCGATGGCTTGTTTACTATTAAGAGTCACCGATATTGCAGATGCGACAGATGTAAATGAGCTTCCTTTCTGGGGACCGAGATTAACAGGTTTTCCATGAATTGTCAGCGACAATGTCCCTTTGTTTAAGCATGACCCTGGAGAGGATCCAACTGCCCAAAATTTCAAATGCTTCTTGCCAGCAGTAATAACAAATTTTGCATCTGCTGAGAAGCTCACGGAGGTAACAGCAGAACAAGATGAACTTGCTTTTAGCTTTGTGACCAGCATCCCACTTCGCCAATTCCAAAGATATATATATCCTCCAACAGACACAAGATGCTCCCCTTGAAAAGAAATTAAAAAACAACACGGAAGAAATGAACAAAAATAAGAATATTTAAAGAAGAAGCTACATTAATGGAAAACAGTAAGTGTTCAATTCATTGATGTGAACTCACCGTCAGGTGAGAAAGCAATGCATTCAACTCCATATAGATGATCCTTCAGTTCAGACACAAAAGTCAGAGTTGAACAGTCCCACACTAATACTGCAGGTTGATTCCCTGACTGCAAAACTATGTTAGATACATACATGTATTAAAGGACATCTAAGATCTTTGAAACTTCTTCAGAAGTACACTTACATAAATTTATAATATGAACTACCAGGATTTTTTTTTTTTTTTTTTTTTTTGAAAATCATTGTAGTATTTGAGGTTGTCTAATCTCCCCATAAATTAAGGTTTTCAAGAGCTTCATTTTTTTTTTTTTCAATAGTCCAATCAACAGCCATAAGTCCTATGTGTAATACATGCCCGATAAAGTCCTTAAATATCTCCGAGGAATGCATGTTGACATTCATAAATTTGAATTCGAGGAACTTGGGAGTGAAAAAGAATCATTTTTGCTCACACCAGAATTGAAAATATAAAATTACAAACCAATTCCACAAATTCTTATGGAATTCAACTCATGTATATCAAAAAAGGCTAATCAGGAAAATACTCATCTGATTTGTCAACCATTTCAGTTGGTAAACTTTCTTCCTAAGTCATAAAAATGCCCCTTAACTTACCACAATGAATTTTATGTTATAAAATCGATGATATCAGCTCGACACATTTTGCCTAAAACTGAAACTCTGTATCAGAGAACCACCTAGTGAAAATTACGAGAAACGACTCATTTTCTATTTTTGCGTCGAAACTCAATCTAACAACAAAGTGCCTTTTTGTACGTAAACCTTCATCCAAAGTGACCATAGTAGTGATTTTAAACGATATAAGTAAAAAAACAATTAATACCTCTCCGGCAGCTACAAAACGCCCGTCCTGTGACACTGCAACACAGCGCAAAGGTTTCGGTGATCTATGAGAGACCATGAGGTGCGATTGTTTACCAGAATCCACATTGTAAATAACTACTACGCATCCTGCCAAGTAAGCACAGCTTGCTGTGGATATATTTGAAGCCAATCCATTGGCATTCTTCGTTGTCAATCCAATTATCTCTTCCAAAATTAGCTGCAATTTTCACCGAAAATGATTAGCTAGTACTAAATTTTTTCTACTTTTCCTCGGTTTTGTATGAGACCAAACGCAAACTTTAGGGTTACAACTAGGGGATCGGAAATGTACCTTGGAAGAAGTATCTTGTTTCTTGGACCTCCGATTTGCTTTCATTTTGAATTGAGAAATAAAAACGCAAAATCTAGAGACAAGAATGAATAATGAGGAAGGGTTTTTCAATTTTCGATATTTGAAGATGGAGACCGTTAGGTTGGAGAGAGATGAGGCGGGAAATGAGTACAAACACAAACGCATTTTGATTTTTAAAAACGCTTTGTTGACCTTTTATGGATTTAGCGAGAAGTGGGATGATGAGAATCCCATCTTGGTCCTACAGAATTAGGCAAGTTGTTTTAGTAGCCATTATTCATTAATTATTAGCTAAATTTTAAGAAAGTAACCTATAAAATTCTATATCATTAAACTGTATGAATAATAGAGATAATATTTTTTTTTTTTACTGATCCTAAATATTTTGATTAATTCGCACACCAAAACATAGTCTAATAGTAGATGCATATACAATCTGACAATAAATTCAAATTTGAATAAATGAGTTGGAATACATCCTCTATGGATATTATTGAATAAAAAGTAAAATTGGGAGGACCTATATGGAATATAAATATTGTTGAATATATATATATATATATATATATATATATATATATATGAAACTTAGGGAGAAATGCTAACTTTCAAAAAATTTGGGGGACCAATATAAATGTTTTTTAAAAAATATATAGAACATTTTGGAGAAAAAAATTTAATTTTATAAATTAAGACATAATGTCTCTTTAATTATGATTACTAGAGGTGTTAAAATGAACTATAATACAATACGAGAATGCGACTTGCCTAATATGAAAATTAAGCGGATTAGAATTGAATCTGAATACATTAATATCATAAACGAGTGACCATTTACAATACGAGTTTAAACGGATCAATGTACTGATTGACTTTCGTAACCGTTTAACTCATTTAATTAAAGATAAAAGGTTAATTTTATATATGAAAATATATAAAGCGAGTTATACATTTTACATATGTTGGATTTCTGATTTGTATACAATCCATTTAATTAAATTGGTTGGGTGTTTTAAACTCATATATGATCAATTTAATTAAACGGATAATCCGCGTTGTGTTTGTATCATTTACATAATTTTTATATAATGTTCATGTTTAAAAATTGACATGATTATTAAATGGATTGTGTCTGTGCTAATCCTAATTGTGTCACCTGTTAATCATTTCTTGTCAAATCTGACATGATGTTAACAACACTAAATACAATAATAGGGAAAATTGAAAATAACAAAATTGAAGCAAAACCAAATAATATTGAAAATTATTTCAGCTTTGCGTGGATTATGCAATTTTATTATATTATTTTTAGAGATTCAATTAGCAGAACATGGATTTAATATTTATATTCTTTTCATTACAATCCAAAGTTTTAAAACATAAATTGTAATGCTCTATATGTACTGATTGAATTCGATAATTAACAATTCCATAATAAGTTTATTATATTAATAAAAAAATTCATCGCTTTCTTTTGTTTCAATAATCAGCAACCTCAATAATAAATTTATCGCATTAATTAAAAAAACTTTTCAGTTTTTTTTTTTTTGTAATTAATAACATTATATAAATTTTAGATTTAAAATTTTCAGTGTTTTTTCCTCTTCATATGCACTTTACAAATTTGTAATAGCATAAGAAAAATATTTTGAAATTTTTATTAATGAATTATTAAATAATATTAATAATTTCATTAATTATTGAAAAAAGATAAAATATTTTATTATTTGAAATAATATTTAATGATATTATTAAAATATTTACTTATTAAAAAAGTTGAAAAATATATTATTATTATTATTATTATTAATGGTATTAATACTAATGTTAACTTAATTAATATTTAAATTAAAAAAATAACACAAAAATCAATTTTCATTGCCAACTCACTTCAATTTATATTCATTTCACAAATTTTTAATGGTAGAAGAAAAATGGTTTTGAAATTGTTATTAATGGCAATATTATTAATGATATTAATATTATTGTGAACTCAATTAATGTTAAATTGAAAAATATTCATAAAAACCATTTTTCTTACCAACTAGCACCTTAAAAATTATTATTTTTTTATTATCTCAGCACTTCAATATGACAAGTAAAAAATTTAATAACATTTAATATTATTAAATTAAAAAAAAAGAGATTGAAAAATTTTATTATTTGAAATAATATTAATGATGCTATTAATTATTAAAAAGTGAAAAAAAATTAATAATGTTAATATTAACATTAACTTAATAATTTCTAATTAAAAAAATAACCTAAAAACAAATTTTCTTATCAGTTCAGTACTTTAAAAATTATTTATTTTGATCACCTCAACACTTCAATGTTATCATATTGTGACATGTAAACAAACAGAAAAATATTCGATAAGGATGAATACTAGTTAGTCCTTCAGATTTTATAATCTTTATTATCGCTTATTAGGCTCTTACTTTGTACATAGATTTATCATCTTCCATCGAAAAATTACTTTTTTGCTGTTAATTTTCAATGGTAAAAAATAAACTATTATTATCCTATTCTTTTACTTTTTTACATCTCTCTCTGTATATATACCGGATCGAATTTTTAATGAATCGAAAAAATCAAACCAAATCAAAAATCATCCATGATATATCAAATTTTTAGTAGCAAATTGCTTTCTACTAAAATTCATTAACATTGATACTACAAGGTTCATAAGTTAATAAAAACAATTATAAAGAACAAAGAGAGGTTGATTAAAACATATGATTTTCTCCCTAATATTTTTTTATTTTTCTATTAAATTAAGGAAGAAGAGACTATCAAAATTTAAATTTTAACTTTTTATAATCTAGGAATGATCTTTCATGAAAAACGAATCTTTTATTTTTTTTTTGTTAAGATCATTTTAAACAAGAGTAATTCCAAACGTATCTTATCATATTTTCTTTAGTATAATATTCTTAACTTAAATATTTAATGTCAAATTTTGACTTAATGATCTTTTTTTTTTTTTTTTTTAAATCCATGAGATATTCAGCTCTGTGTCCATTTGATGGTTTACAAAATTTGATTAGTCTTGTTTGTGCCCAGTGAGTTTTCTTAGCGATAAAATGCTCATTTCGCCATTCATATGACACACTCTTCATGTGTCCTTATTATTTATTTATTTATCATTATTATTTATCAAAACATCATCATTTTTTAATTGTATCATATTTTAAAAGTTTAATACCCATTTTTTCCTTGTCAAAGTTTTTTAAAAAATTAATACAATCCTAGCACAATAAAGTGCCATTTGAACTTCCTATTTTCCTATATCATGTTATTAATTTCATTATTGATTTATATTGGACTTTTTAATCAAAATTCAGTTAGGTACTAAACACATGAGCTCAACTTTTTTTTTTTTAAAGTAAATAATCATTTATCATTATCGAGCACTTTCTAATGTTGGGATTATAACTTATCTTGAGTGAGGCCCGCGGAAAAATACCGGTGGTAAAAGTAAAATTAAATTACTACTACCACATATACCTCCAATAATTTCGTATTGGATATTGACGATCGAATCCACCAGAAATAATAACCACAGTAAAAAAAATTAAATAATTACCGTAAATGCCAGATAAAAAAAAAAAAAGAACATCGAGAAATTTACGTGGTTCACCCTCAACTGTTTATGGGCTACGTCCACGGGACAAAAACTCCGAATAATTCTTCTACTAAAAATAGTAGGTACAAAAGAGATTACAAAAATAGTGGCACTCTAAGTGTTTTCCAAAAACACCCCAAAATTACAATCCTTACTATTTTCTCTCTTTTCCCAATTTTAAGAACCCTTTTCCTAAAATTTTCTACACCTAATTGTGTATATTACTTCTATATTTTGTACGCCTTAATGAAGGAAAACCTTCTCCTTTTTATAGGAGAAGGAGACGCGGTGGACGCGTTAATCACGTGTCCACTTTTCCCTTTTTTTTTTCTTTCTTTCTTTGGCACTGTCCTTTGAATAACAAAATAAACATGCTTGCTTTTTTTTTTTTTTGACCAACAATAAAAAACACATGATTGTTGTTTCCTTTTTTTTTCTTTTCTTCAAACTTGTGTGGGTCCCACATGTTGGAGGGACCCTACAACAATTCTCCCCCTCCCGACTACATGGTGGGACTCTCCATCCTTGCTGCTTTGACACGTAGCTCGAACTTCTCCTTCGGAACGACCTTTGTCAATATATCTGCAGCATTTCTGTCTGTGTGGATTTTCCGCAACTGAAATTGCTTTTCTTCAATGGCAAGTCTAAGCCAATGATATCTTACATCAATGTGTTTCGTTCGTGCATGATACATAATATTTTTGCTCAAGTCTAACGCACTTTGACTATCACAATAAACTATATATTCTTTCTGCTGCACACCCAATTCTTAAAAGAATCGCTTTAACCAAAGCATTTCATTTCCTGCTTCCGTTCCTGCAACGTACTATGCTTCAATCGTTGATAACGAAACATATTTTTGTAATCTCGACTGCCATGAAATAGCTCCCCCTGAGAATGTAAATAGGTAGCCTGATGTAGATTTTCTTTCATCAAGATCACCGGCCATATCTGCATCTGTGTAACCAACAAGTGCAGCCTTTTCACCTCCAAAAGTTAAACATAACTTTGAAGATCCTCTTAGATATCTGAAGATCCACTTCACTGCTTCCCAATGTGTCTTCTGGGGATTTGACAGAAATCGGCTCACAACGCCAACTGCATAAGCGATATCTGGTCTTGTACACACCATTGCGTACATCAAACTTCTGACCGCTGAAGAATATGGAACATTTGACATATCTCCTTTTTTCTTTCTTTATTGATGGGTAGGATTTCTTACTCAACTTGAAGTGATCGGCAAGCGGAGTGCTAATTGGTTTAGCATTCTTTATATTGAACCTCTCTAAAACTCGTTCAATATATTTTTCCTGCGATAACCATAACCTGCAGGACTTTTTGTTTCGAATAATCTCCATTCCGAGAATTTGCCTTGCCGATCCCAAATCCTTCATGTCAAATGCTTTTGACAAATCACTCTTTAACTTGCTAATCATATGTGCATCTGGTCCAACAATTAGCATATCATCAACATATAAGAGAAAGATGATAAATTTACCATCAGGGAATTTCTGAACATATACACAAGGATCTGCATCTGTCCTTTTGTATCCTTGATTCACCATGAAAGAATCAAACTTTTTATACCATTGTCGCGGCGCTTGTTTCAACCCGCACAAGTTCTTCTTCAAACGACAAACCATATCCTCTTTTCCCTTGACCTTGAAACCTTCTGGTTGTTCCATATAGATTTCTTCTTCTAGATCCCCATGCAAGAATGCGGTCTTTACATCAAGCTACTCCAACTCAAGATTCAAACTGGCTACTAGACCTAGCACCACTCGAATAGAACTCATTTTCACAACCGGTGAAAAAATCTCATCAAAGTCAATACCTTTCTTTTAAGTAAAGCCTTTGATGACCAATCGAGCTTTGTATCTTACTAGGTTGCCATCATCTTTCTTCAGTTTGTACACCCATTTGTTCTTTAGTGTTCTCTTCCCTTTTGGAAGTTTCACCAGCTCATACGTGTCATTCTTTTTCAAAGAATTCATCTCCTCTTACATGGCCTTTGTCCAGCAATCTCTGTCTTTACAAGATTGCACATCTTGGAAGCTCTCTGGCTCCCCCTCATCAGTAATCAAAATGTAATCAGAACTAGGGTACCTTGTAGATGGTTGGCGCTCTCTGGTTGACCTTCTTAACTGAGGTTCAACTCCTTCTGGTGGAATGGGGTTCTCTGGCTCCCCCTGCTCAACACCCTTTGCATCACTGTTATCATCTACAATTGTCTCTTGATCCCCTACAACTGGCTCTTCTTCTTCTCGTTCTAATTCTGGCATTCCTCCTCCTGTGGCATCATCTGTAGGAATGCTTCCTGGTGTAATGTCAACAACACCATCACTTGTGGATTCTTCACAAGTTGTATCTGCCACGATCTCATTCTCATGTAATACTACGTCTCGGCTCCAGACAACTTAATTTTTCACTAGGTCCCATAACCTGCAGCCAAACTCTTCGTCTCCATAACCAACAAAAGTGCAAGGAACTGACTTGTCATCAAGCTTTGATCTCTGCTCCTTTGGAACATGCATAAATGCCTTGCAGCCAAATACCCTCAGATGAGAGTATGAAATATTTCTACCTATCCAGACCTTCTCCGGGATATCAAAATCCAATGGTGCTGAAGGTAGTCGGTTGATTAGGTAGACAGCAGTATTGACAGCTTCTCCCCAAAATGGCTTAGGTAAGTTGGCCATTTTGAGCATGGATCTGACTCTTTCAATAATAGTGCGATTCATCCGTTTAGCAACGCCGTTGTGTTGAGGTGTACAAGGAACTGTCTTTTCATGCCTGATACCGTGCTGACTACAATAATCTCTAAACTCCTTAGAGATATACTCACCACCATTATCCGTGCGCAAACACTTCAATGCCACTTCAGTCTCCCTTTCCACCATCGCATGGAATTGCTGAAAGTGCTTGAAAACTTGGTCTTTTGTGCACAACAAATATATCCATGTTTTCCGTGAGAAATCATCAGTGAAGGTAAGAAAATACCTACTTCTTCCAAGTGATTCTACCTCCATGGGACCACATACGTCAGAGTGTACCAACTCCAACTTGTTGTCTCTCCGTCTAGAGCTTTTCAAAAATGAGACACGATGTTGCTTTCCAAATAAACAATAATCACAAGGGTTTATTTTACCTTTGGCTAATGGTATGAGGGACTTCTTAGCCAACATATTCAACCCTTTCTCACTAATGTGCGCCAACCGCCTATGCCACAAATTTGGTGAAGCAACATCTGCAACTGTATTCAGTTGTCCCACACATATTATTGCGTGCGTCTTATACAGCGAGCAACATAATTTTCCTCTCGTCACCACCAAAGACCCTTTGGTGAGGTTCCAATTATCGTCACCTGTATGATGGTGATAGCCTTCCTTGTCCAGTACACTCACAGACAACAGGTTCAGCCGAAGATCGGGAATATGTCTCACATTTTTAAGTGTTAGTGTGCACCTGACACTTGTCTTTATGCAGATATCACCGATTCCCACCACTTGCGAGACACTGTTATTTCCCATTCTGATAGTGCCAAAATCTTTTGCTTTATAAGTGGAAAAATATTCTCTTTTTGGACCACAGTGGTATGAAGCACCGAAGTCTACTATCCACTCGGTATCTGCATCTCCAACATGACAGCAATCTGCATCATGAGTGACTAAAGTCACGTCACCATCTTCTCCTGAGACTGTAGCAGATGTCTTTCTGTCATTCTCCTGTCTTCGGTCTGTATTATCCTGTTTGAGTAAATGACAATTTCTTTTGAGATGACCCTCCTTACCGCAATGACAACATTTTCTCATCTCTCTGGACTTGGATCTACCACCTGACTTTACATGCCTTGGACCTCTACTCTTACTCCAACCCCTATTCTCTATGACAAGGGCTTGAGAACTGGTACTGGCAACATCTCTTCTTCGTAGTTCTTCATTAAGTAGTCTATTCTTTACCATAGACATTGTTACCACACCATTTGGAGCTGAGTTACTCAATGACACCATAAGAGTATCCCAACTATCCGGTAGAGATCCCAACAGTAGGCATGCTTGCATCTCGTCTTCTAAGGACATACCGCTAACTGCTAACTTAGTTACAAGTCCTTCAAAATCATTTAGGTGTTGTGTAATTGATCATCCCTCTGACAGCTTCAAGTTCATGACTTTACGCACCATGAAGACTTTTCTTTGAGCATTCGTAGCCTCGTACATATTCTCTAATTTCTTCCAGAGAACTTGGGGGTTTTTTTCATTTCTTACATGGTTGTACAGGCTAGCATATATCCATTGGCGTATTGTACCCAATGTCTGCTTTTTTAATTTCTCCCACTGCCTTTGTTTCATTTCTTCTGGCTTTGCACTATCACCTTCAATTGGATCGTACAGATCTTTGCAATTGAGGTAGTCCTCCATTCTAGATTTCCACATTAAATAATTCGAATCCATCAATTTGATCATTGCCCCGTCGTTAGTCATGTCAAATTCTGTATCTGACAAAAAAATTCACTATTCACATGAATAGTAACTTTTTAGAAAATTGACAGAATTTACCAACCAAAGGCTCTGATACCAATTGTTAGGATTATAACTTATCTCGAGTGGGGCCTGCAGAAAAATATCGATGGTAAAAGTAAAATTAAATTACTACTACCACATATACCTCCAATAATTTCGTATTGGATATTGACGATAAAAAAAAATCCACCAGAAATAATAACCACGGTAAAAAAATTAAATAATTATCGTAAATGCCAAATAAAAAAAAATAAGAACACCGAGAAATTTACGTGGTTCACCCTCAACTGTTTATAGGCTACGTCCACGGGACAAAAACTCCGAATAATTCTTCTACTAAAAATAGTAGGTACAAAAGAGATTACAAAAATAGTGGCACTCTAAGTGTTTTCCAAAAACACCCCAAAATTATAATCCTCACTATTTTCTCTCTTTTCCCAATTTTAGGAACTCTTTTCCTAAAATTTTCTACACCTAATTGTGTATATTACTTCTATGTTTTGTACGCCTTAATGAGGAAAACCTTCTCCTTTTTATAGGAGAAGGAGACACGATGGACGCGTTAATCACGCGTCCACTTTTTCCTTTTTTGTCTTTCTTTCTTTGGCATCGTCCTTTGAA